>NW_027122041.1:0-600000 GCF_030686945.1 Centruroides vittatus
CTTGACTTCATGCATTCCGTCTCAACATTATAACTCTAGAAGGAGTTGTCCGATCTTGATGAAATTTTCTAGCACGACTCACCATCACTCAAGAATGAAATGATTAAAATTTCAACTCTCAAAAATGATCCATTTTTGCAGAACTGGAGATAGGGGTCAAAAAGAAAATCGCGTTTTTCTTCAGTATAGATCATTTTTGAGAGTTGAAATTTTAACCAATTCATCCGTGAGTGATGACGAGCCGTGCTAGAAACTTTCATCAAGATCGGACAACTAATTCTAGAGTTATAATGTTGACAAGGAATGCATGAAGTCAAGTGTTAGTCACTTCCTGCACGCACGTGTAGAAGCGTCATCTAGTGGTCGGAAAATATGACAAACATTAAAACTGTAATTTTGAAAGGTAAATGTTATCGCTAACTAGATACACAACAACAAATATAAAGAATCTTTATAGAATAATAAGTTTAAAAACTTTTATTTTTAAAACGTGGAGCAGCAGCGATCAATATTGATGGCTGTACGATCCATTCTCTCCTTCGTCTTCATATCGTTAGTACGAAATTTCGATCTCTAAATTGAGAAGCTTCACAGAGATTCCAGATTGAGATGAAGTCGCTGAAATTCATTGTCATCGATCAGCTTCCTCCTGTTAAAGATACTCCTCTCTACTCGGGTGTTTTTACAATGAAATAAACATCACATTGTGAAAAACATTACATTACATTCGCATTTGATTCTTTTGAGAAGTTCATTGAACTTAGTAATTCTCATAGACAAAATAGCGCAGATAGTTCCTTCGCAGATGTCTTACAACATCTAGCTTCGGGTGATTTCTCTGATACAGATCTGAACATTCTGACGACAAGAAATCGAGCCTATTTATCCATAGATGAACTTGATCAGTTCCAAACGGCAGTAGAGCTATATCCAACAAACGAGCAAGTTAAACAAAGCAACGAAAACTACTTGCAGTCAACTGGATGTCCTCTTTCTTATATAGCATCTGAAAACACTCCAGATATTGCCCTGCCTTCGTCCAAAGATGATTCTGCTCCTAGTCTCTCCAAGTATTTGAATCTCTCAGTTAATGCCAGAATCATGCTGAGAGTCAACTTATGGGTGCAAGGAGGTCTCGTCAATGGTTCACTGGGAACTATACGCTACATTATATATGCTCCTAATGCTCGCCCTCTAGCTCTTCCTCTGTTTATTTTAGTGCAGCGGTTCCCAACTTTTCTTTGACCAGAGACCACTTTGATTTCATTGTTGTTAGCAGGGACCACAATGTTTAAGAAAAATGAACTGTGTTAATCTAAAAATAAACTTTAATCAAAACTTTTAACATAAGTAATCGTTAAACTCAAGAGTAACATGCTTCAACAGTACTATTATAACAGAAAACATAACATTTTTAGTAAAAATTAAATTCAGTTTGTATCAATGTGGGAATAATAATTTAAAATGAATAAAAGTTTTAAATCTTTCGCGGACCATATTTTAGCTCTTGCGGACCACATTTTAGCTCTTGCGGACCACTGGTTGGGAACCGCTGTTTTAGTGGAATTCGATAGCTATCAGGGACCTTTCATCTATGGTAATCTGTTTCCAATAATCCTCATAACATGCTCTTCGAACGATGACAGTATATTGCGATCTCGTAGACAGTTTCCCCTTACCTTAGCATACTCGATGACTATACGTAAGTCACAGGAATTGACTCTTCCAAAATCAAAATAGATACAGGTAACCCCCGTATAACACGGGAGTTACGTTCCAAAAAATTGCCGTGTTATGCGAATCCGTGTTATACGAAACAAAGAACTAGTACGAAAAGGGGGGTTAGATTCCAAAAATTAAAAAACATGCTATTATATTTTCATAATTAAGATAAATATCTTTATTAAAATTTTCTTAAGTGATACATATTAATATAAATTAAACAATGTTTTCTTCGTCATCACTAAGCACTTTTAACCGAGGGCGTTTTCTTTTTGGCAAGTTATCCTTATACCCTGACCATTTTTCTTCATTATCTTCAGATCCATGCTTTACCTTTTGCAAAAAGTATGCAATTTTAGACTGCTTGCTTTTAGTTAAAAAATCTTTATAAATTTCCTTATATGGTGCTAAGCACTTATGAAGAATAAAACAAGTATGGAATAAGGAAAAAACATCTGGCAACATCAAAAGCAGAAGCGTCGAGTTCTGGCAACATTGAAACAAGTATCGAGAACGACCATGTGTATCGACAGAAGGCGGGAAAAGAAACTTCACATACTTAAGTACTAACAGTTCACGAAAATAATAATTTTCGTGAACTATTAGTACTTAAGTATGTAAAAATTTATTACATTTCATGTTGTACGAGGTTTTACCTAATTCTCGAACCGTGTCAGAGTGAATCCGTGCTATAAAAGTACCGTGTTATGCGGGGATGGTCCCAATTCTCGAACCGTGTTAGAGTGAATCCGTGCTATAGAAGTGCCGTGTTATACAGGGGTTACCTGTACAGGGAAAAAAAGAGAGAGCTATCGGTCTTACCTATGTTAGATTGAGTCGAGTGAAAAAAATAACTGACTCAGTATTTTTAGAGTTACAATAAAGATCGCTACGAGTCAATCTGTAAGTCCAAGGCCCATAGTGATAGACAGAATTTCATGAAATGTTGGCGTAGCAATTAATTAATGGCTTATTCTGGCCTTATATTTGTACCACTAAATGATCCAATAGAAATCAAATATATTGTTGAGAACGAATGATTCTTTGTTTTTTTTCCCCTCATAATCTAGAAAATAAAGGTGCGAGCAGCTTCGTTCCGACTACACGCTGATACAGCGTTACTTAACTAGTTATCCAACATTGAAAACGTGCTGCTAATATTAATATAAAGCATCTATATATACATATAATCGAGACGAGTTGATAATAATAATAATAATAATCATTATCAGCGCAGAGCCCAAACGGTTAGAAGTTGAAAGTTGAAATTTGGTACACAGCGTACGTCACAAGAACGCACGCTAAGGGGTTTTTTCGAAATTTTCCGAGGGGGGGAGAGAGCTTTAAGTCTTAACCTGAAGAATGGCTTCTACTCTACTATTTTAGATGCGATCTTTTGTTTTTACCGTCTCGATTATCTTATCTATTATAAGATAATCATTTCATAGTTTAAGTTGTATTCCGTTAAAAGTCATTAGAATATTATTTCTCAGTTGTTCCGATTTCAATATTATACATTTAATATTAATATTAGAGTTAGGTATGGAGTAAATAGATTTTATATCTTCGTTTTCGTTACATAATATCTTTAAAGAATTCGTAAAGAAATTTAGTAATTCTTTATAATTTATATCTTTTAACTTATTTGGATAGTCGTATATTATTAATTTGTTATTATTTATGGTATTATTCAAAGAATCAATTTTAAATTGCATTAATTCTTTATCATTTCGTAATTTGGTTAGTTCTATTTCCGCCTTTTCATTTCGTTCGTTAAAAAGTTGCAATTGTTTTTTAACATTAATTATTTCGCTATGAACAGTATTAATTTCCTCTCGAATTAACGAAAACTGATTCACCATTTTATCGTTACTGGTCTACTATTTTTAGCCACAGGCCTGTTGTTGAAATGTCTGCTGCTTCCGTAAATATTAGTTTTAACGGATAGTTTAAATTAAATTTCTCAATTGCTTGCGTTTAAGGTTCAGTTCTTCTTATTTCTGTGTAATCAGTAATAAGGTTTCTCTCCAATTCTGATAGATTTGCGTTAGTAGTTAATTGCTTCTGACGATTTAGAGATGGTCTACCTCTTTGTTGGTGTTTTCTGCACCGGACCTGGATTTAATTCAATTCCGGATATTAACTACAGTAGTAAAATTAACTTAAGTTTATTTATTTTAATCGAATAAGATTAAGCAGATTAAGCACTTTTTAATTATTATCAAATATACAAATCTTGAGTGATGTGTAAAAAATTTGACGCCAGCAGCTGTGAAGATAGGAGTGCTCCCAATATTTATTATATCATTAATTAGTATATTTTTATTTTATGCTTATTATTTTAGTATGAAAAGTTAATTTTAATATTATTTTACTTTATTTAAAACGGTTATATAAAATATTATATTAGCAAGTAATGTTACTTAACTAATATTTAATAATGAAATATTAAATAAAAACATGATACAGTAAATAATCTAAGAAGCGACTATTTTAGTTTTTGCTCTCCATTACTTACATCTACTGTGGGTTTAGAGAACATTTGTCATAAAAGTTTTTGGATAATATAGGGATTTATAGAGTTCCATTTTAAAGATTTCTCAATAAAATAAAATTTTTTATTAAGAGGGAGAATTTTTTCTATTTTTTGAACTTGCATTTTTTAACCAGAAAATTTTCTATTTATAGTCTATCCCAGAACAAGAATGCAGTCGATATTTATTAGTTTTATATACGCGAACGAATATAGTTCCGCATTCATTACAAAGTAGAATAAACTTCAGAAAATTACGAGATATGTTTAGAATGTGTTATAATTTACTAATAATTTCCGACATTTTTCTATAAAATCGAGATTACATATAATAAAAAATGAAAGGAAAAATGTCATATAACATGTTTAAATTTTCGAAGTTCTATTTTATTCACTTTGTTCTCTTCTCTAGTTACTATTTGATATACTTCAGTTATATCAAAAATTAATTAAAATGACAATTGCTTACTAAAGAAATGCTTCGTAATGTGTATGCTCAGTTGGGAACAAGCAATCATTGTCACCTGAAGAGGCAGTGACAAATTCTCTTCAATTCTGCTGTGTCAATTCGAAGAATGTTTTCCGTGAAGAAAGAATGACAATCGACAGATCGCTGGTTAAAAAGAAGTTTCTCATGAAATAAAGTCCAGACGTGAAATGTCACGATTTTGATTTCACGGTCATTTGAAGCAAAATTCGTCGATTTTTCTTTATAAATGAGCCTCCCGCGATTATTCGTTCTTCGTGAAATAAACGATAATCCCAATTTATCAAATATAACTTAAGTAAGTCAACTTTAAGTTATGTATTGAAAGAAATTTGATTTGTTTCTGATTGAAACAGATCAAATTTAAAACTGAAAGAATCACCACAACTGACACACGGAAATATTATTACTTGAGAATAATTCGCCAATATCGTCAAGAAATTAAGTCTATTTACTATCTGGATAAAACAATCATTAATTTAGCTCCCCAACGTTGGAAAGACATTACTGTGAAATTTTATAGATTGTCAACTAAATTAAGAAATCCAAGCGGTCGTAGAAAACGCTTAATCTGTGACCATCAAGGCAACGAAAATGAATTTATGAATGGAGTACGCCTATTTTCGCTTCAAATAACAATCGTGATTATCATCGAAAACGAATTGTTCCTTTATCAAAGAATGGTTTGAAATATTTATTATCTCACGCTTTTTCAATAATAGGAGTATTATGATGGATAATGAGAAGTATTATAGCGTTTACTTTAGAATCTGCACACAAATTCGAAAGAAAAGATAAAGTTCGTGGCTGGTTAAGTGTGAAAGAAATATCATGACAGGCAGAGAGATTGAAAAAGGAAATGTTAGCAATGGTGAAAATAGAGATGAAGTATTTGAGTTATCGTGTTGAAGACACCTGCCAAACATCATACCATAAAAACTAACTTGAATTATACTAGAAAAGTTCTGTTTATAATGATTCAGTGTTAATATTTAAGTATTAAGTAAAAAAATTTAAAAATTATTTATACTTAAATTAATTAAAATTAAAAATTAAAAATGATATTAAATTATTTATTATAAAATATTAAAACAATAATATAAAGAAATTAGTGATATTTATATAGAATATTATTAATTTTCTTATTAAAATTTAATGTAAAATTTAATGGTAATAATATTTTTAATATTATTATTATTAAATAACAATAATTTAATAATATTAATAAAATATTATTAAATTTATATTAATAAGGCAAATTAGTACTTAATTAATTATATTAAGGATAAAAACGTATATTGTATTTTGAAAAAAACAAATTCAATTTTAAAAAAATGCAGTAACAAATTGCATAACTTTCCCGGCAATGAAATTAAACTTGTGTGTGGCGCCATTTGTTATTAGATTTTATATTAAAAACTTTTTATATTATTAATTATTATAAAATTGCAAAAAGCATAATTCTGAGGTTAGAATATGAGTTTTATATTTAAAAAAAGAAAAAAAAATTGTATATGCTAATAGAAAGCGTAGTCGAGATATAACATATGATCTATTACCTCACACCGTTGACTTTAACCTTAAAAATTTAAAGCATCAATCACCGTAATACCCAAATCTCTCTGAAAAGTATCAGAAATTTTCGACAAATGCACAGAACAATATATATAACTGCCGAGAAAGTAATAATTAATTTAATAATTTACAAATTCCATCATAAAACTGTTATAAAATCTTCAAAAATTACGATAATCTACGACCGTTGTTGTTTTTCTACAATTATAATTCAATATAATACAATGCAAGTTAAAATTTATTTACTTTCTCATTAATATTTATTTCCAATTTCGTAAATTTCAATTACTTTGTATGAATAAATTAATACTTTTTCGTTACTTATTTTTTAATAATTTTTTAAATTAAATTTGATCTTATATGTTAATATTATTAATTCCTTTATTAACTTGACGATATTATTTTAAAATATTTTACAATAAATAATTGAATTAATTATAATAAAAAATAATATAAAGAACTGTGTGTTAAATTTCATTACTCATTACCCAATTTAAAATAGTAACTCTGAATCAATACACACGACTTTAGAATTAAGTGAAATAGAGAAAAAATTTAAATTTAAATAATAAAAAAAGGTTAAACACTGAAACTTAGTTTAATAATAATAGTTTTTTTTTTTTAAATTTTCTTTCGAAAAATTTAAATTAAAAACTAATTTAAAATTTTACTGTAAATATTATTTCAAAATTCATTCGATTTGTCCAAGTTTTTCGGCTTATTTATCTATGTTTTTCTTTCTTTCATAAATTATTATCGTATAATATCATTTTTAAATTAATAATTGATTTTTTAGTAATTTTTTTTTTTATTAAAATTTTTCTTTATTTTCTTTACTTAATATCTTTCTCTTCTTTTTATCATATTCATTTTTAATTACATAAGCCTGTTAATAGTTACATTTACAAAACGTTGTTTTGTTTAAAATCATTATAATAATTTCATATATAACTTAAAATATAAATGAATAAATAAAATCATTGTAAATATATATGTTGAACAATGGAATTGTTTGTTTTTTGCTGAAAGATACATACGTTTTATCAGAAAAACAATAAATATGTATAGAAAGCGTTGTTTAAAAAAACTAAAAGCACTTCGTCTCTGACTGAAGCAAAGCGACAGCTGGCAAATTGACGTTAAATCATTAGGAAATGCTAAATTAAAACGACTTGTCATTCATTCTACATAAGCAGTCAATTCTTACATTAGTTCTCAAACTTGTTTAACTTGAATAATATACGCTGTGCAAGATATACGTTAACTTACTGTATATCTTGCACAACGTTTCAACGTCAACTTTCTATTTTCTCTTTCATTTAACCATTTTTTAATTACTACTAAAGGATAATTATTTAACAAATAAATATTAATTATAGCAGATATTTCTTTCTTTTCATCTTTTTGATAAGTTGTTTTCTTTTTTATTTTATCTTTAAACATCGTAAAAGTGTTTTTCTTTATGTAATTGGTGACATTGGAATAAAAATTCATAACCGTTTTCACATGACTTTTTTTACATATTTATGAACCACTACAATATTTAGAGCATCTCACGGGGGTGACGGAATTAACGTCAAAATTAGCAACCGCTGCCAAGAGCATGGGTCTGATCATCAACGAAGAGAAGACTAACTACATCAAGAAGGAGATAGAGACTTTATTTAAAATTTATTTTGTATACTAGTACTTTCTATATATTAACAGGACTTATTATACTGGAAATTATGGATGCAGATATTTAGTCTTACAGATAAAAAATAATGTTCTTTATTTATTTCACCTGTGAACTAAATAAAGAACATTATTTTATTATTATTATTTTATTATTTATTATTATTTTTATTTTTACATGTGATAAACATTAATTTAAAATTTAATGGTTTTTCAGGCATGGGAATGCCGATTTCTTTTAGTTTTATTTTTTACATATCGTCTGATAAATTGATCTTAAGGTTTAAGTAATTAATATTTAAAAAATTAATTTATCTGAAAATTCCAATCGAGTTTTAGTAATCAATTAGCTTTAAGTAATTATCTATCCCAGAGAATTGCTAAACTCTTGTGTACTCTTTCATTGATTTACAAGAAACTCTTCTTTTAGATCTGTGGTTATTTTTATTTTTGGCTCTGTAGGCAGGTAGAGATGTCTTTTTCCTTACCAATCGTTAGCTGACCAATCCCAAATCAGGGACGACCTGATAGCCGATAAATTATAGCTGCCGCTCTGAGGAATCCGGGGTCGAATCCGGACGAGTCAAAAAATTCCAGGAGTTTCTAGGGGTGGTCTGTCCGAACATGGGCGCCGTTCCTCTTCATTCTGCTGCTCTATTGCTGTCTTCGTCGAACCCATAATGGGTTTGCTAAAAAGACCCAGTTGGGGCCCCAGTGCGGAGTTTTAAGAAAAGGATCTGCAATGAAGAAATCGATTTGTGTCGGACATCGCCCGATATATTCGGGACAGACCTGTCATGAAAAATTCTTAAGTTTTTTTATCCGAATTCAGTACGAGGCTCCAATAGAGCGGTACGCTGAGGCCCACCAATGGCCGAGTGGATAAAATCATTGAACGCTGCTACTTGATCGTGAGTTTGGACCTGGCCAACGGGCTGGCAATGTGGAAGTTTTCGGGTTTTATTCACATCAGTAACGCTTAAATAGGGGTCAGTTTTCCATGAAAGACTTTCCTCGGCAGATCGCCCATGTGTCGTGTTGCCTTAATCGAATAAAATTAAACTGAGACCTTAATTGCTTCTGCCATCCTGCCGACCCTAGGTCTGTATTTTTACTACATTAGAAAAAACAAAACAGAGTAGAATTTTAACTAATTTTTCCAAAAAGTAGATTACGTTAAAATGAATAATGAGTTTTAAAAATATTTTCAGTTATGTTTATACTAAATAAATGAAAACATCAAAATTCCCACATAAATTAACATGTCTTTAACAGGAATAATTAGACAAGTATAAATATAAACATTTTTGTGAACAATTTACAGAATTGGACATTATATTTTTGTTTAAACCATGCTTAAAATTATTCAATTCAAGAAAGAAAAGCAAATATTCATTTATTAAAAACATTTCGTTTGTAACTAAACTGCATGATTTCGAACTTTCTTCTTTGTTTCGTTAGGATTATCTGATAAATATCGATATAGTTAAAATACTTGCAACTAATTCTATATTTTGTAATAAAACATTCCTTTATATTTGATGAAATATTTATTACAAATTCATCGTTTTTTTAAGTAATCAAAAAGAAAAAGTTATTTTATGTAAAATATTCTACATATAAGATGCGATTTAGCAAATTTAATGTAAGTTTATATTGTTTTTTTATATTTGAATTTTTATATTTTAATAGAAAATACTTGATTTTTAAGGAACTTATAAACAATTTATATTATATAAAGTTGTTTTTTAATTATAAATAATAAAAATCGTAGATTTCCAGTAGTAAAACACACTTTTTATTTTTTGTTCTAGTTGGTATCTTGTGTATTACTTAAGGAATATATTAAATTTTTATCTAAAATAATTAGTTTAGAAAGATGTGATTAATTAAATTTTAAAAATTAATATTTGTTACGTGTATATAGGTGTCTATATATAGGCCTAGGTCTTGCTGTCCACCTACCGATATTACATTTGGGATACCTTGGATTTAGCGTTTCCTTTTCGCTCTCTATAGCTGGATTAATTACAAACACTGAAGGAACTATTTGAGCTAAAATTGTTAGACCTTGGTCACTCATTTCCTGGTCGCTGCTCACTTTCGGTATGTCTTGGCAGTTGGTGGGCATGTCGTGAACTTGACTCAGTAAGCCTAATTTAGACGATAAGTTGACTGCAATAAAGGCTAAAACTGACAAGATACCCTATACGTAATATTGCATAAATTGTTTATATAAATTTATTTATATAAACAATTTTAGTTATAAACAATTATATAAACAATAGTTAAACTACAGATATTCTTAGAAATTATTCTTTAATTAAATATTAAATATTTTTACAATAATTGTAAGTTATTGAATATGTTTTAGTACTTCTCTAATTATTTTTATTAAATTTACATTGCAACTTAATTATTGTTATACACGAAATTAAACACTTGTAAATTTAATATAAAATTTTAAACTTTTATACAGAAAATAGATAATCAAGTGAGTGTTTATATAACATTTACGAAAGAGAATTCATGCATTAGTTCAAAGTGAAATGTTTAATTATCACTTGTCAAATCTTGAAATTAACTTAATTGTTTAAACAAATTAATCTGATGATTAATTCTTGCTTTGACTAATTAAATAAACAATTATTATTGATATTTTCAGTTGCTATTGATATGTTTTCATTTAAAAGAGACTTTTTATGAATTTGTTGAATGAGAACAAACTTTGAACTAAATTATTGATTATAGCTTTATTAATTACAAATGTAATTGATTCTCTTGTAAAATTTATCAATACATAGCATTCCAAATTAAAATCTACCTGGAGTTTACATATATTTTTATACGAAATGCTTTTTCATCGATTTTTTATAAAAATTTTTAAGTAATTATTTTTATTTAAAATGAATTTTTTAGGCTGATAAATAGGGTTGTAATAAATTGGAGGGCTTATCACACCAGGATGTGATTAGCCCTCCAATTTATCACAACCCTATTTATTAGGCCAAATAATTCATTTTAAATTAACGTCATGGGCTAGAAGCGTTATCATTTATTTTTAAATTAGTGAAGAATATCGTTTACATTTATACTTACGCTTCTCTGAGCCGAGACACTGACTTTTTCTTTGCAGCTCCTTTAAGTGTCCAAAATTTATCATCTCAAATGAGTAAAGTGATCCTCTTTTTTCTTGCACTCGGACGCCAGATATTTTTGTATGACACTTATATTTATTATTGTAACTTCTACTTATCTTCCACTCTAAAACTGTTCTTGGAAAGATTTTGAAAAATATATTTAAACTTAAAAATTTTATAATAATTTTGTTTGATTTTTATGCTTCAATAAATACGGTGTATTTTTCTTCACGTGTAAAAAAATTGTGTCGCTTGCTACATTTTTATTACTTCCTTACACATTTTTGATAAATCGAACATTGGATATTTTTTTTCTGTTTCCCTTGTAGTTTAAGTTAGATTTCGAATTAGAGAGTGTTTTATTGATTATTTCGTACTGCGTATGAAATAATCAATAAAACAGACGACAGGATACCTGAGGCGGTTAAGGCATTACCCTACCGACTGGGAGGTTTTCTGCGGTGGTCTATGTTGAACTCTATCCCTTACTTCTGGAAGCTTTTATTGTAGGTTTGTCCAAGCCCCCAATGGGCAAAGAAAATAGCACTCTTAATGCCCTCAGAGCTGAGTATTTAAAAAAATTCAAACACAGATTTTCCAAAGGTTGATAATTTTATGTAATCATGTTTTTTCTAGCTTTTACCAACTTGTGGGTACTAATAGAATCTTTTTCAAACTCATCGTGGATGCAACCAAGTCCATAATTAGGCCTCGGATGATAAGAAACTGGGATCAACATATCCCAGACAGTTCGGCCCGAATAATTCCTGAATTTTTGATCTGATTGGATCCTCAGATCTGGTAAACTATAAACTTAATTGCATCAATGAGTATTGATAGTTGGACATTTAACCGCATTAATAAAACTAAATAGATAAGAATTTTACGTATAACTTTTGAATACAGTACGTCGTTCGATTTTACATCTGATTGAACTATTGGATTTAGTATTAAAAACATTTTAATATTTTTGAAGGACTAAATTTTAAAAATACTAACCACTGTATTACTTTCTTTTATTAATATTGGTGACAATCATTCAAAATTTCAAAAATAATTAAAATTTATAACAAAATTATAAACGGAAAAATTAATTTAAAATTCAAATATATTAAACATTTCAAATTTATTCCATTAAGTTTCGTATGAATTTACACAATCAAATTCAAGAATTTTAGTTAAAACTAAGTTATTCATTTAATTAATAATGGTAAACTAGAAATTGTATTAATTAATATCTAAATTGAATTAATATAACTAATGAAATATATTGTAACGAATAATATGATATATATTAAAAGTAATGACGTAATTTTAAATTTATAATTGATTAGTTTGCCTACTAACATTATAATTTCTGACAAAATTATAAATAAACTCAGCATAGGCGGTTTAGTTTACTTAATATTAATATAATTATTTTTACATAAACTGCTTAGAAATAAATATTAAAAATATGTTTTATACGAGTTAGCCAGAATTAATTACTTATAACTCAGTTGCAAATAAATCAACAGCTTGTTTTTATTAGAAACCTCTTCAAAATCATGAATATTTTTGATACGTGAATTAAACATATAAATTTGTGTAGTTATACTTATATTTTTCTTCCAATTATATTTTTACAGTTTATAAATATTTATTAATATTCAAGTAGCAACACACAAATCGATAATATCTAAAGTATAATTTTTTAGTGTATAAATTACATATCTACTCAAAGAAAAACTTAGAATTCAAACAAAAATCTGTTCGTAATAAATAATTGAAATTAAGAAATTAATATCTGGACATATAATAAGCCAGAATATGTATTTTAAAAACATCATTTAATATTGGATCAATCATACTTCATTTATTTCACTTTTTATCCTTTCCATTGAATGAAAACAATTTGATAAAATTTAACATTATTGATTTTGAATGCTTTGTTTATTACTAAACTGTTTGTAAAATATATTTAAAGTTAACAGAACTTTTTATTATTGAAGTGTAATTTCTTAAATTGATTTGATAGTAGAAGAATTAAAAAGTAAGTAACGTTAAACATGGTTAATTGAATCAATCTTATACAAATCATAAAGTAATTCCTAACTTCAAAATTATACTTGTTCTACTGCTTTTCTACTTTTAATTAATCAACAAAACGAATGCATTTTGACAACAGACT
Source organism: Centruroides vittatus (assembly GCF_030686945.1). NCBI lineage: Eukaryota > Metazoa > Arthropoda > Arachnida > Scorpiones > Buthidae > Centruroides > Centruroides vittatus. Next base: position 13,302 of record NW_027122041.1, read on the forward strand.
ATCATAATCAAATTCAATAGTTTTTAAATACAGGAATCATTGCTGGGTTCGAGCCTGATCAATATCGGGCCACGTGTGTAATGTACCAAAATAAGATTAGTATCTTATAAAAAATCCTTCCGGGGTCATCTTGCCAGAGCGGTTAAATGTTAAGTTGCCTTATTCCATCAATCAAATCAAACTCAATTCAACGGATTGCATTTGATTGAATGATGGAAATTATTCTTAAGACTGATTGTAACCTTTCTTTGGAAATATCTCTTTTCAAAAATTCCCCAAAACGGAATTAGATAGAACCAAACAATTTTTCTTTAGAATCCAATTTAATTCTTCTATTAACTTACGGTTCAGAATTTTGAAAATTGAATTCGTTAATTTTCTACGAATTTTCAAAGTCGTAGAAAATTTGTAGAATATTTTTTGCATTTTCCATAGAAAAAGAATTAAATTTTTAACATCATTTGCTAGACATCGCGTGTACAGCAAAAGAGGTTACAACCAGCCATACATACAGCGATAAAAACGTCACTGTATCTACATTATATTGTTTCTAATATATCTGTACTGTGGCCTTTTGATTAACCAACAAAAATTATAATAGAAAAATCTCGATATTTAGTATAGAATGACAACAAAAAATCTTAGTGCTTAGTACAAAATTGCAACAGAAAATTCTTAGTAGAAAAATTACAACAAAAATTTTCGTGCTTGATACAAGATTACAACGAGTATCTCAAGTAACTTTGTACATTTTTTAAAGCAAAAACTCATTAAACTTGTTGATTATCTAACTTTTCTAAAATAAATAATGTAAAACCATGTTTTATTTTATGTTACTATTGTTTAGAAAAAAAGTTAATTACTTTCGGCTTAAATTTTTTCAACACATCTAATTATAACAAAACACAATTATATAGAATTTAAAATTTAAAATACAAGTTTACACAAAAAAAAAAAAAAAAAAAAAAATTAAACATAAAATTTTAAGACTTCGTATTTTCGTATTTCTTCATACTTTTATACAATGTACCTATTTAATTTATCTGTATTTTACACAATAAAAAATATAATAAAATCAAGAATATTTTTGTCATATTTATGATTGGGCTGCGATTTTCATATTGCAAACCTGTAAGTTCCCAATAACGTCCGTTCTGACTGTTTGTCTGCCTGTCCTCCCTTAATCTCGAGAACGAAGTTAGATAGTTGACCGCATGACTATTGTTAAGAGGAAAAGTATGATGTACAGGGGCAACACACTACTAAAACCCTTGATAGTCCCTTGTCCCTTGATAGTCCAACGTTTTGTAATCCGACATGCTCAGTAGTCCGACGCACCTCCCGTCAAGATCACCGTAGTCTCCGTCTTCAAAGTGTGAGCACAGTATGTAAATATTTACATATGTACAGTACATAATTAATCTACCTACGTTGTAGTATTTAGTTATAATGTTTATAAATTATTGTACGTACTGTATTATTTATGCCTATACATACTGTATGTACTGTACATTTATAGGCTTCCATATTTCTTTTAATAAACATGTTTAGTTAACCGAAATGGGTGTTTCATTTCCATATTCACCTAGGCAGCATTTTACTCATAACATGTAGGAATATTATAGGCTACTGCTAGCAAAACAATGCCAAATATGTAATAACTTTCGGTAATCCGGACACTTTTGGTAATCCGAAACCCCTTTGGTCCAATACCTGTCGGATTATCAAGGGACAACTGTATTTTAAATAAATAAAATAAAATAAATATGATAAAAAATTGCAGTCCAGCTGTCACAATAAATAATTGCTCGTTTTATGTTATTTCAAGTTTTCATTTGACGAGATTTTCATTGTATAGAGATTTTAATCTGTCGGGATTTTGAATTTCGAGTTATTGATTTCGGGTTTTGATTGGATCCTAAATTAAAATAACATAAAAATATTTATTCATGTTTATTATAGCTTTTGTCAAGAAATTAATACATGTATCTTAAATTATAAAAAGAATAAAAATGTATAATAAAAGGAATGAATAATATTAAACCAATATACATTTTCTAATTTTTATATACCGGTATTTATTTAATTTTAATGTCCACTTTTAATATTATTATATAAATTAAATTAATATTTAAACTAGAAAACAAATTAAATAACTACCTTTTAATAATATTGATGCTTAAAAAAATATAAATATATATACTTATATGAAAATAGATATCTGTAATATCTATCCATAATATATTTGCTATTTGTTTTCAAAAATCCCTATAATGAAAAGATATATTTTTATATCAATAAATAATTTTAAATAACTATCTTTATTATTTCTCATATATTTTTAATGCATTTTCTCTTTTACTTTTTTAATGAACTTTTATAATTTGCCATATAAATTGAAAGAATAAAAATAGCTAAGCCAAATATTATATCAGATAGTCGTATTTATAAAAAAGTTAATATTTTAAGATTTTATTTTAAAGTTTAAATGCATTAAAAATTCTTTAAGTAAAAATTGAAAAATTTTTTCCCGGAGATATACGTTCGGTTAATAAAAAAATTAATTAAGGGATTTTATTAAAAATATCATCAATAATTCATCATTTTCCTACTAGTCTCTATATATATAATCGAGACGAGTTGATAATAATAATAATAATAATAATCAGTGCAGAGTCCAAACAGTTTTTTTTTTTTTTTTTAACTCTTTCCACCCTGTGGGCACTAAGAGGGCCTCTTTTAGTAGGCCCATTATGAGTTCGGCCAGGCCCACAATGGGGCGACCGGGTGGTGAGGGACGGGGCCCGACATATCCGAACGGACCACCCCCCGAAAAATTCCTGGGGATTATTCGACCCGTTCGGATTCGATCCCGGGTCCCCCAGAGCGGTAGGCTGCCACCTTGACCGCTCGGCCATCCGGCCACCTGAGTCCAAACAGTTAGGAGTTGAAAGTTGAAATTTGGTACACAGTTAGGGTACGTCACGAGAACGCACACTAAGAAAAGATTTTTCGAAATTCCTCCCCATGGGGGAGGGACGGGATTAAGTCTTAACACTTCAATCAACGATGGAAGTGTTACGTAACAATGGAAGTGTTAAGAGAATGCGACGTGCAAGACGCAGAAGCAGTTTTTTTCGTTTTTGCGGGAAATCGAACATATTTTTAGACCTATCTAAAAATTCTGTAATTAGTCTGAAAACAGGGAAGACCTAATTCTTGCATTCTGTGAAAACGGGTAAGGTTGACTATAACGTAATAATCTTAATATTCGCTAAAACGGTTAGGAGTTGAAAGTTGAAATTTGGTACACAGTTAGGGTACGAAGTTTAAGTACCAAAGTGTTAAGTAACAATGATAGTGTTAAGTAACAATGGAAGTGTTAAGTAACAATGGAGAACGAGAGAAAGCGACGTGCAAGATTTACGGGCGCTTGAAAAAAAAAAAAGAAAAAAAGAAAAAGAGTAATATGTTGGAACATATTCGATTTTCAGATTAGTTCGGTTTTTCTCGACCTTTCTTCTTTATGATATTTGATGAAAATCGAAGGATATAATCAGAACACGTGAAAATCGAACAATATTAGATCATTCGATCTTCAAATTTGACCTTTCTTTAGAAAAACTTAGTTCGTTGATGAAATTACTCTTTTTTTATGACTATAATGTAATAATCTTAATCTTCGCTATCGTTACTTTTGCCCGAGCAACGCCGGGCCTACCTGCTAGTTTATTTATATTCTTCGAAGATTATTTTTCCTGCGTATTTGTTTTTATCTGGTTTTGTTAATAAATTAAGATGTATTAGAAACATTTTAAATTTAACTAGTGATTTTGTTTATTTATGAATGATCGACCGATATACGTGGTACGATCCAAAAGTTCGGGGAATGCAGTAATCTATGACAACAAAAACATGTATTTGAAGTTACAGCGTATGAAATGGATTCTACCAAACCACCTCTACGTGTTCAGGTTAATTTCACCCATGTCATGTGATTAAACCGCGAGCGCTGCTGTTTTTTTCCCGGAGATAGTTACCTTTGTCCTGCGACGTAATCAAAGTGGAGTTTCAAGAACAACCTCCAACACTAAATTTTGTCAGCGTTAAGGTAAAACACCTACGGAGATTTTAAACTTGCTAAGAAAGGTGTGCGGTGATTCTACGGTGAAAGGTCACGGTGAAGTCGAACTGTTGGAGGTTGTGCTTGAAACTCCACTTTGATTACGTCGCAGGACAAAGGTAACTATCTCCGGGAAAAAACAGCAGCGCTCGCGGTTTAATCACATGACATAGGTGAAATTAACCTGAACACGTAAAGGTGGTTTGGTAGAATCCATTTCATACGCTGTAACTTCAAATACATGCTTTTGTTGTCATAGATTACTGCATTCCCCGAACTTTTGGATCGTACCACGTATATCATAGAATAAAGTTTACAATTTGTTTAAATATGCAATTTATTCTTATATTTAGTAGATGTTACATTGTATGTATATTTTCATTTTTTCATTTTAAATAACATTCCAAGAATTATATATCAATATATTATCAAAACCTGATTACATATATAAAAAGTCAAATCTCTGTTGAATTAAAGTTTAATTTATTTAAAAGATAAGTAAAATATTTAAGTTTATTTTTAAGAAACTTGAACAGTTTATATATTTTATAGAATAAATAAAACTAAGCAATGTATATTACAATAATTCATACACAACTTTTTAAAGATATGAATAATATTGTATTGAACATTGTAAATATTTATTCTTTAAATTTAAATAATTTAATTTAAGTACATTTGCATATAGTACCTAGTAAACGTAGTCATTCCTTTAAGTTTTTGGATCCTTTAAAATTTTAATTGTAATTGTAAATAACTTTGATTTTATAACAACACTCTCGTGTTTTTCCAATCGCTTTGTATCACACATTCCATGTCATTCAAGAATTTTAGTTGTCCTGCACAAATTACTTACGTAATGAGAACTTTAGCCGTTGTATAATATGAAATTTTATTTTAAAAAAAATACAAAATATTAAAGCATATTTATTTTTTTAAATTATTTTACTCAAAACATGTTTTTTCCTGATAATATTCTTACAAGAAGTTATAAGTAATTCTTAAAATATTTTTACAAATTATAATTTTTATTATAGTTTCTCAGTTTATATTGCCTTCTCTTTAATCATGTAATTCGCACTACACCAGAAAATACTAAATAAAACTAAGTAAACATAATGACGACAAACTCTAATGCTTATGTAAATCATAGAAAGAATGTCGTAGTGTTCGTGGCATCACATGTTTATGTCATATCCAATTAGTTCACTGAATACAAGTAAAAATCTGTATTGACATCTCAAGGAAAGGACAATAATCCCTGTTTCTTACTTCATAATCACGTATATAAACGTAAGAAATGAAATATGAAATCTTGGTTGATATATTAAATGTATAATGTGTATAATTCAGTATAATAATGTGTAAGTTCGTGTATAATTTTTACTTTTAATAGATAATTAAAAGTAAAAATTATTATGGTAACAATCAAGTAACACTTTTATTATAGATGTACTACTCGTTTATTTCGTTATATAGACACGGGATAATCAGAATAATAGTCAATTATTATATCGATTTTTCCGTGTTCATCTAGCAAAATAAATGAGCAGTACATCTAAAATAAAAGTGTTTTTGATTTATTAAATAGTTACCATTCAAAAATATAATTGTGTATAATAATTAGCATATTAAATTGTTTGTTAAAAATAATATTTTTAGAATTTTTGTCAATATAAAAATATATTTTATATAAATTCATTTCGTATGACGTAAATAACTTTATAACATTAACATAAAAAAATCGTTAGCGTAACAGATTTATCCTTCTGCACGCAACGTTTAAAAACTATCGGAATTTAAAATTTGTTTCTAAATAAGAAATTTCAACGTTTTCTGAGATGATTTTATAAAAATTGTAAATTTGAATCAATACTGATTTTAAAAACACATAAAAATTATTATAGCAATATAACACTGGTTAAATAATAAAAAAGCTTTGAAAAACTCGTCTAAATATTTTAATTTTTATGTGAATTATTCATAGAATTATCATTAAAGATAACTTTACAATTTTTGAACATCTCTAAAGAATTTTCAGAAATTTTTTCATTTTATTTAAAATTTAAATTCTGTAATATTATTGAAATATTTATTTATTTTATTACGTTATTTGCTACATTATTACTTCACTTGTATTTTTATTATAGAATTACTAACACAGCATTTTGACAGCTACTACCAATTGAATATTAATATATTCTTTTGTACTTTATTATTCAACTGATGTTTTCTTGTCTTTGTGCTGGATTAAAAAACAAAACAACAGATTTACGTATCTAGGGAATAAACACTGAAACAAGTATAGTAAATATGTGATATTTACAAAGTGAAAAGTTTCACAAAACAATATTTTGGTTTATTTATTATATTTAAATTTAAAATGTATATTATTCGTATACAACAGCTATTTTTAACCGGTGTGCCACTAGAGGATCGTAGGTTTGCCGTAAAAATTTTTGAAAGCCCAAAGAACAATAAATGTACAGTACAAAATTAAAATCTCTTTAAATTGATTATACGAATTTTTTATTGTTATAATAAACGGAAGATTATTTATTGTGACATCATCACTATGCCGAGCTGCAATTTTTAATCATATTTTAATTAATTTAATTTAAAATATGCTCTCCACTAGTGTTTTGCCTCTGTACATCATACTTTTCTTGATAAGAACAGAGTGATGCCGATCATCTACTTAACACCTTTCAGGGAAAATGTTTAAATTGAAATAACGTGACTTCAGGTTTGCCTCAGAAGTTCGCATATATTTAATCCGGATCTACTGTACCAACAGTTTCCATATCTGGTCTCGTATTTTACTTATCTACTCGAGATTAAGGACAGACAGACGGACGGACGGACGAATTTCAGTGGTAATTTATAAACTACAATTTTTGTAAATTGCAGCTCATTAAACGCATGTATAATGAAGAAAAATTATATATGCATAAGCAAAATTATACGTGTATAATATCGAATTATTTCATTTAAAAAGAAATTTTCTTTAAATCAAAAATTTATCTATAATTGTGTACATATATAATCTAATATATTTCGTTCAAATTATTTTAGCATAGAATTAGCGGGACATTAGGCATGTTTCTAAAGGAAATTATCATGCCACCTTTAAGCGCAAATTAAGTCTTACTGTTAATTGTTTTTTTTTTATCTTATTAAATGTTCAATTATAATAAACCGAAAAATACATACGATTTTTTAAATTTTAATAATTATTTATCAGAAATAATAATAAATTGCTTTGTGTTAATATATAAATAATGAAAAGTACAATCTTTCTTGTACTCATTTTTTAATCATTATAAATTACGTGTGCTGCGAAAATGAGAAAAATGAATAAAGCTTTTTATTTAAGTTTTTTAAAATTTATTTTATATTTTATTACGGTTTTATTACTATAAATACTGGTGCCTCAAAAGCCAGTTAACCGAAATTGGAAGTCTAACCGTTTTAAATATTTTTAAAACACCATCTTGATTAACGAATTTTTGAGCCATCTAGTTTTGTAGAAATTCCTTTTAACAAATAACGTTAATAATAAATTAAACATTTTCTAGAATAAACTCACTTTAGAAATTATTAATTTTTTTATTTAGAAACATATTTTATATTATATAAATTTAAATATTTTTAATTTTAAGTACACGAGGGGAAATAACATCCATTACATTAACGAGTAAAACACTCGTTAATGCAACACTATTTTATAAAACTTTGTTGATAGAGATTGCTTACAAAAAAATGAATAAACTGAGATTTATTCTATACTTATTTTCTATCTTTTTATTATAATATGAATCATTTACTTTTAAATTAGAATTTTGAATTTTTGTCTGTAATTTTTATTTTACCAAAATAATAAAACAGTAATTAGAATGACAGTCTGAAAGAGATCAGATAAGACTTGGACAGTCAATCTTGTAGAGCCCAACTTCTTCCTGAAAACCATAAAAACAAAATTCTATCACTCATGAAAAGATATTTTAATAATTTATATTATTTCTGTATTAAATGTTGTTTAAAGAATAAATTTTGAAAATCTGCATGCGTTGGGAGTCGAAGCCAAATTGTTTTACTGACTCTCTTTTATAAAAGATCGATTACAATGACACGCTGTTAATTTTAAATTTGTACTTAGATTATATTTTCAGAATTGAATAAATACAGGGTGGTCTAAAAGCCAGTTAACCACGATTCAGTCATTCTAATGAAAATAAGTAACACTATTCAAGATTCAGTCGTGGAAGGGACTGAATCACGAATTATATATACTGTAACGTGCAACTGCTGCAAATTGATTTACCTGCTTTAAATAATCTTAAAATATATTTCGTTTAACTGACTATTTGGACTACTCTTTACTTAATAGGTATAAGAAATTACGTCCTTCGTTATGTTTAGTGACAGATAAGAAATTCTTTTCAATCTGTTCGCATTCATTAACTTTCCCAAGGTAACATCGAATGAACTTTGTGAATGTTCTTCTTATTCTTCGCTTTATCCAAAAGTTTATTGGTCAACTATCTTGATGAATTGACGCCATTTTTTCAGTCTTTAGACCTTCATCTAACAACTCCTTTTTCTATTGTGTCATTTCTTATTCTATCTCACCACCTTAACCCATATCTTTACTTGGATCTCTTTGTTATTACTTTTCTCTCAACTTTTTGTTGGTTTCATACTTTATACTGTAGTGTAACTTTTTGAAACAAACAATATTAGAATTGATGCTATACATAGTATCTAATGGACTATCTGAAAAATGATATTTAAATAGGCTATATATTCACAATTTTCTGAACTTTTAAATTCTTATATATTAGATATATTAGCTTATTCTAAAATATAACTTTTATAAAAAAAATTATCAAATGTTTTTCAAATTAAGTGAAAATAATCTATAATTTTTTAAAAATATTCATTAATCATTTATTCAATAAAATAGTAAAATTTTAAACAATAAATCTTTTATTTAAACAATATAAAATTTTTATATAAAATTTTTAATTAACAAATAAATTATTTAGTTAAGATACAAGGTCGCTACATGTCTTCTATGTGCTCAGCCTAAAACATCTGATTAATAAGCTAAACCTCGGCACTCTCACACGAGAGCATTATGTATCACAAATATAGCATAGTAGTTAACACACGTGATAATTACTCAGTGCAACAGTATTTGAAATTCATCTATTCTAGCAGCAAGAAAGGTACTTTGAAAAAAGAAATATGGCTTCTTCTCATAATTTGTACCGTCACCTTTCGTCTATATTGTACATTTTATTGACAAAAATTAAACAAGATAATATTTAGTTTAAGCTATTCTTCAATTAAAAAGACATTGTGCTATAATAACTTCTATTGTTTATTTTGTATTAGAACGCCAACTTCCCTAGTGACAGGTTCTGTACTGTACAAGTACGTGATCATAAAATTGTACCAAGTAGCATTTCCTTACATATCTTAACTTATACTTTGAATCGTATTACACTAATTGTGTATATTCATAATTCTTATGCCTAAAACACTGAGATATAATCTACAACCATTAGATTTCGTTTATCTATTATAATTTCCATCAAAATCTGATATAAGGTAAAACATTTTATATATGTTTGAATTTATAATATCTAAGTATTTGAAACTTAATAAAATCTAAAATATTATTTATCAATAGTAAAAATGCGATAAACATTTCATTTTTCAATGAATAGGCTTAATATATATCACCAAAAGCAAGAATATTGAGTATTTTTAAAAACGAAGCTATTTATAAAACTTTTTCTTGTTTGAAGTTTATGAAACAAGTTCTTACTTTTTAACTGCTAAACTCTCTCTAACTTACGGGTGCCTCGAAGGAAGAAGAGGGAAAAAAATTGAAGCAAAAAATACATTTTATTTTCATTTTAATTAATAACGCTCTTTCTTTCTTAAGAAAAACTTAACAACCTGATAACAATTGAAGTTATTAAATCTTTAAATATTTTAATGCTATTTTTTAAGGTAGTAATTTGATTAGCTTATTCTTAATTCATTTAAGTATAAATATTTGTTTTTTTATCGTTACATCGTTAATTTTTTTTCAATATTTGTTTTTCTTTCGTAGTTTTTTACTTTATTCTTTCTTTGGAAACAAAATGGACTTTTCTCGCTGTTTTTAATGGCTCGTTTGAAAGAACCGGATATTTATATATAAAGTAATGAAATAAAGTTTTAGAATTCCAAATTGTTTTCATTTTTATCGTCATCTTGAAAAATTTGAACATTTCATGATAATTAAGAGTCTGTACCAAAGAAAAGTTAATAAATTCTAAAAATAGACTTGTAATGCCTGTAAATTCAAACATATACCTAATTTTGGTACTGGTAACGATAATTAATTTTAAGTTGAGGAAGTGTATGACATTCATTTTAAATCAACGATAAAGGTTTATAAATTGAAAATATAAATAATCGGTTTTATTTTGGAGGTTTAAAATAATTGCGAGCGTAAATTAATACTAAAAAGTTGTTTAATTAAAAAATATGAATTTCGAGAATAATATACAGTAGACCCGATTTTATGGTTTTAATTGGTTTCGAAAAACCGTCGTAAAGTGAGCTATTCCATTTTCTACAACCTCAATGTCATAAATAGAGATTACGTTTTCGCAAATGTGATTTTAGTTAAATAATACAGCACACAGATATTAAAATAAATACGATTTATTTATATAGAAAAGAATTTTCATATTACATAATAGAGAATCTACGGCAAACGTATAAGCATGGATTTCAAAGAATAAGGTCGAATAGCAGGCGCCTTGTATAATTAAAGTTAGCCCAAACTATTTATCGGTTAATTGAGATACACTTGAAAAAATATTTTATTTCAAAAAAAGTGATAGAATTGGGAATAATAACATGCAGCTATCTTAAACCAATTTTAACAATTCTCAAAATGAATTTAAATAGTTCAAAAATCAATTAATTGAGATATATCTATATAAATGAGGTCTATTGAAATGAAATGATACTTATCGCTTATTAAATAACTGATAATAGAGTAACTGAGTAAAGAAAATGGTAATAAATGCGATCTCTCTACTTGAGAAAGGCACCTAATAATATAGTTATCACGTGACACCAGACACATCTATTGATATTTTAGGGGATATAGCTTATGTAAAATTTCTGAACCTTGAAAAATCTTAAAATATTTTTCTAAAACACCTAACGTTAGTAAATTTTTCATTGTTTATAACGTTATCAATATACAAGGTATCTTGAAAAAGTTCTCGGAATTATGCTGGCTTAGTCTATTAAAGGCGATGAAAAAATAGAATATGTAATGTATGTCTTAGCTAAATATGTCAGGAATAGAGAAATGTGTTCAAACAAATCCGTACTCGCAGCAAAGATGACAACAGTTACCATTCACTGAAGATAGTGTTAGTGAGATCTCGTGAAACAGAGTCTGATGAAAATGTCTGTGGAAGAACCATACGCAAATATTAAATTTCGTGTGTTATTGGAGAAAAAACTTTCCGAGACTTTGAAGATGCTTCAAGACGCCTATGTTGAATCTTTCACGAAGCATTCTCAAAACCGCTTTCGTGATGGACGAGAATGTATCACTGTTGATTTGCGAAGTGATCGTCCGTCGACATCAACATCTGACAAGAAAGTGTCAGTTGTACGAGAGATTATGAAGTCAGGCAGCCAGCAGTCAATTGAGCAGATCGGGAATTTCGGTTGGAAGTTGTCATTCCATGCTGCATGATCAATTGAACATGCATTTCGTGCACCGTGTTTACTAACACACGGTGCCACGAATGCTCACGACGGACGTATGCGACTTCTACCTCTTCTCCTTATTGAATGATGCCATCAAGAAACGCCGCTTCAAGAATGCGGATGAGGTTATACAGAGTGAGATACCTGCGTAGCAAGCGCTTTCGCGAGACGGCTTCCAAAAATGTTTTTAGCTGCTATACCAGCATTGGCAAAAGTGTGTGGTTGCCTAAGGACAACACTTTGAACGACACGTTTCTTGATTTGTTAATTGTACACATACTTTTGAGTAATAAACCAATTCTGGGAACGTTTTCAAGCCACCTTGTATTAATATATACTCTATTTCAAAACCTAGACGCACCTTAAACCCAAAGTATAGTAAAAATCAAATTCTGCACTTGAAATAATGAAAAAGTAAATTCATTACATCACAACAAAGAATGCATTGTTGAAAAACAGTTAAATCACAAATGTTTCAAATCAGAAAATGGCAAACTTAGTCTTACAATTGTAAACCGATCAATGTCGGAGTGGCTTTACAACTTATTAATATGCAACATTTCTGATGAAACTGTTCTTCAATGATATATCTTTGTCCTGAAATGTAATGAAGCTTTTATTTTTTCACCATCATTATACTTGCAAAATCTAATTATTATTGTACACCGACTTCAAAGATTAGGTTTTATTCGAATGTTAAAATTGTCTGCATTATTCATTAACATCAATTTATTTGGATTAAAACGTATCTTTTATCTAACAAAACGTTTTACTTACAAAATTGAAATTCGGGAATAGAATTGAAGTAATAACAATTTTAGTTCAAAGGAAATAGTTGCGCAATAATTAAACTATATTTTTTTCTATCTCGAAAATGATTTTCTCCTTTTGACGTCATCACTAACATGCCGCAATGTTAGTGATAATTGGCATGAACGACTAGGCTAGTCAAGCAAATAAGTTATCGCTAGTCTATTACGACGTCATATGCAATAAGAACTTGATTACTGTAGACGAGAGACCTCCGGGCGCCGCATTTCGTACTGTATATCTACTATTAAATTCTATTTAATAATTAAATAATTATGTATGATTTATTATAAAACGTAAAACATAAAAAATAAAAGAAACATAAAATAATATTTGATAAATTTTAAAGAGAAGGGAATGATATTATGTTCTGATACTGACAAAAAAAACCATAAAAGACACTCTAAACACTAATTTAGAGTGTCTTTCTCACGCATTACAATAATAAGAAAGTAAAAAAATAAATTCTACAAGACATTAAACTTTTATGATAAAATCAATAAAAGGTGAAATTTAATAAAGTGTATGATATATTACATAATATATCATACAGTTGGTCGAATTTTACCAGAAAATTTATTACTTCTCAGTAAAAGTGACTTTATTTCTCTACTCATCTGTATTACATTTATATAATGGCCTACTATTATCATGCTTATAGACCTATTTTTTAAATGTATCAATGATATATTTTATACAAAAGATTTAGAATAAAGTGTAATAAATGTTTTAAAAAGTCTTTTTGAATATATAATATATTTACTAGTATAAGTAACAGATATATATATTTATTTATTTATGGTGCGGTTTTTTATATATTTATTCTTTTTGAAAAAATCAACTGTTTAAAACGAATTCTTAAAAATTAAAAATCTTCGAGGGTTATTATTAAAGACAACCGTCGTTTTCTATCTGTAACCGCATGTTATCAGAGGCAAAAACTACTAAGGATTACAATATAGAAAAAGCTGCAATGTGCATAAAAATCTAAACTATAAGTCGTATTGTCCTATAACAATTAAAAGAAATAATTTCGTGACAGCACTATCAAAGATATGGAACATAACATCTAAAGCTGAGGCTAGAGAAAAACAACAAAATGAATTAATAAATACATTTATATTAAACATTTACCCCAGCAGATTATTTAAAAAAATGGATAACGGAATTTATAAAAAAAAAACAGGTTCAATGTTAAAAATAAAAACGATAATAATTTATATATGTCATTCCCTTATATTAAAGGTACTGTACGTACAAAAAACATAGAAATGTTTTCAAAAAATACGGTGTTGTACTGGCAGCCAAACTAAAAAGCAAAATCAAAAATAATATTAATATCAATAAAATGAAAAATAAAGAAAAACTTGACGAAGTAGGGGTTGTGTATGCGCTAAAATGTACAGTACGTGCAATAAACCAGTAATTTACATAGGTAAAACAGGAAGACAATGAGACCAGAGTAAAAGGGCATGAAACAGCAATCCGGCTAAAAAAAACAATCACCATGGACAGAACATTGCAGTAAATATGGATGTGTTATCAATAATAATAACATAAAAATAATCCGCAAAGAAAAAGATAAGTTTTTACGAAGATTCAAGGAACATTTCGCGATTGTAAATGCACACAACACCATTAACTTAAATAATGGGATGGAAATAGATGACGTGTGGGCGGAAATGGTAAGGGCCAAGTAGCAGGAAAACAGACAGAAGACTGCTAGAACGATGCCTCGAGAGTAGGACATCGATATAGGGGAGCGCTATATGTTTTGGCAAAAGACGTTAGTTATAATGTATATCATTTGAATAATGTAATTTTGTAATAGTTTTTGTGACAATCTGTATGTTTACCTATTGTAGATATGTATCACCTAAAGAGGGATGCAAGTGTAACAAAATATTGCACCCGAAATGCATTGTGTAATAAATACTAACATTTGTAATCCTTAGTGGTTTTGCTTCAGATAATATGCGGTTACAGATAGAAAACGACTGTTGTCTTCAATAATAACCCTTAAAGTTTTTTAACTTTTAAGAATTCGTTTAAAAAAATTGAATTTTTCAAAAAGAAAAAAATGTATAATATATTTACTTTTTATACAAATCAGAAATTCAAAATTAGCCTAGCTTTAGAATGTGGAATACATTATTTCTCTATTCATATGTAAATTGTAAGAGTTTTTATATTGACATTTTGTAATATAAAGATTGACATAAATCACAAATTTATATATAAAATGGTTTTGTGAACACATATCGGAAAATTTTTTCTTATAAAATATTTTCTCTTTTCATCTTAATCATGTTATAAAAGAATATTGAATTCAATTAACTCCATATAGAAAATCATTAAACAATTTAATTTTACAAAATATTTTTTTGTAAGTAATAGTAAATTATTAAAATTTAAAAGGTTTACATTAATAAATGCATTTATATTAATATAATTTATTAAAGAATTTTCTATTTTATACTTCTAGTAGTAAGATTTAAAAATTTTCTGTTATAAAATAATTTTCTTTTCTGTTAATTTGAATAGTTCTTTTTAGAATTTATTTAGAACTTTTGTAATATTTTAGTTCTAAGTGGCCTTAAAAGCTTTAGAATATTATAAAAAGGAAAACTATTTTCTTTTTATTAATAAAATTATGAATTTTTAGATTTTGTTTTGAAATTTAAGTAGTTTAAGTAGTGTAGTAATCTTAAAATTAAACTTAATTTTAAGAAATATTAGATGTTGTCTCTTAGGTATTATTTTATTCATAAAAGTTTACTTCTATTAAACTCGTTTATTTCATTAAAGAAATTAATACTTATATTAATTATATTATTAACAACCGTGAGGCAGATAATAGTGAGGACTTATCACACGAATGGTGTGATAAGCCTTCATTATTATCTGCCTCACGGTTGTTGATAATTTAATTAATATAATTATACCAAGGACCAGAAGAAACTTTTGTAGGATTTAATGCCTTTAGGAACAATATTAAAGACATTCTCATAAGATTAACGAACCTTAGAAAATTACTACTATTCATTAAAAAGATTTCCTGTTTTTTTTTAATTTTTAAGAAGTTTGATGCTAAATAATTTTTTAATGATCAAAAAGTTATAATCAGTATTGAAGAAAGACAAAAGACTGTTTAGAGGTTTAGTCTAGAAGGAAAGGAAACGGGGAAAGATAGATTAAAGAGGAAAAACACACTACGAGTGACCTGATCAAATATGAAGAAGGGATAGACACACAGAGGGTGTTTGAACACCTGTCGGTTTACAATTTTATAGGGGGGAATATATAAAAACATACAGTTCCCATGCAAAGACAAATTTTCCTGACAGGTCGAATCAAGACTGACAATCCGACAATTTGAATCAAAGAATAAATGCTAACAAAAGTTAACTTGATAGGAAATATTTAAAAAAACAATAATTTCCAAAAAATTGTAAAATTTCTTAAAAATAAACGAGTTTCTAAAATTAACTCTTTTCTATCCGACTATCCACTGAAGAGGCAAAGAAATTTGCGAAATGCATCTGGATAATTTGAATGATAACGTATGGATGGTGAATAATAAAGTAAGAAGTATTTATTAATTTCCACGGTGTCCATCTCAGTTCTTAGCTCTTTCGAAGTCGGATAGAAAAGAGTTAATTTTAGAAACTCGTTTATTTTTAAGAAATTTTACAATTTTTTGGAAATTATTGTTTTTTTAAATATACAATAACCGATCCCATTGCTTGACATTTGTTTTTTAGGAAATATTTATTCAATATGACAAAATTAAGGGCACTGTAAAGGATTACTTCATCCCAAACAGTAAAGTAAGTACTTTATAAAAGCTGTACACAAGAGTAGTACTAATTACGAAAGTACACGTTTAAAAGGATAACTACATTATGAAACCTGTTGAAATCTCGGGTCCAAAGTTTTAGTAGCGATAAACAAATTCTCTTAGAGCTTCCAAGGTTTTCTTGTTTCTAATGAAGTCTTTGAGTGCCATTGGCGAGTGCATTCACGGCTTTCTAATAAACAAATTCTTCTGTTGATCAAACAGAGAACAGGTATAAATAAAGTTATCAGGCGATTGATTTCCTGCCTGTAGAACAATAGCATTGTGTGTCTTCAATATGTCTGAATCTATGCAGATATATTTGGAAACTTCTATGACCACTAAGAATTTGACTGAAATAGAAGTCATAGTGAAAGATTTTTAACCTTTTTCGTGTTGTAAAGTAGGGATGATTTGAAAAAATGTATCTGCAAGTGATTTCTGTTTCCCATTATTTTTGCTGATGAGTTATCCTATGACGGTGACAAAAAAAATTTCAATAGAATTTATTGAAATTTTGACAAAGATAAGAATAAGTTAATGTTTCTTTCAGATTTGGCAAGAACCGCCCGTTTATTTCTCATGATCTATCTTCCTGTGACCAGGTAACCAATGAAAATAATATCTTTATTGGTGGATAGCAGACGAATAATCTTTCTAATTCTAACAGCAGTAACCTTATTATAAGTATTGTTAGAGATACACTGCCACATCTCTTTGAATTCAATGTATCTGTGTATGTATTGAAAGGCTCTACAAATGACAAGCAGGTTAGCCTTATAGTTATTGCAATATGGACCAAGTTGATCCTTTTTTGATATGCAGATTTTTTTAAATAACAAAAACTGTGTCAACCTTGTACCCATTTTTCGAACCATCAGTAAAAATTTGAAAACAACTCGAGAGCGATGTTAGATAAATGAAATTAGAGACCGAATATAAAAAGCTTAAGGACAGAAAGTCCCAAATTATATACAAACTTCCGTTCTAGACCGGAAATCACGTAAATTTAATTCAAATGTTTTCTTTAGAACAGAGTTACATAGATGACCGACATGACTCTGTTGTTATTAGGAAAAGTATGATGTACAGAGGCAAGACACTAGTCATTTGAGATACAGATCATAAGATATATTTTAAATTAAATAAATTAAAAATATGATTAAAAATTTCAGCCCGGTATTAAATTTTGCTCATAAATATTTCTAATTTTTTATAGGTGTAAGTGAAGTTCTAGAGAATTTCTTTCTAGAACTCCGTCTCTTTGAGTTTGTTTCCGTGTGTATCGCGATTCGATATAGTTGATCTAGGTTCGATGGAAAGCGCACATCTACACTCAATTTAGACAATATTTACAATTTCTATTATTTTTGTATACTGGCACAATGAAGTGACGCTTAATCAACACTGAGTGAGTTTTCCATCTTTATTTAGTTAACTAATAAAGATGGAAAACTCGCCCAGAGTTGATTAAGCGTCACTTCATTGTCCAGTATACCAAACACAAATAACAACACGGTTTCGATAGTACCAATTTCTATTATGTAAAGTGTACAAGTTCGAAAACATAGTATATACAAGATAACAAAGCGTGGTGCCTCACGTACTAGATTGGCTTCCGGGAACTATTAAACTCTGGAGAAGCCTCAGTCAGCTTTTGGAATTGGCTCAACTGCACGGTCAGTCCAGTCTCCGCACTTACCCGTCCCTGAGATGTTTATAAGAGGAGAACACTCTGTCTACGCTCAGCGGGCATTCCAAGTGCCTGAGACTACCGTGTTACCAGTCTCTTGCCCTTCTCTCCTCCCTCTTCCATTTGCTCCGTTATTTAAGGGTTTTTTGGACGGAAAACTTCCGACCAATCACAAACCGTTCTTTCGTGAACAGCTTACACTCAGGCCCGCTGTTATCTGACGAGAATGGAACTTACATTAACGTCCGCCACTTGTTTACGTTTAGTAGTTTCTTTATACGACAAGCGTCCTATCGTCTGACCGCAGGTTAATCCAATTGACAAAATCGGCGCTTCCTTTGTTTTCCCTCTGTTTACAAGTAAACACCTTACAAGTGGTATATTACCTGATCGCAGGTGGGTCCAATTGATAAGGTCGCACTTCTTTTCTTCTCTCTCTGCTAAAAGTCCAATACTTAGTAAATTATAATGAAGTTAACAAAACTCACTCAGCAAATAATTAATAAACCACCCAAACACACCTTAAGTTGCTGAGGTGTTTGGGTGCTTGAGGTTCTGTTCAATCTTCAACTTAAGATTGAACAGAAAGGTTCCTGAATGATACATTTTTAGACATAAATATTAAATTCAAAGAAGGGAATTTGGTCACCAGTGTGTGCATCAAACCGATGCATAGCCCGCTTTACATCCCGTCGGAATCGAATGATCCTTGCCTATAAAACGGGCTGCGTCATTAGAATGGTTTTTCTGTATTGTAGTAGTGTAGTTAATAGACAGAAAGAGATCAACGGAATATTGCAAGTGGCCAGAACTCTAGGATACAGAGCAGATACAATAACAGGAATGATTAGAAGCTACTAAACCGGCACAGCAAAGTCTCTAGGCGGCGAAATCGGTAGAATTACAAAGTTCACGTATAATAGATATACGAAAGCCATTATGAAAGAAATTGCGGACACAAAGGAGTCCAAAATGGTTTTGAAAAGAGTTCCGAACCTCTATACTATATTGAGGAATGACAAGGTTAGCATTAATAAAGAAGAAAAGGCAGGGCTGTACAGGTTCCTTACAAAAACGTGAAATTAGGAATCAAGAAAAACTATATTGGTGTTACAACAAGAGATTTAAGAATCAGGCTGAAGGAGCACAAGTATAATGTCAGTAAGCGATCCAACGCCACAGTATTATCTCAGATGGCCCAGGCTAAAGGCTCTATAGTAAAATGGGAGGAAGCAGACATTAAGTCCTTGCACTTCCCAACTTTAGCAATAAACGTAGAAAAATTTGAAATATATAAGAGCAGGCTACAAGATACGTGTATTAATGCAAAAGACGCCGAAGGTCTACCATCTGCATGAAAGTACTTACTTAAAAAGTTTTTTAAGAACTCCTAACTTATACATCTTTGGTTTTCTGTTTATTTATATTATTTATTTATTTATTTATTGTTTTTATTTTTATTTACTTATATATATTTACATGATATATAATATTATATCTGATTTTCTTCTATTTTATATTTATACGTATTTATATTTATATATATATATTTTGTTATAATCTTCCATTATTTTTTGTATTTGAATTTATATATTCTATTTAAGAACACCTTTATTTTCTCATATAACCTGAGGATGGCCTACGGAATAGGCCGAAAACGTTAGTTTACGTTTAAATAAATTTTCTCAGCAACCTAAAGTGTGTTTGAGTGGTCTATAATTAAGTTGCTTTATATACTTGTGTGTTATCACTCTCATAAATGAATTAAATATTCAGAAATTCCTGTTACTGAAAATAGAACAGAAAGCAAAGAAAAATTTCTAACACCAAGATTTAATAAAGAGAGCTTCACGAGTAACCAAAATTAATTTTCAGTCTTTAGAGATCTTAGATCATACAGACATGTTTACGTTAGTTCTTTTTCTATTCTGTATGCTAGTTACGTGCGTAACTGACATACAAACGAACATAAAGATTAATTGATTAATTAATTAATTAATTAATTGTAGACAGCTGAGCTAATCAATTTAATTAATCTCAGAGGAGCTATTTGTAGGACAATAATTGCTTGCAGCGTAACTAATATACTATTATTAAACAAAATTAATAATTTGAAATTTATAATATATTTAAATAAATATTAAATA
Source organism: Centruroides vittatus (assembly GCF_030686945.1). Taxonomy (NCBI): domain Eukaryota; kingdom Metazoa; phylum Arthropoda; class Arachnida; order Scorpiones; family Buthidae; genus Centruroides; species Centruroides vittatus. The sequence goes on from NW_027122041.1 coordinate 33,710, forward strand.
TCATTTAATATAAAATAACTTTAATTAAAACAATATAATAAGAATTCATTAATTTTGATTACTGTTAGGACGAAATTTTTGTATGAAATAAAGTTCTTATTAAATGTTTTTAAATTAATTAAATTTATATGCTGAAAAGTAATTTAATTTTTAATTATTGCGTATCCTTTTTAATAAATACTAGCTATAGTTAAAATAATTTTTTTAATCTTTGATAAATACATAATCTTCGCAAGGGATGCGAATGAATCCGACCGTTCTCATACCCACACTCGGAATTTATAAACATCTCCTTTCTAAGACTAGAATAAGAATTATAAGGAATTATTATTTTTCGGCCTATTCCGTAGGCCATCCTCAGGTTATATGAGAAAATAAAGGTGTTCAAACGTTCGCATGTTCCGTGCACATTCATATTGAAACATCAATTTAATTATAACACAATTATATTTTCTATTTTATTCATTCTCTTAAATTTTAATAATATAGTATATATTATTAAAATATTTAGACTATAATATATATATATTTAATTTCATTAGAAAATTAAATTTTATTCTGAACGGCAGAAATATTGAGTCACTTTTATTTCTCTCTTTATTTTTCACTTTTATTAGTAATATGCGAAAAAAAACATACTTATTTTAAAAACAGAAAAATATCAATAACAAGGTATATCAAGTGTGAAATTTCAGAGAAAGAACAAAGTACCAAAAGCGTAAGCACTCTGCATGAGCCGTGGAATAGACCTAAATGCGCACCATATAGGATATGCCTTTAGTACTTTATATGTTCTTTATAACGTCAATATACAGTAGACTCTCGTTAATTCGAACTTGTGTAGCTTGAACTGGACCCTAGTTCCCATCTGATTCCTATTTAAATCAATGTAAAACTCGCTGGATAATTAGAACTCGATTGTGCGCTTCCTGTTATTTGAGTTTTACAAGATAAACCTCTTCCCACTTTTGTAATTTAAAGATCGAATTTAAGATTAATAAATTTAATTTTAAAATAAATTAATAAAGTAAAATTAAATAAATTTTAAATCAGTTGGCTCACAGCAGTTTATGGTCGTCCTGTGTGCTTGCTCTCATGGTCTTTCGAGGACAATACAAAGCCTTCGTCTTATATTTCCTATTGATTAAACATTATTCTGCATGCTATGTGGTGTGAATATGTTGTTAAAATCATTAATTTTTGTTGTGTGGTATTCAAAAATGATCTCTTTTAATTCAAACTGTTTAAGCCGACCCTTATTGTTCGAATTAACGAGAGTTTACTGTACTTTATTTAAAATAATTGAATGCCGAAACTAATAAATATCGACGGAATAATATAGGGTGGGGCATAATGGAGTCCCACATTTACAACGTGAATTAAAAAATACGGTACAATAATATAGAAAAATTTTTTTATTTATTCAAAGTACATGTAAGAAAGATTTTTTTGGTGAGGTTTTAAAAATTATATCGTCCAACTGTCACGGGCGATGCACATTTAGAGCCGTTCCTTGAAGTTTTCTTCAACTCTCGCCAGCATATCTGGAAGAATTTTAGCGATTTCCTCGTGAATAGCCTCCTTGAGTTCTTGTAGGGTTCTCTGCCTTGCGCTACCCCCATAAGAAAAAGACACAGGACTCAAATCAGTGGAGCCAGGAGGCCATTCAACGGCTTTTTGGGAAGAGATTAGTCGACCGGGGAACATCTCTGTCAAAATGGCGCGAGAACAACAGTTCCTATGGACTGTGACTCCATCCTGTTGAAAACAAAAGCCACTTGTATCGTATTCTTTCATTTTGGGGCGCAAAAATTCTCCAGCATGTCGCAGTATCGGTTTGAAGTCAGTCTCCACGATGCATATACAGGACAACGAACACCAAACGGTGACTTTCCGGTTGTTAAGAGGTCGTTGTGGAGTTCTTGGGGGTTTCCAGCTGCCCAATAACGAAAATTCTGTTTGTTCTGTTTGTTTCACTGTGCCAGACAGATGAAAATGCGCTTCGTAGCTACGCCACACAATACCTCTAGGAGGCACAGCTGTAAAGATTTAACGACACCATTTTTAAAACCTAACTAAAAATCTTTCTTACATGTACAGTACTTTGAATAAATAAAAGGTTTTCATATTATTGTACCGTTTTTTTCTTTTTTTTTAATTCACCTCGTAAATGTAGGACTCCATTATGCCCCACCCTGTATTAGAAGAGCTTATAGATTCGACACTAGCATGATTTTGAGAAGATAAGTGCTGTTATTATAACGTATGTACTGTACAGTGCATACTATATCATATGAATTTATTTATATACATATTGTATGATTTCAAAAAGAAATATTTAATACATGAGAACTGATATTTAAGGTTTTTATACCAAAGTTAAATCTAGAAACGTATCCAGAGAGTTGCGGCACCTCTGTGCAGATGGCTATGCGCAGCCGCCGTTTTGTGATGTAGTTTTCTTTTCCTACTTAGCTCCAATGCAGGAAAATTAATAATCATTTACTTGTAAGAATTCTCACGAGACTAAAAGTTGAAAAAATATATATATCGATACTTGAAAAATTATCATATGCTATTTCAACTTGTGAATTTAAATTATTGAATAAGTTGTCTGTGTATATTAAATAATGGACTGCTTATTACCACGTTCACCGAACATATTAGTAGTAACAATGCAACAAAATTTGTTACTTTTTATCTCATGTAAAAGTGAAGAGTTTAACATTAAAACTATTCTTGACAGTTTATATTCTGAATCAATTTTATTTATTTTACGATTTTATAAAAAGATATTTTTTAAAGCGATCAGAAAATTAACAAACGATCCATCGAATATCAATCTTGGTCAAAATCAATTCGTCAAAAGAATGAACTAAACTATGTTCATAACCCCTTTTAATACTCTAAAATAAATACATAATTAAGTTCTAACTAAACTAACTCCTATTTTATGAAGTAAAACTTGTTTTCTGCCAAAGTTATATTGCTGTTTTAAATATAACGATTTACCCACTTTATCTTTTGCTTAATTATTATTAACTACAGATGTTTTAGATACTTGACTCTTTTAATAACTTTTCCAATTTATCTCTACTGAATTGTTTAACTACAGTCAAATACACTTTGACTGTACTTATTTTTCTTAAGAAATGTCTTTACTTATTTTTCAAGAAGAAATAAACAAAAATAAATTAAGAATAAAAGCAAAAAATATTTCAAATGCAAAATGTTATTTGTAATGCTTTTGTATTATAACCATTAAGCAAATGTATAAGGAATAAATAACGAAGAAATAATTAAGTACAAACAGTTTTAACTTTTTACTTGTTAAAATAATTTGATATTTTTACAAGTTAAACACGTCATATTTCTAGAATAACGAATAATAATTGGAATCAGTGTTGTTAATCTGTATAGTGTATTGTTTAAAATGTAGTAAATATGTTTTTCTGTTTTAAAAAACGAACTATCATACAAAAAATATATTGTTATGTATAATTTAAGAAGAAAGTTACATTTTGTAACAGCGAATAGGAGCCAGAGACTGTAAGAGGAACAGTTGGCTTAAATTGTTTAAAAATTTTATAATTATTTAAGTTTTAGAGCTATTAACAACTCAAAATTAAACAAGTGCATTTTACTTACATAAAGTTACATAGTTCTATTATAAAATCCTGTTGTAAAGTCTTTTTTTTTTCTTTAACATAAAAGCAAATCCAGTAACTTTTTGTATATATAAACTGTTTTACACTAAAACAAAAGTTCTGAATTGTCTAAATAGAAAACTTTCCTGACAAATGTTATGCAAAAATAGCTTTAAATATGTTAAACATTGATTTATATAGTTTGTTTTTTATGTCAATTGTATAATGTACAGTAGCTCACGAAGTTTGGAGAAATTTTTTAGTATTTATTTCTTTCGCCGAATATTAATAAATTAATGTTGATGTTGTAAACTTTGCTTTTTCTCTGGAAAACATAATATTCTATATCCTTTTCGACCAGAATTAGTGTAATTCGATGCAATACGAACTGAAATTTTAAATTATTAGCATCGTAGTCGTACCAGATTATAATCTTATAAAGAATATACGGCGACAATATCGTCTGACAATCGTTGCTACACTGTAGCGACTACTGTAGCACACAATGTCGATACGCATACCTGTACAAATGTGCCCTACGGAAAGTGTATATGCACTCTTGGATACGCCCTTAGTTTTAATACAAAGTCCAGCAACGAGTTATGTAATTTTCCAGACAAAAAACTTAAAACTGTATATGGCGCCATCTGTATGATATTTTACTAAAAACTTTTTATAATTTAATTATTATAAAATGGTAGAAAACCTTAAATTTGAAGATAGAAATTGGTTTTATATATATTTTTAAAAAAATTATAAATGCTAATAACGATTAAGATTTTCGTTAAATTCGATTCCACTTGAGATATTACACATGATCCTCCTCTCTCACCTCACCCTTCGTCTTTAACTACCAAAATTTAATAGCATCAATCCTTCTAATACTCAAGCTTCCATGAAAAATTTCAGAGATTTCGACAAAAGGCGCAGGAATTATTAAGCTTCAAATAGGTGAACAAAAGTGTACACACACACACACATACAACTAAGATTCATACTTACAGAATAAACCCAACTTTTTTTTTTTCGATGTTTCGAGATTCTCTGAATTCAACGATGCAAAAATCTTGGCGGGTCCTTTTCTTGTTTGATCGCCATACTTTCCCTCATATATAACAGCAGGGAAAGTAAAAATGGAATTCGCCTTTTAATAGCATACTAACTGTTGTAAAATTGCATGATTTAAATGAAAAAATGTGATTTTTTCGTTTAAGTTTACAGTCTAAATATTATTTATTCGTTAAAATTGCAAATTCTCTTTGAACTTTTCAATTGTTTTAAAAAAAATAATAAAAACAACATTAACGGTTTAAATAATTATTAAATTTTCCATTAAATTCTACTTAAAAAATAAATTTTTATACACTTCTCAAATCTCAAAGATAAAAAAAAATACACTGTTTTTGGAAAATGTTACGAACGAATTACAAATATTGAAAGAGATAGGATTGAAAACAGTTTAAACTGAATTATTATATTATAAACTTTTATGTTTTAATTACAGGTTAAAATTCATTATAATTTCCGGGATCAAAGGAATTTTAATAAATTTAAATCCCGGAAATTTAAATTACAATATTTGGGAATCTCAATCACTGATTAGAGAAGATAGAGAGATGTTCAGAAATGAGAAAGTTTATATTTTAAATAAATTACTCATAATTATTGATTCTATTTTACTTTTTATTCTAAATTTATATTTTAAATTAAATTTTATTAATTTCTAATGATATTCTGTATGTTTATAATGTTTCCTGATTATAATATATTTAAGATTGATATATTAAAATCAGGGCTGCAGAGTCGGTAAAAAACACTCGACTCCGGCAAAATTAAATACCAAGTCATTTTATGGGGGGGCAGAGGCGCTCTTAAGGGGTTACCCTACTCTGAACTCTGAAAGGAGCTCCGGGCATTTACCCAAATGCTTTTATAGCTAATATCTTTAATGTTTAACTTACATTAATATTTATTTCTATAAAAAATTAATTATTAACAAATATTTAATAAGAGGAAAAATGGGGAGCGATAAAATCCTACATCTACATGTCTTTATCTACAGTTTTCACACTTCAATTTCACCTTTCCAGAAAAGTTAGTCCAACTAAAAAGTGAGCGATCTAGTTACTTCAGTCCCTTGTTCAGAAAAGAAAAATATATACTCTGATCAATTAGTCTGACACATTCAGAAAAATAGAGTACTCATTTAGAGCGGGAATAATAAACGAATGAATTAAAAATATTTAAATTCAATTGGGTCAAAATAATTTAACTACTAAACACAAATACTACAAAGAAAACTCTTTAACTTATTATACAAAGAAATTCATTTATTATACAATTATTATACAAAGAAAACTCAAAAGAAAACAATTTAATTTATTAAATACATATTTAATAAATTAAATTGTTGCATTCTGTATTTAAAATAAATGAATTATAACAAAACACGAAAACATTTTAAAAAGTTGATAAATTTAAAATATATATTCTTTCATTTAAATAAAATATAAAAAAAACTAAATTAAATTTAAAATGCTAGAGTCAAAGTCAGAGTCGACACATTTTTCCCGACTCCAACTCCTCTGGCCAGAAATTCCTCCTGACTCCGACTCCACAGCCCCGATTAAAATAATCTCATTTAATTTTTTAAGATAAATGGCATAGTTAAGAATAAGTGACTAAAAATTAAAGAATCTTATAAAAGTACATTTCTTCTTCCATATTTTTATTTACATCCGCTGCAGAATTTCATAAACAGATTAGACAAATAAATGCGTTGAAAAATTTTGAAATATTTCGTTCTTTGTGTTTCCAATATCATAATAGGTTAAAGATAATATATATATATATATATATATATATACATACGCAAGGTCTGGATTTTTGGGTGCATTTTTAGAATGGATTCGGTGCTCGTTTGGGTGCTAGTTTGAGTGCTTTTAAATGTTGTATTTTTAAGACAAAAACCAACAAGAAGTATTATTTTTACAAACTACGTAGTTGTTTATTGCAATTTGCACAAAAAGATGAGCATAGTAATTTACAACAGTAACCATTTCAATGTTCTTAAAAAAGTGAAGTTTTCTTGTTTGGAGGATAGAATATCTTCATATAAGGAAAATATTTTTCTACGTCGACCAAGGCTAATGTTTCATTTTTATTCGGAATTCTAGTTTAGTGCAATTCAAAATATTTTTCATAAACTAGATCTGAGTTTTTCCAGATCAAAACCGTCCAGTACATCAATCGCCCAAATTACGACATCCCATGATTCCACATTTCAGTTCCACGTCTTTCCAGCTCGTTGATTTTACCTACCAATAACTTGTACGAATGCAAGGAGTAGAGCTCTGTGATTACTACTGGATCAGCGACCAGTTTCTTGACACTGTCAACGGCCGCAGAATCACTAGGAGGAAGTTCGTTGATAACATTGATTTACTTGAAGTTCTCGCAGTAGAATACCACACTGTTTACCCAATACACCCGTCAGGTGACCATTGGACTGATTGGTAATGGCAGCCCAGTTACGTCTTGGTACAAGCGCTCCCGACTAGGGCACTTGAGAACAACCATTTTCATTTTCGAAATGAAGTCGTTGGCCTTGCTACATTCTACACAAATACGTTCACATACTCGGTGTATGGCATGGGCAAGAGAAGTCACATGCTTTAGGTTGTTGTAGATGCATTTCAAATTCGAGAATGCTGACAACAGGTAAGATATTGGATCTGTAAAGACAAACCAAACCTTTTCGTACTGGGCACCATTTGGCCTCAACTTGATGCAAACATCATTGAAAGTTTGGGACACTGTAGTTGAGTTCGTATTTTCAAGTTAGTACATTTTGAACAACATTGGTCGTACATAGCATCCGGTCAGTGGTGCAAGAAGAACGATCAGGACGTACCGTTTTGTGGAATCCGTTGTTTCGTCCAGTATAAACACTACTCGGTTTGTCTCCGACAACGTTCAGGATTTTAGATATTGTTTGATCATAAACTGGTTTTACGTAGTTTTTTCTAAGAGTGCTCTTGTCGGGGATAAGCTTTTCCGTGTATTTCTGGAGAATTGACTTAAAGGCTGGATTGTGTGTCTTATATAAAGGTATATTTGCCTGAAGAAGAGCGGTCGTTAAATGTATCATTAGCCTTCTGAGATTCTTCTCCTCTTTCAAATGAGGCCCCCTATAAATGTCTGCTTGAAATTCCTCCTCTTCGGTTTGCATTCTCTACGCTTTTCCGAACTCGTATGGCCTCATTTTCGTTTCTTGATGTTCACATCAACCGAAATCACATAATCGCAAATGGAACAGCGAAGAACTTTTCCGTCTGTGCATACGCCTTCATCTTTAAACTTATTTGGTAAAATGTTTAGTTTAGATGCGGACAATTTTGCCATTTTCTAATTTCGCCGACACCGAACAAAGAAAATCGGAACTGTTGCGCTCACAAGTCAGGGTAAGGTGACCTCAATACAGAATTTTCTAGATTGTTCGTGTTGCAGATTTTCAGTGAATCTGTTTACATTCTTTGAACTTCAGAATATTCTCCTTTACTTTCTTTCTCTCAACAAAAGATGAGTAAGCTAATTATCGTATTTTTTTCCTCAGCATACGGGGTTCGGTTTAACGAATTTGTTTTTCACCCCTCAAGTGAATGAATAAAAACCACCACCAAAAAAAAAAATAATTGTCAACATTTTCTTTGAAAATGTAAAAAAGAGGGAAGCTGGGTGCAAGATATATAGTTTAAGTGCTAGTGACCGTTTTTGGAGCAGGTTTGCGTTTTGAATGCATTTGGGTGCAAAACGATTTGGCAAAGAGTGAGCGTACTGCACTAAAACTGATGTAGTTTGTCTTTTTACACTTTGCTCCTTTCAAAACCCGAGTGGGTGAGGCACCCAAAATTCGGATGTTAAATATAAGCTACAAATTATTATACAAATTGTTTATTTTAGAATTAGAATGTAAAACTGATACATTAAATTATATTAACATAAATGAAATTATATGCTTTTAAGTTCTGTCTAAAACAGCTTAAAATCGAGTACGAGGAAACGTGCATGTCCATCGTCATAACTGATAAAAACGTCAAAAAACGTTCATAATGTGCTGCCAACATGATAGTTGACAATTCAAGTGGAACAATACACTTAATAATTATCCTTGGATTTCATAAACATCAGATATTGTTTTTGAAGTTGGTCAGAAAATTTGTTTTTTCTTTGGGGTTTTATATAAAATGTATATTATAAAGTATCATACTAAGAACAAAACAACGTACTGGCACTAGATCAATGCTTTATTCACGTTCTTTGTAAAAATACTATGGCGATTACACTTGCCTAACGGTAATAGTGAACTGCAAATTCATAAAAATAAGAGAAATTTTAGCTTACTTTGCAGATCGATTAAATAATTAGGTTATTTCTTATTTTCGTTTTGTTCCAAACTCGAATGTTCAAACTTGTCAATTAAACACCTGCAAGCTGTGACGACACGTCGTATTTGGTACAGTACAGAGACATTGAACGCCAGGTTTCAGCATTCTAATTCAAGGCATAGATATAACTGATACTAACAGAACCAACTGTTACGACAGAGTACAAACGTGATTATTTTATAAATGATAAACATGAAATAATTAAGCTAGTTTAGAAGATAAGATTCATTTTTGAAAGCCAGATGCATTTTTCTAAGATTGTTATCTTAGAAAAATGCATCTGGCTTTATAAGTGACAAGTAACAGTTCGCTGTTTTACCATCTCAAAAAGATTGCACATGCTCTTTTAAGAGTAACCTATCTCCTTGCAACTGTTGCTTTTTCACCTCAATAATTCATTTACCCCTTCTCCTCTTCTCTTAATTTCTTTCCCTCTATTATCTCAACCTTTTTTTAACAGTCAAAGTATTTGTGTCTATCAAATCTCTTTAATCTATCAAAAAATTTCTTACTCACAGATAAGTATTAAATACTATAAAAAGTAAAAAATAAATGCATTTCATTCATTTAACTGAAATAAAAATAATTCTTCTAAAGCTCTTTAAAAAATCCAAAATTAAATGATTTTTCTTAAAATATAGTGCATCAAAAGTAAAAATTGATAAACTAAATACCATTTGTAATTAGGGGAAACCAGAACGGAACCCCAGACAAAACAGAACGCTTTATATTTCTGGCCACTAAGTAATGCAAAATAGCAGGAAATACAAGAACATCACAGACCTATCTTGTCTGCTCTGTCGAGGTCAATGTGAGTTGACAACATGCTGAAACAGAGTTCGTTCGTTTTTCAGCAAGATATTGTAATTTTATTGAATATTATTTTTACGATAAGTCAAGCCACATAATGCTAAGTTTTATCGCACTGCTATTTCTTTAATGTAGTAAAGACTCTGTTTAATGAACAAAATTTCTGGTCTATATTTATATATAATTAAATTAACAGGTTGTTTTTTTCAAATTCAAGAGTCACTGCTATTAATTTTACGCCATAACGGAGTAAGATCTCATCATTCCAAGGGGAGTAAATAGAAAATTTGTTTTTGTCTTTTCATGAAATTTAAATTTGTTTTCTTTTTTAGAACACTATTTATTTGTTTAATTACATACAATTAAAGTGTATTTTCTACAAAAATGTTTGTTTATTTTGATTTAGGTCGTATAATTGTTTATTACAGTCTTAAAAGTACTCTTAGTACATTAATTGCTAATGACGCGTATTATAAAAAAAACTTTTCTATACAATAATAAAAATAAAAATTAAACTTTGCATAATACGTAATTTTAATTACACAAACATATCGACAGAAGTAAAAAACATATAAATTAAACAATTTGTCAAATTTTTAACACCTGCATTCGGAAACCCTACTTTATATAATAAACTTTCGGCTTTATAGAATATCCCTCGCCCGAATTAGTCCGTTTAATTGAGGTTTATTGTATTACACTTTGAACGATAGATTCGTTTAATTACATAAATCTATAGTTCACACTATGAACTATAGATTCGTTTAATTTCATAAATCTATAGTTCAAAATGCAATATTAATATATTCCTCAGTTTTTAACATAGATTAACAACATTCAAACACAACAGTTGCATCTGAGGTAGGACAGAACCAGGTTTGCTAGAACTGTTTTAGATGGACCCATAATTCATGTGCTGGAATGAACAATGACGATAAAGGTGCTATTTTTATTTTTAAATTTTGCTGTTAATTTAAAAAAAGAGCTTTTTTTATGAAATCTTTTAAAGTTTTAAAGCAGTGTTTCATATGCAATGAGACTAATTTTAACAAATAATGTCTATGTAAAGCAAGATAATCTATAGAATAATAAAATTATATTATTAGTTATTTTTAAGCAGTAAAAATAACAGTGATTTCTCTCCAGCCCGTGGCAAAATGAATCAAAGTGCAAGTTTTTATACATATATAAAAATGATATGATTTACAATATATATATATATATATATCTTTTTTTCTTTCAAATATCTGAATTTATCGCAAAATATATATGTATCTAATAAATTTTGTTAATAAGTTAATAAGTTATATGGATAAATTTATAAATATTTATAACTTATTACATATCTAATAGGTATTAAAAAATGAACGTTAAAATATTAAATGTTATATCTTTATTTTTCAATAAATTTTCTTTTTTGAAATTTTATAAACTATTCTTGATTGGTATATAAAATACAGTATATTTAGGTTAATTTATCATTAATCTGATAAATATATTTGATTAATAGTTTAAAAACAAATTATAATTTTCAAATTCAACAGGACCATATATTTATAATTCTGGTTGGATTAACAATATGGTCAAAAGAAGTATGTGGAGATCATCACCATCATCATAATACACAATTGGGCGATTGGTGGAAAGAATGGTGGAGGGAATACATTAAAGATGTAACTGATCCAACAGTTGTGCCTGTTAAATGTCCAATATGTCCTACTTTTGTTCCTCCTACTAGACCACCTACCAGACCTCCAACACCACCAACGAGACCTCCAACCAGGCCTCCCACTAGACCTCCAACATTACCTCCTACAAGACCACCAACAAGGTGATGAAAACAATCGTGGCATTTTATGTAGTAATTTTTATGTATCAAAGTGTTTGAATTTCATCTTTTAAGCATAAATTTAGATCAGTACTTAAATCAGTATTATGAATAATAGTTTATTATCTTAAACTGTTTTTTCTAATTGCTGATAATTTTTCTACATTATCGCTTTAATTTAATTCGGATGAAAATTTTTCATTTTGTGTTAATTCTAGACCTCCAACAAGACCACCTACAAGGCCACCTACAAGACCTCCAACAAGACCACCCACAATTCCCTCCAACAAGACCACCTACAAGACCTCCAACAAGACCGCCTACTAGGCCACCGACTAGACCACCTACAAGACCACCCACATTTCCTCCAACAAGGCCACCTACAAGACCTCCAACAAGACCACCTACTAGACCTCCAACAAGACCACCTACAAGGCCTCCAACAAGACCACCTACAAGACCTCCAACAAGACCACCTACAAGACCTCCAACAAGACCACCTACAAGACCTCCAACAAGACCACCTACAAGACCTCCAACAAGACCACCTACAAGACCTCCAACAAGACCACCTACAAGACCTCCAACAAGACCACCTACAAGACCTCCAACTAGACCACCTACAAGACCGCCAACAAGACCGCCTACTAGCCCACCTACAAGACCTCCAACAAGACCGCCTACTAGACCACCTACAAGACCTCCAACAAGGTAATGGATACAATCGTAGCATTTTTATGTAGTAAGTTTATAGTGTTTGAATTTCATCTTTTAAGCAGACTGATCAAGATCAGTACTTTAATTGTAACATTAAATAAATAAAATTTATAAGTCTCATGCCGATCCAGAGGAAAAAGCTTCATTCAAAGTTTATTTCCTTTTAATGAAACAGTGTCCGAGATAAATGAGGAAAAGTGATGAGAGTGTATTTAAGTTTACTTTAAATAACTTGCCTAATAGTTCATTCAGACAATATTACTGTTATTATGTACTGCAATTTACACAATAATATTAAAATATTTTTTATTAAATAAAGTTAATTAATATTGAACTGCCAACCCGGTGGCGCTCCAATCGTTTTTCAGAGACACATCTGTGTTTCTAACAGACACATTTTCAAGTTTTGTGCCTTTCCAAATGACGATTGACCTAAGCTTGTGGTAAGTTGTTCCGTTCAACTTTCGATTTTTGACCTTTATTGGTTTGAATCAATTGCGCCAAATAAATCGGCGTCGAACCGATTCACTTGGCGCAATCGACAGGATCTGAAACAAGCAGTCTTGTCACTAGTAGCGATTGTATAACTCTGTCATACTTATTTCGCTTTTTGGTACAGTCATGATGGTTGAACTCTCATTTGTTTGAATATCCTTTGTCACTAATTTGATCCGATTGCTAGTCTAGGCTCTCTACAGAATAACTACGCCCAGAAAAAATACTCAAAAATTGCAACGTTTGCTGCCCAAATCGGATCCGGAAATTGGTTTCCAGTCGATTTCTGAAACCTTGTCTGCAACAACACAGGAGATACTACAGTGTCGCATTGATTTATGAACTAAAATATTGGCCAAAGTTAACCGTCCTATGTCTATGACTGACTGGATACTGCCACGATTCAGGCAACCAAAAATCATGACCGATCAACTAACATCGATGCCGAAAATTGTTTTCACCACTTTGTTAAGGCCTACGTCATTTCTTTAACATAAAAGTGTACAGTGCATCTCGGGCGCTATGGTTATACAGTAAGATCCCGCTTAACGCTGCCCCGCTTAACGCTTACGCAGTAGTATTGAAATTCCCCGAGATCGTACGCAGTGTTGGGATCAAGGCATAATATCAAATTTTAAAGCTTATTATCTGCGACGGACATTCCGACAACTGATTGATAAAACAGATGGAGCAGATAAACAACCCATTAGAGATTTTTGGAAAAACTATAATATCATGAATGCTGTAGACAACATCAATCTTTCCTGGAATGAGGTGACCGAGAAATGTTTGAAAGGAGTATGGAAGAATGTATGGCCGGAGCTAAGCAAGGATGTTGACACAAGAGAATCCATTGTTGATGCCGACGAAATTGTCAAGCTAGCTAATGAAACAGGGTTGGATAATATAAATGCGCAGGCTATTGAAGAATTATTGCAAGTTACAACTGGAGAAAGTTTTTCCAACGACGATCTAGAAGAATTAGTAGAACAACAGGTGCATGAAGATGAAGAAATTAGCGTTTCTGAAGATGAGGAACAAAAGGAACTTTCAACGGATTTTCTAAAAAAAGTTTAGCCACTATAACGGAAATTATGGATCAATTTATACAAAATGATTTCAATTTTGATAGAAGTTCAAAGTCAAGACGAAGTGTCATGGATGCCATGTCTTGCTATCGACAACTGCTTGATGAACGAAACAGGAAAAGGCAAACGACATTAGATGACTTCTTCACAAAGAAACAAAAGATGTCAAATAAGGAAGAACCTTCCTCATCACAAACATAACTTCTTTACTCGAACTTTTTTTTTATTTTCATGAATGTTTTGTGAATAAATTTCGATATTGGTAATAAATAAGTCTATAATTAATGAAATAAAAAAATATTTAACAATAAATGTTACAAAATAAAACAAAAATAACTGACAAATTTTCTTATTCTTTGTTCTGTTTCACGTATCCCCCCTTATTTACATGTTAAGATGACCCCGTTTAACGCTGTTTCGTTTAGCGCTCTGTCATCAAGGAACGCATCCCCCGCGTTAAGCAGGGACTGTATACTGAAAACTCTAATTGCTGGAACGTAATCTGATATGACATCACTTGTGAGAAACTGAATGCTCGCTTTACGACGGATTTCCAGAAATCGTAAAAAGCATGTGTGAGGTCTTTTATATATGTAGACTTATTTCGAAAGCTTGAGAATTTGCTAATGTACATTTTTTAGAATTTTGTAATTAAGAAATTTAATAAATTTTAGAGGTTTTGTTTCTAAGGTTTAAAATGTCAGATACGTGATGTTGCCCAAAAAATAGTTAACAAAGATGTATTTTAAAATAATTTTAAGAATGGATATTTGTAAAAGAGACGCAAAATAATCTTAAAAAATATTTCAGTTAACTAACTTTTTGTGTATTTTTACTGTTTAATTGTAGCGTAATGAATTTTTGCTGCCAATACGGTTTATGGTCACTTCATAACTTATAAAATAATTTAATAATTTTTGCATGTAATATAAATAATAATAATAATAATAATAATAATAATAATAAGATTCATAATGAATTATTAAGTATAAACATAATTGTATACTAGAAGAAATTTAAAATTGATTTTTTTTTGTGTGTGTTTAGAAGTACAGTAAGACCCAGCTTAACGCTGCCTCGATTAACGCTGATTCGATATAACACGGCCTGCTCAAAGCCTAAAAAAATCTCAAAATTTACACTGATTCAAATTAACGCGGCATTTCATTGATTCGTATATAATAGGATTATTTACGAACACGAACAAATCAGCAAAAGGTGGAAATTTGTTGTAGAGCTGTACTTCCCTTAAATCTATGTTGTTTTGTGCAGTTTTGGAAAAATTTAACATCATGGATGCCATAGGAAATATTGACTTGGCTTGGAAGAATTAACTGATAAATGCATGAACGGAGTGTGGAAGAAGTTATGGCAGAAGGTATTCAAGAATTCTCAACGAGAAGAGCCTATCGCTACAGCAGGACTCTGAGATGTAGATAAGCAGGATATTGAGGATGTACTGCAGGTTTCTGGCGAGATACTGCAGGTTTCTTACAAACAACGACCTTCAAGAACTGGCAGAACAAGGAATTTATGTAGAACTGGAAAATAGTGATTCTGAAAACGAAGAATCCAAAGATTTCCTTATAAAAATTTTGATAACGATAACCGAAATCATCGATCAAATTGTAGCGAATGATCCAGATTTTGAAAGGAGGACAAAAGCGAGATCAGGCGTTTTGGATGCGATCTTCTGCTACCGACATTTGCTTAAAGAAAAAAACGACAAATGAAACTACACGACTTTATCGAAAAAAACAAGAATTTCAGAAAAGCAGGACCTTGATCACAAAAATTGATCTTTACATTTCTGTGTGCATATGTTTATGTGTTATTTAACATATATTATTATGCAAATTAATATAAAATAACTAAAAATTAAAGTAAAATCTGTGTATTTTTGTTCGCATGTTCCTTTTTCCCTAATGACCTCGATTAACGCTGTTTCGTTTAGAAAAGTTCTTAAAAAGTAATAACTTTTTAAATAGTTATCTTTAAATGTAGATTTTTGATTAAACTTTTGATACTTTTTATAACAAATTTGGTTCACGTAAAAGCTTTCAGATCATTGAAATGTTCTATCATTGAAAAAAGTTCTTGTATTGGTAGCTGTCTAACAAGGTCTATTCTTAGACCTGTAATTGTTCTTTGAAGTTCGTTTTAAAAGTTATATATGAAAATCACTTTTATAAGTACCGTACGGTAGCCATAAGCGAAAGTCTCTCTTTGCTGTTCTTTTAACAGGAGGAACACTAGTCGTTCTTTGATGTTTGATTGTAATCTAATTTTCTTGTCTTTCGGCTAGTAAATATGTAAAATTATTTCAGGAGTTCAGTGATAAACTAATAAGTAACTGTAGGCAACATACAATTGCAAGAAATGTCGTAAAATTGATAAATATAAAGAAGAATCGATCTTTACTTAATACTCCTTTCATTAGAATGACTTTGTTCTTTAATTTTTATTTTGCAATTATAAGACTTATTTTTTATGAAATTTTAAAGTTTAATCTCGCAAATTACATTTTGAAGTATTTTGCATCAATTTTAAATTTACAGATTATAGTCAAATTTAAAGATAAGCTTATTTTATTAGATTTCTCAGTATTAAGTTACACACCATTCTTTTGCTGATTTAAAATTCTAAATATAATTTATTCAATAATTCTTTATTCTTTAATTCGAAACGAAATGCTTTAAAATTATTGTCATTCATTTGTCATACTTCTATCAAAGATATCAGAGAAAATGTTTATAAATAAATGGTTATTTGAATCATAACGTGTATGATCATACACGTAATGATTCAAATATACGATAATACACGTAAATTAAATAATAAACAGAAATGTTATCTAAAAATTAAACAAACGTTGTTAAATTTAAATAAAGAAAGAATAAAACAATACAGTATTTTTAAAAAAACATTTATGAATTTTAGATCACAATATAGGTGTAATGAGGCTGTTATTTGTATGAAAAATAAATGCAAGTCATTGCAAGTCACACTGTATTCGATCGATATTACATATATCAAATATTAATTATTAAATGAAATCTCTGATCAAGGCCATTCCAAAAAATGTACTGTACATCTCGAGAGAGAAGCCATTTTTTTCACGAAATTTATTTTTTAATAAAAACGCACACAAAATAATACCTGAGCAACCAGTGTTTTTTATATTCCCGTCAGAGGCCATTGTTCAGAGGTTTGACTGTGTTTACTAATAAATTCTAATGGAATATTTTATTCATTTGTTTACTCCATGCTCCATGTTCTCAATTTGTTAAATTTAAATAAGTATGAGCATTTTTATTTTGAAATTAATTTTTGACAATTTAGCGCGATAAAAGTATAAAGTGTTCAAATTGACTGTTTCATTTTGAGATATAATTTATATATATTATAATTAATAATATATTCTGAAAAATATTATTTTCGTTATTACCAGACCGCCAACGAGACCTCCAACGAGACCACCAACATTACCTCCAACAAGGCCTCCAACAAGGTAATGAAACAACGGTAGCATTTTTATGTAGTATAGTGTTTGAATTTGATCTTTTAAGCAGATTGATCGAGATCAGTATTTTAATTTTAATATATATATATATGTGTGTGTGTGTGTGTGTGTGTGGACATGTTTGTGCCTATGTTTCACTCTGCAGCCAAAACTACACATTGCAAATGAATGGTGTTTGTGTATGGTTGTAGCCCCAAGTCTCCCATCGTTCACTATGGTGGTTGCGTCTCGATAGCTATAAGGGTGTGGGAGATATGGGGGTTGAAAGTGTTTGACTACGAAAATATGTGACGCTTCAATGAGAATGTTCCAGTTTTTTCTAGAAAGTTCCAGAATTTTTCTCACACATTCCTTACACATTTTCTCTGTCCTCACTCTCATTCTTCACCCCTACAACCTACCCCCTCTCATTTCTTTTTAAATTAATATTACGTTATAGTACATTTTTTTAAATAATCAAATAATTAAAAATATTAAATGATAAAACAAACAACGAATATTCTGGAAAGATTTAAATTACTTTAATAAGTTTTAACTTCAAGAATGTTCCATAATATTCTATATTATTTCAGAAACTTTTGGACGTTTCCGACACTAGGTTCAGCAACTGACTCTAGGTTCAGCGTGCACTATAGTGCACGCTGAACCTAGAGGTAAAATTTGGTACAGAGTTAGGGTACGTCATGAAAACGCACACTAAGAAGCGATTTTTCGAAATTCCCCTCGCGGGGGGAGAAGGAGAGCATTAACCTGAAGAACGGCTTCTACTGTACTATTTTAGATGCAAATTTTTGTATTTAATTACGTTTTAGTAGGGTGTGCAATGAGAATGAACACTAAAAAGGGATTTTTCGGATTCTCCCCCCCGCGGGGAAGAGGGAGAGCATTAAGTCTTAACCTGAAGAACGGCTTCTATTGTACTATTTTAGATGCGATTTTTTGTTTTTAATTACGTTTAGTCTTCATTGAGTACTTAGGGGTATTAAATTGATAACATTTCAGACATTGTTATAAATATTTTTATATATTTCGATTTTTTAACCAAATGTTCGAACCGTTTTAAATTCGAATTTGTTTTTGCATATTGGTTCGATTACAGAACAATTGTGAACGTTCCAGAAAATTTATCAAATTAAAAACAGTTCGTTTGATTCTCAGCAATTCTCATCATTCCCAACGGTAGGTGTTAAATAACAATTACTATGGTTGTTGAAATATTGAATGTAAATAGGGTTTGTTCGAAAAATCTGCGCGAGCGAAGCCGCGGGTAACTGCTAGTTAAATAAATAAAATTTTAACTAATAAACTTAATTTATAAATCTCATAGCCGTAGAGAAAAAGAAGCCACATAGAAAATGCCATTTAGAAATATATTTATTTTTCTTTAATGAAAGCTTAAATGAGAATTGTTATAGGCTACATTCACTTTATATACCTCTAAGGGAGATGATCTCCTTGCTATGAAATATATTCAAAATAATGCAAAACATTTGATGATTTTATTGTAGGACTATATTCGATGTTGGAACTGTAATAAATTCATGACTTTTGGAAATTATCGGTTGTATTATTAACATTAAACCATCATTTTACTTTTTTAGATTTTAAAATTGTGTTTAATATTATTATTCATATTATGCAGTTATATTTACAATATGCAGTTTTATGCATTTGTGTTGGAAAATGTTCATAAGTTTTTTCAAATAAATTGCTGTTTCAAAGTTTATTGTTAGGTTACCCGTAAAAATTATTAAAAATATACATGTGGCATTATACAGTTAGGTTATTAACGTCGATATTATATAATATTATTATTCAATTTTATTCACTAATTTAATTACTTAGTTAAAGAAAATATAATCCAATATGTCAGATGAAAATTAAAAGATAATAGCTTACATTAAGGGTTCTATTAATATGATAATGCATTAATAAATATGTAAAGAAATTATTACTTTTCACTACACATGAATAATTTAAAGGTCATGACATGACTACGCTATATCTGCTTTTTAATATTAATACTGTATATCTCATTTGAATGTCAGCTTTAATAATCATTTAAAATTGTGTACAGAATTATTCTTGTATGAAGTTTGTATAAAAATTTGATAATTTTCATTAGTATATAGGACTACAGTATCAGTTTATGCTATGGTAAATGCAAATTGAGGATGAAACATAACGCTTACCTGCAACAATGAAATTATTGATTGTTAGAGTACGATTTGCGGAATTGAGTTTTATCTTGCTTGTTAATGTCACTTAATTGTATTTGCTATTCTTGATGATGGAAGAAAAGTATCCACATGCACCAGTTTCCCCGTGCTTAAACTATAGGTTAACTTTTCACGATCGATTATTAAGATATCATTTCAATTTATAGGTATTCAATTTAACCTGAGGGTTTTGTTTACGTAATTCATAAAAATTTGGTAACAAATGTTTCCTTCTAATTCTCAGTTATTAGTTAAATCCGGAGAAATCTGTACATTATGCCATTCTTCTAGTAGGTTTTGTTGTTTTTTTCGTATAAAATCAGTGTTAATAAGATATCTAGTTTGATTATTGTTAAACGCGATTCTTATTGTTAGATTTGGCGTTTTCGATAATTAAACTATCTCTAGTATATCTTCTTGAGTTAAATTTTGTAAATTTAATATACTGGTAATAAATTTAAGTATTTCTGCTCTTGAAGTGGTTTTGTGAATTGGGTAATTATACATAATTATATTACAGCGATGCTCGTTTATCAGCAAGTCCATTTTGAATTGAATATAATCTTTGCCAGTTTGTAATTTCTCTACCTGTTGTTTCAAGCTATCAACCTGCTCCTCCATTTTTATCTGATTTTCCTTCGTTTCACGAATATTTTCGTAAATAATGTCAAGTTCTTGTTTAATATTAACCATTTGATTAAAGAGTTTGTCATTGGTGGTGTTAATCAAATCCAATATTTTATTCCATATCACTGAAGTAAAAGAAGGGAAGATCTGGAAGATTATCCGGTGTATTAATCGGAATTTGGTCAGAAATGGTTGACTCACCTGGGGTGCCGTTTGCACTAGTCTGCGGTTATAATTTACTTCATTAATAGGTTCTTCATAAAGGTTTTTTTCCGAGCTGAAGTTATAGTCCATTATTGTCCTAGAATTTGATGAAGATGACTGGTCTGGCACGATTTAATGGGGGTTTTCCCTGCTTGGGTGGAGAACGTTGCATAATTGTTATTATTGTTATTGCCGATATAAATTATATTAATTAATAACAAGATTAAGCTTTTAGCAATATAAAATAATCAAAAACGATTAATTCTTATTCTTAGTACGAGTAACCAGGTGCACAAGAGCAACAATGAAATTATTATAAGTTTCCTCTTCTCTTTTTATATATACATACTCTTTATATATATATACACAGACTACTAAACTGCATATACAGACTATATTCAGTTTAGTAGAATCTGATTAATTTAAATTATTGGATAAATTGTAAGACAAATTTCCGGATCGGATTAAGTCCGAATGCATCATCCATAGAGAATTAATAGCTACTGATTAGGAAGGAGATTGAAAACCAAGGGACTTATTCAAAATCTCAGCCTCAATCCAGTGAGATGTTGCCGGAAGTGACGCAACTGTTCGCGTTTTCGAGTGAACACACTCTGACTACCGGGTTATCGGGAAAGAAAAACAAGAAAAATGGCGATGATGTGGACTTCCACGTTGCATTAAATTTATTTTTGAACTTATTTAATGAGAACGACGTAAAATGAAAGGGAAAAGAGAAAAAGGGATGAAGATTTTTTAAATTTCCGTTTGACTTATAAATAACTAAACCAATCCTAAGATTACACTATAACAACTAAAACAAATTTATGGATAAAAAGATTCATAAACCTGAGAACAGAACAAACCTTGGGGTACGAACTCACGAGTGTCGACAACGAAGACATCTTTAGATCTATAACAGTCTAATATCCCCGTTAGCCGTAATATAAATTGTTATGTGTTATTATACCCCTTGAAATTAATATTGGATTAAATTGAATTGATGGAATAAAGCACCGCGGCACTTGATGATCAGCCAAGGGAGATCCTCCCGGGAAGAATTTCTATCGGAAACTAACACCTAATATCTCGTATGTCTAGGGTCCAGTTTTCTGTGAGTGTTAGACATGTACAGAAAACCCGAAACACTCTACTTGGCTAACCTGCTGGTGAGACGCAAAATTACGTAGGTTGGTCGTAGGTTTGCGTCTCAATGGTTTTAATTGCAATTCAATTGGTTGCAATTCAATGGTTTTAACCATTTTGCTACTGTGTGCGAAATATTAATACTGTGTTTTAAAAATACGGTAAATTCGAACTTTTTACTATGAATTTCAATAATTCAAAGCTATTATATCTCAGATTTCGAAAAAGAAATTCAGACAAAATAGCAGATAGTTAATTCAATACGTATTATCGAATGCTCGCGTTTCAAGATTTCACCAAACACGTAATTCTGGGGCCTAGGAGAAATCACCACGGTTTAACTGAATTTGAGTCAAGATCGCGGAATTGTTATGATGCTTAAAACAATGTTTTGGGTGAAAGCATTTTGCTAAAAATTAAGTAGATAAAGTTTTTATTTAGAATTCTTCGTTCAATTGCAACCCTAATTGCATCATTGAATTTAACAATGGAGAGGTTGCAGCCGACGTTTTTAACGCGAAAACGTGTACGTCGGACGTTCAGCGCCGCCTGTAAGCCTAGAAGTTTCATAATGGCGTTTGGAATGTCGAGCATGATTCCACTGACGTTCAAAACGCTATTGTCAAACTTCTAGCCTTACAGGAAGGCGGCGCTGAACGTCCGACGTACACGTTTTTGCGTTAAAAACGTCGGCCGCAACCTCTCTATTAAAAAATTTTTAAAATCACGTACCACAAGGTATAAATTGCCTTTTGAAATTTTAAAGTTATAACCCTTAAATTCAGAAGTCAAATTACCAAAATAGGTTGTAAAAATGAAATTTTTAGCTTTATTAATATTACTTTAAATTTAAATTTCTATTTTAATCAATAATACCAGAGATATAAACCTGGAGAGGTCTTTCGGGGACACTTAGTATATAGTACTAGAAATATTTTTATATTAAACATTCAATCTTCTTATAGTAAATAATTTTCCTAGTAAATGTTTACTGAATTTTATAATCTTTGAGATATAAACGATTTTTAGTACAGAATTTTTATTTCATTATCTTATTATATTTCTCTTTTTTTCTATAAAACCGCTTTTATACTCGCTATTAGTTTCTTTGTTGTATTTAAAAAGCCTCGGATCAAAATTTTCATGAAATCTTTACAGTTATCGATATATTGATCAGTTCAACTGTATTCGATATTAACACTTGTACTTTATGGTTACTTGTGCTTAACTTTAAGAATGATTTAGCATAAATAATTTATATTTGAATCAATATAGATTATCTTGATAAAAGATTTAATTAATATATTTATTGAAATATAAATTATTTAAATTAAATTTTATTTTAAAAAGAACATTTTTTAAATAATCCAGCAACCAGTTATGTAACTTTATACCGGCAAAAAAGTTAAAATTGTATTTGGCTCCATCTGTTATGATACTTTACTGTAAAATCTTTTCGCAATTTTATAATAATTAATTATAAAACGCCAAATTTTATCGAAATTATAAATACCAATAACGATTAAAATCTGTATTCTGTCTTACCAAAAAATGAGATATGATAGGCTTTATGACACCATCTCTATCTCTATCCCCTTGAGCTTTACCCACCACAATTTAACATCATCAATCCCGTCTAATACACAAACGTCCCTGAATAATTTCAGAAAGTTTCGACAGAAGACACAGGAGTTATTAAGCTTCAAAATAAACAAAATCGTGCCTCCCACACACTTAACATCTATAAATACAGTAAAATACCGCAAGTTTCTTTCCTCCACGTTTCAAGGTCCTGAGTGAAAAATGTAACAGTAATTTAAGGAGAATTTACAGAATTTACATTGCTTATAGCGATGTAAGTTCGTGTAAATATAAACGTTTTACTGTATGAAATTTCTTCAAATTCAAGCCCAATTTATTAATAAGTTTTATTTTTAATAACATCAGCGAAGTTTTAAATTGCAAAATTTCATATTTGATTATATATAATTTACTATGTTAATGTCATTATTGCATATTTTCTAGAACAAAATAAATACTTTAGCATGTTTATTCAAAGAATGATATAGTTCAGTATAGTAGAAAATTGTTAAATATGTAAATTAGTGTAAAATTCACTACAGTAAAGTTAAAATCAAAGATTTAATAATAAATTACACTCAGAAAAATAAAGTATAATTGTACTTTAGTTTTCTGAAGTGTATAGTACTAGAAATATTTTTATACAAATACAAATGACTACCGGTACATTGTATTTCAATATTTAACATACTAAATATACGTAATAAAATATAAAAATTACTCCCTATACAAGCTCAGAAAAAAGAATCCTACATTGGTTGTTTTGGCATGGTCTTAGACACTGATGTCCTTCACAAACAAAATCTTTTACATGAGAAATGTGATATTAATATGGATGAAATGTTAAGACGAAAATGTATACCTATCCAACGCAAAATAAAAAAAGTAAATATTTTATATGTTAATTTAAATTATTTAGATTCGTTTGTATTGTAAAACAAGCAAAACTTTTATAAGAAAAGCAAAACAAAAATGGAATTTTTATCATCTTAAATATTTTATACATATTCTATTGGATTCCAGATTTTTCGTGCGTTAAATACCAATTTTATACTTGAAGAAATTGAATATATCAATAGAATTTTTCAATTTGCATTACTACTGCTTGCCATCAGCAAAGCATCTCACAAAATTGTAGTAATACTTTCTCAGGAATAAATCGTTTGTTTAAAAAAACAGAAATCAATTTTTACAGAAATTTCGAAAGCGAAGATGTAAATACGATTAGTAAATTATTTTCAAAATATTATGGATCAAATAATACCTTAATATTAACTTTTATATAAATTAGTAATGGTTAATGTTACCTACAAATTTCAGATCTAGAAAAAGATTGAGACATCATATAAAACTTTTAATATATTTTAGTAAGTTTAAGAACTTTAATAATAAACTTTTAGTAAATTTAAAATCCTTTAAAATCATTTTACATTTAGAATGATCCAATATTCAATTAACCATTTTTAAATGAATAACTGATAATTGATTAAATTTTTGTTTCATCATTTAAACACTCTGTTGTTTATAAACTGCGAAATATTCCATTTCTTGCTTAGTACATAAATCAGAAAGCTTCGACATATAAATTGCTGATATTTTTACACAAATTGTTAAACTGCTTTAAACAGTACAGTTCACTGGGTTTTAAGCCACTCTGCATTTAACTAATTAATAAAATTTGATATGCTTAAATAGTTAATGATTAGTACATCTCATTGTTCATAACTTTAAATATCCATTATAAAAGTGCAAGTTATTTCGAACGTTTTGAAGATTTTGCCTCTCTTATCTAAAAGTTAGCATTTGACTTTTGTGTTTATAGTATAACATTATAGCTTCTTTTTTATATAAAAATTGAATTTTTTTAAATGTTGATTTTCTACTTTTTTAATTCATTTCGATTCAATATTACATTTATATTTTCAATAAGTGATATGTTCAATCCAGCTGCCTGGCGAAAAGTTTCGTGTTAACGAAAAAGTTAACATTTTTGATTTTTCACACCAAAACTTCAAAATTATATTAATTAGAACGGTAATCTATTTTGATAATATTCACTACTCATATTAAATGGATAGAATTTTAAAATTAATAATTATAGTTGTTTAAGCGAGAGTTAAAAGGCACATGGCAAGCAGTGACCAATCATAGGAATGAGATCTTTCCACTTCAAAAAGCACTTCTGACCTGTTATAGCTTGTGTTTATAGATTGCGAAACAATGTTCTAGAATTGAACTTGAGTTTTTCTCAGTACATTCAGAAAAGCTGTAATTGCTTTTAAACAAAAAATAGCAGTTGTGACAATGGAAATGACGTTTACGACCCGCACGTTCTAAGCGATCAGCTAATATCTTATTTGTGGAATGACGTCAAGTTTATCTTTTGCCGAAACAAGTATAGTAATAATAGTTTTAGTCGTAGTAGAATTTATTAAATAAATAGTGAAGTATCATAAAATTAAATTGAATCTTATAAGAAAAATAAATCTAACGAAGATGCGAAAAATATTTATATATTTCGAAAAAAATTTGATAAAAATGAATAACAGTGTAAGGGATGCGGTTTCAGTGTAAAGTGAAAAGAAAATATATTCTTAAAGATAATTTTTATTGCTGCATATTATTAAAAATCCGTACAATTTCTCTAAAAACATATTCCAAAGCATTGATAAAATAAGCAATCTTTATGCCAGAAGTCAATAATCTGATGTGATTTTTTTCAGAATAGCAAAACCATTAAATTTTTATTACTCTCTTTACTGTTCATTTATGACCTATTACTTTTGTGTTATTTTTTATCGTCTTCATAACCTTAACTAAGTATTGACGAAATTAACTGTTTCAGTATCAAGCTTTAATGTTACCCCATAAACTTCTCATGAACCAGAAGGATTATTAAGTATTTTAATAATTATTATATAATTAACTAAGATAAATTTTATTAATTTCTATGAGTGACAACTTATAGGTCTTTCTTATATTTTCTCAACATTAGAAAGTTCAACAATGCACTCTTCTTTTTGTAAAATATAGCTGTTTCATTGCATTACTTTTTTATTCTTTAAAAGTGCAATGATTCTAAATTATTTAAAAATAGAGAAACATAAACAGAAAAACCTAAATTAAAATAATAATTAAGAAACAAACCTAATAAATGTAATTTGAAAAACTTATATACAGTAAACTCCCGATTATCCGGGCTAATGGTGGGGAGCGGTGGCACGGATAATCCGAACTATAATTATTTATTTCTAAAATACAACATATTATACATTTCTAAAGCAGACAATTATTTTAACATGTTTAATGCACATTATTAAAAAAAATCCGTGATTTTGGTTCGCTTGCAGGAATCTTTTAATGATTTTTTAATATCAGTTCGAATTTTTCTAAGAGCTATTGTGTCATTATACTCGAATTCCCATTGGTCGATGTATTCCAACAAAGTGTCAACAAAATTCAGGGCCGTGTTGTGACTAATGCGATTGATAATTTCTTTTCTACTTTCAGCTTCATTCTCTTCCTCTTATGGTTGTATGAGATTGGAAATAATATCCGCGTCACTCATTATTTGAAAGCCTCCATCATATGAATCGTGTTCTAACCACTCCTCAATATTTTCTCTATCACATTTTCAAAGCCATGTAAATTTGTACTTAGCTCACTTATTTCAGATACTGTTTCACTTGTCTCGGGCTTGATAGAATCCAAAAAATCCCCTTCTACATTTGGTAGAATTTTCCTCCACGATCGAACGAGTGTTATTGGCTTTATTTTGTTCCAAGATTGAGTTACACCATGTAGCGCATCCAGTATTGTCATTTTTTTCCAAAATTTAATCAAATAATTACCTTCATTACATTTTTTAAATTAAATTCATGCACGGATAATCCGGAAACCGGATAATCCGCACACGGATAATCGGGAGTTTACTGTATCATTTATTCTAACGTTGTTTTATTCACGTTCCTGAATTTTAATTTCAGTCATATTATCATATGGGATTCGGATAGATAAATTATTAAAATAAAAATAATAATTAAATAAATACAATGCATACAGGGTGTCATGAAAATGGTAGTAAACTTCACCAGTGTTTGTAGAATGACAGAACTTTGGTCCCACAAACAGGTATCAAGAAATGCACCGTTGAGGAGCTAGACAGGTTTTATTATAATGAGTGACATTAGGTATGTATTTTAAACTCTGCAACCTGAACCTTCTGTAGATGAAAGAAATGAAACTCTTCCTTGTGCAGTATCCACAAGACTCTCTTGTGAACCATCCATATTGAGATTTCATAATATTGCATGGGTCAGGCTTTTTTACATCAAATCTTCATACGCGCAATGCTCATTGAACAGATTTCTGAGGTATCAAATACCGACCTAGCATTCCAACGATGGGTTTTCGGCCACCTGCTTTTAGGACTATAATTGTTCGTGATATCTGTCTACACACATTTGTGAAATTGGCACTAGAGTTTTTTTAGTTACGTTCTTGATATTTGATTTTTTTTTATATTTAGTATATATGTGCAGCTTTAGGATTACTTTTGGTTTTAGTATTAAAACTTCATTTGATTGTAAAGAAACTTTTAGCTTTAGTTCAATTAAATTAGAACTACGATAATATATTCTTGAAAATGATTAAAACAATATCATTATACTACAATAATCGAAAGTGACATGCAACTGTTGGAGGCGTACTTCTTGTAGCATACAGTATCTGACAAGCATGAATTTTGAATGAAAAGCTTAGATAGAGTTAATTATGACCTTCAAAAATGTTTAAAGTATTGTAAAAGATAATTAGAAAAGATAAATTTATTACATTGATGTCCATGCAGTAAGTAATAACTTAATTTTATCCATAGCAACTAAGATACAGCATTATCACGATACCATTAATACCGCAATTTTGTATTATGCTTTCATATCATCAGGTTTTATTGAAGTTTTCGTTTTCTTGAATGTAACTCTCGAAAGATTTCTAATTAATTATCGTTGTAATATTACACGAGAAAGAAACTGCATATTTTTTTTTATAATTTGCAACATTGAGTGCAACATTACATTGCAACAATTATAATTTTATTGCGTTTGCATTAAACAATGCAAAATGCAATAAAAAGAATTTCTACATTTCTTATTTAAAATTTTAAGAAATAAGTATTTTAAGTAAAGTTTGGAAAACAATAATATAAAATAGAACTTTTAAGAAAAATTAATAATGAAATTATAGATAAAAGCAACATTAAATTTATTAAACTAACAATAAAAATCAAAGTACATTTTTAACTTTGCATATTTTAATAAAATTAAAACGAAATACGATTATTTTTAAATATGTCGATCAGTATTTTGAATAATAAAAGTACTTTTTAATTTGAATATAATTCTAAAAACTTCTCTTCAGAGAAGTTTAATCAATGTTAAACCATGAATATTTTATGAATGTTGAAATTTCATGGTGATAAAAAAAGCTTTTAGGAAAAGACAATTAATTAAAATTCCTGGAATGACAAATATATACTTGAAAACAAGATATTTTATTCAGTGATTTTTTGGGCTGCAATTTGAATAAATGGTAATCCTATAAATTCGCACTGTCGCCCGTCGTCTGTCTGTCGGTCCTTCCTCAATCTTGAGAACGGAGTTAGATAGATGAAAGCGGTTGATCAGATATGGACAGACTATATACGAATTTCTAATACAAACTGGACGTCACGTTATTTCAATTTAAACTTTTTCCTGAAAGAAGTTGGATAGATGACTGGCATGACTCTATTGCTAACCGGAAAAGTATGATGCACAGGGGCAAGACACTACTAATTTGAGGTGGAGAGCATATATTTTTAATTAAATAAATTT
Source organism: Centruroides vittatus (assembly GCF_030686945.1). Lineage (NCBI taxonomy): Eukaryota > Metazoa > Arthropoda > Arachnida > Scorpiones > Buthidae > Centruroides > Centruroides vittatus. The sequence continues at coordinate 62,915 of NW_027122041.1, forward strand.
TAAAAATATGATTAAGAATTGCAGCCCAGCATTCAGACGATGTTATAATAAATATTTGCTTGTTGTCAATTAAAACTAAAATATACAAGTTGAAATACTTGCAAGTTTTAATTTTAATAATCAAAGAAAACTTCTTTCAATTTTTTCTATCTTTGCCGATTAAAAATGAAAGAATAATAGGAAGTAAAGATTCTATTCTTATAGGATATTGAATGTTTATTATCAAATGCCTTGTTATCAAAGTAAATTAAGTTTATCCACATGACAAAATGAAATTCAGCAAATTGAATTATTGAATAATTTTTCAATATTTTTAATAACAGAAAAGATTAGTTAAAGTTTTAAAATGAAAACAAACTCGTAATATATAATTTCAATTTTTAATACTCTTTTTTTGATCTAAAAATCTATAAATTGTTCTCCTTTGTTGTCTCTATAAGGCAAGTTTTTATATTTTTCTATTTTTTATAATTATATAATTATTGCATTCTTGCTCATCCAATGCACTTATCTTGTCAGAAATTCACTTTGATACTCCATAATCATTTCCTTGTTTTCTAATTTTCCTAAGTCAAACCTACCTTTATCTCTGTTTGTGAACTTTAACAATATATTCACTATAGTTTAATCACTGCAAGATAATAGTTACAATCATAACCAGCATTTCTGAAGATTCTTACGGATAAATTTCCTGAATCGAAAGTTAATTAGTTTAGCTGGTGTTTATAACAGCCTCTAGAGTCCTCCAAGGTACACTCGTGTATTGATTTAAACAGAAATTTACCAGATAATATAAAATGACAACGCTTTGTTTGTTATCAAGAATATGAAAATATTCAGTTCGTCACAATAATTTCTACGAAAGAACGGAATAAATTAATAAGAAATTCTTTCATTTTAAACGAAAATTGTATTGTATTTTTAATAAAAGTTTTGTATATACTTTCTATATAGTTAGAGAGAGTAACATTATTTTTAAGTTAATGGAATAATCATGCATAAATGATTTGCTAATATATTAGTACAATATCAAATGCAGTAATCCCGGATAATTATTATAGCTAATATTAATCGTAAAAAAATTGATGAGATAAACATTCAATTCGAATTTTAAAAAATAAATTTCGTAACTAATGAAATGCTATTTTCGTCAATATTCATTGTTAAGCTTGTTGCAACGATGAAGTAATAAGATAAAATCTATGATATTCATTTTACTTCGGTGTGACAATTTCTGTATAAGGATGAATAAAATACATGAAAAACTGCTAAAAAACGAAACAAATTGGAATAATCTAATTACTTTGCAATCACAAAAATTAAATTTTTTTAAACTAAATATTTATCGTTGATAAAATAATACTTTGACAATCTTATTTTCTAGTGTTGCATTTATATAGAAGATTACAGAAATGGGAACATCAGAATGAAAAAAAAAAAAAAAACATATTTGCTTCTTCTTTATGTATATAATAGAAAGCAAGAATGTTTGGTTGTATGTTAGAGGTAATCCCAGAATCTACAGAACCTATTTTTAAAATTCTTTCACTATTGGAAAGCAGACATCTTTCGCATGAACATAAGCTATATAGTATTTTCATATTAAAAAAGGAAAATACATGAGAACAATGTTTTTACTACGACATTTATCATTTATCGTGGTATTACGATTTGTTTGTTCCTTTCAAGGTATATCTCCTTCGCCATCTAGTGGGTTTCTTTAAACTTATTATCTTATGTATTCGGTTTCGGTTTTAATTCGTGCATATCGGGTAGTTGTGTATATTGTTTATAATCGTTCGTTTCTTATAACAACTTTCTTATGTTATCAGATATCTACCTACATAAAATTAAATTCTTTCGGTTACTTTTCAACTGCACACATGTGTGAGTGAGCATTATCAATGAATAAATGCCTAGAAGAAAGTCGCAATTGTCACAAAATACATCCGTGTCAAAGAACCATTGGAGAGATTATTACTTTTCAATTTATATAAGCTACCCTAAAACTCGGATCTCTCCTTCCTTCACTCTAATTTTATCTCTCTTCCCCCAAAATCTCAAATTTTTTGACCGATCTGGACAAATTTTGAATAGTTATTCTATAATCTTCCAACAAATATACACTACTTTAAAACTCAAATCCTCATTTTTTTTCCTCCTAATTTCATCCCCACAAATTGCCAAACCCTTTAGTTGATTTTCACCAAAATTTGCATAGTTACTCTCTGCCACCCTGCAGGAAACATATGCAACCCTATAACAAGGACAACTCAACCCTCTTCCTGAATTCCCGGGCAACGCTGGGCATTCTTTGCTAGTAATATATATTCAGAAAATGGTGATAATATTAATTGTTTTCTTTATCCGAAACATGAATTTCACATAAAGTTTATTTATGTTATTGATAAATTTTATTTTAAATAGTTCGATCACTTAAAAAGAAAATTCTTACAATAAATTTAGCATATTATGCCACTAATTAAATTATGTGAATCTTGTGTATATTTTATATAGTACAAATATGCGCTATGCAAAATTTAATAAAAATTAATGATTGTTATAAAAAGAACTGTAAACTCTTTTGTATACTATGTATTAGATTGTATACTATGTCTGATTGTATACTATGAGTTAGATTTCACTCTTTATGAAAACATAATTATATTATATGTATTTCTTTGAAAGAAAATAGCATTTTTAATATGTTTTTCAGTTTTTGCACATTTTAAAAAATTTTTATACATTTAAATTTGTAAAATACGGAATAAACTTTACGATTTAATTAATATCATCAATAATATTGTATTATCTTACAACTGCTTTTCTAAATGATACTAATTTTTTACATTATCGATCTATTTTATTTTAAAAGAAGATTTTTCGTGTTCTATTAATTCTAGGCCACCTACAAGACCTCCAACTAGACCACCTACTAGGCCTCCTACAAGACCACCAACAAGACCACCTACTAGACCACCTACAAGACCTCCAACTAGGCCACCTACTCCAACAGACCACCTACAAGACCTCCTACTAGACCACCTACTAGGCCTCCTACAAGACCTCCAACTAGACCACCTACTAGGCCTCCTACAAGACCTCCAACTAGGCCACCCACATTACCTCCAACAAGACCACCAACAAGACCGCCTACTAGGCCACCTACTAGACCACCTACAAGACCTCCAACTAGACCACCTACTAGGCCTCCTACAAGACCTCCAACTAGACCACCTACTAGGCCTCCTACAAGACCTCCAACTAGGCCACCCACATACCTCCAACAAGACCACCAACAAGACCGCCTACTAGGCCACCTACTAGACCACCTACAAGACCTCCAACTAGACCACCTACTAGGCCTCCTACAAGACCTCCAACTAGACCACCTACTAGGCCTCCTACAAGACCTCCAACTAGGCCACCCACATTACCACCAACAAGACCGCCTACTAGGCCACCTACTAGACCACCTACAAGACCTCCAACTAGACCACCTACAAGACCTCCAACTAGACCACCTACTAGGCCTCCTACAAGACCTCCAACTAGGCCACCCACATTACCACCAACAAGACCGCCTACTAGGCCACCTACTAGACCACCTACAAGACCTCCAACTAGACCACCTACTAGGCCTCCTACAAGACCTCCAACTAGGCCACCCACCTTACCTCCAACAAGACCACCAACAAGACCGCCTACTAGGCCACCTACTAGACCACCTACAAGACCTCCAACTAGACCACCTACTAGGCCTCCTACTAGCCTCCACAAGACCTCCAACTAGGCCACCCACATTTCCTCCAACAAGGCCACCTACAAGACCCCCAACCAGACCACCCACATTCCCTCCAACAAGGCCACCTACAAGACCCCAACCAGGCCACCACATTCCCTCCAACAAGACCACCTACAAGACCACCAACTAGACCACCCACATTACCACCAACCAGGCCACCACCTGTAACAGACGAAGATTGTCCAACTCCTGGACCTCCTCAAAAGATTCAAAGACCAGACAGACCTAAACCAGATGGATCTATGCCTCCTTGTGCAATTACTGGAAAGAATTTCTGTATTTTAACAGATGATTATCCTGAGTAAGTATTTTAATAAATAAATACGATTAAGAATTATTTAAAATTTTAGTTATTTAGTAGTTGAAGACCACTTTCTACAAGGAGTAATGATAGTTGAATGACCAAGTCTGAATTAAAACAAAAAAAGAATTTGAAAAATATTTATGAGGTCATAAACTTATTTATAGTATATATTACAATTTTCTTACACTTACAGAAAATTGAAATGCCATTTAATAAAATTTAATTTTATAAAAATTATCATATTTATTTTTAGAAGGTTAGTATTTAAATTTGCAATTATTTATAAATTAAAAAATTTTCATAAAAAAATTTATTAGTAGTTATATTAGTTCGAGTAGAAATCAATTTGAAAATATGCTTTCTGTAATCGATAGTAAAAGTTTGCTTTATAATGATTTTGTTTAATTTTTCTATTTAATATTGCCTTCCAACACCTTTAACAATGCTTTAATGTCAGTACTGTAAAAGTCAATTTAGGGCAGTGCTAGATCATTGGGTTTAAGAAGTGAATAAGATCATGGGGTTTAAGAAGTGAATAAGATCAAACCTGATTACATCAAATTTTGATCCTATTTAATCATTTGTGAATGGTAGTTATTTGAGATCAGTTATTTTATAAAAGTATATTGTAAGAATAGTGAAATAGTTTGAAACAATTAATGTTTCAGGATATTCTTTACAATTATTAATTTAGAGAAAAACTATTAAATTCCAAGAGACTCTTTTGCATACTTTCTCGTTAAATAAAAATTTTATTTTTTTTTAGAATAAAATATTAAATTTCACTGAATAAAATTTTGGTAAAATAATATATAAGACAGTTCTAGCAACACTTTTTCATTAAATTTTTTACAGATCAAACAAATCAGAATACAAGAAATGTTCATTTACTTTTAGAAAAATATCAATTTTTTCTAATAAAATAGGAAAAATAAGAAAAAAATTCTTAAATTAATTTCAAGACATTTCTAAAAGTTTGTTGACATTATTTCTGAGAAGGTGGATTAAAATAAGAATATAGAAGAAAAAGAATACTAAAGAATGGTAAAAATGAATAAAATCGTAAATCCTTGTAATTTCTGCTTAGATCCTCTTTGGATTCTTTCTTGAAGGAAATAAAAGGAATTAAAGAGAAGGTAAACATCGAGGAGAAAGACAATGGCTAAGAAGTAATTTCATTTTTTTTTCTTTTTTTTTTGTCTACTTTAATATGATTAGACAGATTTGGACATGAACATATTTAGAACTACGAAAAATACAGGCTGTTTGTTTGGAGTTTCGGAAAAAAGATAGCACGTATCCAATCGGATAGTTGCTTCTTTTTAATGATGGAAAAACGGTTCCAACTGTTTGTTCTCGAACGATACCCAACTCTTATCTATGGCTTCAAGACAGTCATATTCCAGTAAATCGTATCGACTCATACACTAAACTAGATGAGGATATCCAGATATTGGCAAAACAAATGAAAGAAAACAGCTTCATGGTTGTTCATTAACGTCAGACGAATTGATATCTGCGAAGATGATAAGAGAAAGAAAATTAAAAAGAATTAAATTAAAGGAATTAAAAGTAATCATGTCGATATCAACAGTTCCAAAAGTGCGGTAGGAAGGCAACGGAAACCATATAGTATATTACTCCCCGGCATAATCATGATTATAACTGATGAGTGTAATGTCCCCGAGTGTGGATGAACTTAAATCGAACAGGAATGCTAAGAAATTTCCCGATCAACTAGAATCAAAAATGGGCAATCTGATATAAGAACGAGGGAAACATGGAATGTAAACAATTTGTATAAAGCATTAAAAGTTTCCAATACTTTTGGAATAAGTGAATTATAGTAGTCTAATTATAGTGAAATGAGAGTAGACAAGCATGTCTACTCTCATTTCACTATAATTAGACTACTATATTATGCAAGGAAAATAGTCTACCTCAAGGAAACAGAGTCACTCTAATTATATCGAAAGACAGCGTTCGTTCAGTCGGTTGATTCATGTTCAGATAGTATATTTATGGTACAATTTTAAACCCTAACAATAAGTATAAAGAATTACAAACAGATATAGTCAACCAAAATTACGAAGATGAGCATGCTGAGAACTTTCACAGTGCTTTAAAATAAGTAAGTATGTTGACAATGAGGCATGTGATGATATAGACATGAGTAATCTAAACGCATAAGTTGGAAAGAAAAGAATTGAAAACTAGAGTTATGGTAATATATACGTCATATATATATAAACTATACTTGCAGCATACTATACTATACTTAGTATAGTATTGTATACTATATACTAAGTGCAGGTTCACCAGCGAGCGCGGTGAAAAAAAAACAAGCGCGCCATTTCTGTAAAAGTAGATGGATTACTAACGGTCGGGGCCTACTTATTGTTTTCCGTCGTATAACGAAAAAAGGTTTGTTCAACGATAGGTTATTTCATTACCGACATCGGACGAAGCTAAAAAATGATTTCAGGAGTGGATTGACCTGAAGTTCAGCCGACAAAGATTTACGACATGTTCGAGAAGTGTACTACCAATTTGCAGTTAGGCTTTTGGCAGTCCAGAACTTTCGTTTTCGCATGCCAGACGATAGCACATAGAACGTGGAGGTACATGATTTTAGTAATTAATATTATTAAGTAAAGCAAGTGAAGACTTAATGCGTGGAGTATATCATATTTAAAAATATAAAGTAATTGAAAAAGTTATGAGTTATCTGGCGAAGAGAATGAAAGGTGATTTAATTGAGTTGCCCTGGGAATTAGGTATAGAGGCTCACTGGAAGTCAAAGTGATTGAGTTGAAACATCTGATTTTGAATAATAAGGATTACGAAGGTGAAATTTGTTAAGCAGTTATTGAAAAGAATAGTGAATGAAAGAGTAAAATTAGTATAATTAGCGGAGGCGGACAAACACTTCAGTTCGTATCAGAAAAATTAAGAATCGAAAATGCTAAACTCAAGTAACGTGATTCCAAATGTTCAAAGTTCTGAGAATGGTTATCAGATTTAGAGATTTCTGAATCTGATGCTTTGAAAAGACTGATTATTATGGGTAAAATAAAGAAGAGTTGTAGCAACGATTCGAAAACATTTTATAGATGAATGGCAAAAGTTAACAAACAACAAGGATTTCTACATCGAATAAAACCATATCGATCATCTCGGACCTTTTGTATATCTTCCAAGGAAAATCAAAAAATTATTAGTAATAATCGATAACTTGAAGAAATTTGTCCATATTGCGGCTGTGAAGAATACATCAGCCCAAAATATGCTAAAGGTACTAAGGAATTTCGTAAATGACTTAGGCTTACCCGATAGAATAATTAGTGATCGAGGGCCAAGTTTAACGTTACATTAGATTGCATAGATTTCCTAAGCAAATGGCATACAGCACACACTGAATTCCACGAAACAGGCCCGACCGTTAGCAACCTCTCTACTTTTACAAAATCGCGCGCGTTTTTTTCCACAGCGCCTTCTGGGGAACCTGCACTCAAACTCTGACATTCGAGTACCTGACCTGTCAATCACCTGATTGATACCGTTTATTATATTTAGAAACAAAAAGTCGTTTCCACAACTACTTCACGTAGCATGCTTCTCCGAACATACAACACATTCAACATTTACAAAGTTTCAAAATGAGAGTAAACGTTAACAATATATCAGCACTAGTACTTTCACTGAAAGTTCTCAAGTCCTTTCCTAGATCAAATCACACTAAGTTCTGAAATTAGGTCGATTTTGTCTGGGAGCTTTCACTTCGTCACCACATGCTTCTTCTTCAGTTTCAGCAATCACGTCGTTGTCGCCATCAGATCCGGTAGAAGTTTATCATGGTTTAAGCTGGCTAGCATGCGAAGAAACTGTAGTTTTCTAGTTGGGTTACTCTATTTGTATCTTCTGATAAAACTTTCGTAACTATCATTGGACCTCCGTACTTATGTTGAGTTTTATTCGGTTTCCCCGTGGAACGTGGAGTTCTCTTCATTAACACGATTTCCCCTTGCTGAAATTTCAATGTTCTATACCTCTTCCTGTCGTAATTCGACTTCATCAACTTTTATTTACCCTCTACCCTCTTTATGATTTTGTTTTTCTGGGATTTAGGATCACACCACTTATCTGTCTCTTCATCTGCTAATCTTCTGATGATTTTGTCATGGTGAATATCCATGTAGCATCTCAAATGGTGTTTTGTTTGTCGTTTTATTCACGACATTACTTAAATTCCTTTCAACTTATTTCAGCCTTTGGTTCCAATCTCTGTGTTGTTCGTCTTTCACGCACACGGAAATTGTGGGCCAAGATCGTTTGGTTAGTTCTTTCCACCATCTGTTTGCCTGGGGATGCGGTCAGGGCATATTGTTTGCGTCTTGTAACGAAAAAAGGCTTGTTCAAACGTCTCATTATTTCATTAGCGATATTAGACGAAGCTAACAATATACACATATATACATGGTTTCAAAATTTATTTGCCTAGAATTTTCAAGAGCCATAACGTACTACAGTATACTGTATATATACAGTAGTATGTTGTGGTTCTCGAGAATTCTATACAAATTTTGAAACTGTATACAGGGTGTCCTAAATTAAACATAATATTTCCCAGCTGGCTAGAGCAAAAATTACTCATTGGAAAGTCATGAAAATTTGGGAATGTCTTAATGAGATGATGGGAATTTTCTCTAGAGCAAAAAAAAAGTTAGTTTCAAAAACCAAAACTAGAGAGTGATTTTTAAGCTAAAGTAGTGTGCAAATCTCCAAACTTGAATACAGTACATGCGATTTTTGGCTGTATGGCTATCTCATGCTATGTGGGTAACATTCCAAGGCATACACTGCATGCAACCATTGAAAATGCTGTTTTACACTTCCAGATGATAGCAGACAATGGTGGACATCATGTTTTGAGTATGTTTTGTTCCCATTAGACAGCTAACTTATGCAGTAGGCTTGAGTAGCAAAAGATCGATCTCTCAAGTGATTGGAGTAAATTAGACAACTGCTCACTTTTTTAGTTTTTTAGTTCCTGACCGGTATGTGCGTGTGGTGCTGTATTCAAGTGTTGAATAAACCAAATAATTATTCACTTTACACCGTGTGGAACTTATTTATTCGAGGTAAAAATCGGTTTTTATGAAACTATGCATTTTTTTTCGTTGTTGCATGCGCTAAAAGGAAAAAGTGTCAGGAAAACTAAATTATAGATAAAAATTGCTATATACTAGTGAATGTGCTGAATCACTGGACATTATACGGATACCAACAAAGATACGATAAAATAAGGACTGATATATATATATATAAATGTGAATATAGTCGAAAGTGACATACGTTTCAAGTACAGTGATTGAAGCGACAAAATACACGTAGTTCCCAGGTGATCTCAACACTAGTTTGTTGATCTGAACTAAATTGAATGAACTATAATATGAATTAGGATGCACAAGAAATTTGAAGGTCACTGAACTAAATGAACTAAAAGAACGAACTAGCTCATTGAAGTGTAATGAACTAAATTGACCAATTTTTAAAGTGAACTAAAATGCACAAGACTATTATGCAGCTTATTGTTATATTCTGTATAAAGCTATAATACGCCCTCTAGTAATGGTTTTTAAAACTAAGTTGTTTTGCTCTAGAAAAAATTCCCATCTTCTCTTTAAGGTATTCCCAAACTTTAATGACTTTCTGATAGTTTTGCTGTAACCAGCTGGGAAATGTCAAGTTTAATTTGAGACACCCTGTATATGTATATTTCAAAACTTACCTTTATTTAAATTTAAATTTATTTACATATTTTCCAGACTGAATTGTTTAGTTTCTAAAACTAAAACTTAACCAAAAAAATTATTTTTATTACTTTATAAGCTTACCTAACATATATTAGGATACATTTTGTATGTTTAACAAAAAACTTCATTTTCATATTCAACCCTAAAATATATTTAATTTAGAATTAGCCATTATCATTTTTATTTCATTTTTAAAATCTGGTTCTAAAAACATAGATAATACAAAGCTAATATTTTTAATTATTAATATTATTATATATCAATATTATTCTAACACTGTTTATCGTTATAATCAAATAATGAAATTAATTTAAAATTAATGTAATTATTTTTTTTAAAATTATCAATACATAAAAACTGTAAAACAAATATACTCACACTGAATAATCAAATTACTTAATTTTCTTAAATAAAATTATTTTAAAGTGAAAAATGTAACATTTAGTTTTTTAAATATTTAATTATATTTGTTGAGTTCACTTTTTACTAATGACATCCTTACTAAAGAAAAAATATAATTTAGTGAAATTGAGTTATTGAGCTACTATGAAATTATTTTTATAGAATAAATACAACTTTTAAACATTATCTTTCTTATATAATAAAAGATTTAAATGTAGTTTATCCTTAGCTTGGATGTTTTCTGCCCAAATGGATAAAAGTACAAAAGAAAACTTTCTTACAAAATGTATCTAAGGATATAAAATATGTACAGTACAGTACAATACAATTCATACTCATCAAAAACTTTAAAATTTGTATTCTGACATATGATTTACTAGAAAAACAAATATGACGTTTTTTCTTTCCTATTTTTGTCATTGTATTACACACATGAATTGATGATTCTGGTAATATAATTAGTAATAAACCGAGAATGTTTTATAAAAATTTCCTTAGGAAAATATATATTATTTTACACATTATTAAATTAATTTCAGAAAGTAATTTTATATATAAATTCACTGTTAAATAAAGATGATAACGTTATTTTTAGAATCATGCAAATCACATAATTTAAAATACTGGAGTAAAAAGAATTAAGTTCAACATTATAATTTACTCTTTACTATATGAAGAGCGTGTTTAATTTCCTTTAATAAAAATGCTAGAACTAATAGAAAATTTTTTTATCTTTTTAAATTTTATAGAATAGTATAGTCATATAAGTGTTTTAATTTATTAAAATTCCAAAAACTGCAAAAACAGTAAATAAATAAATGTTTTTCTGATATGTTGATAGTAATGAATTCTAAATTGATTATCATCAGGAACACATATTTGATTTACAAAATATCTACTTAATTGCATTTTTCTACATGTTATATTGTATTAACCTAAAGTTTATTTCATTTAATTTAGATATTAAGAATAAAAAGAGACATGATGAAAATATTTAGAATTATAGAATTTTTGAATATAGAATTATATTTAGAATATTTCCATTATTTATTTATTCAATTTTAACTCTTTACATTTTCTTTACTTTTATACATTTAACCTAAATAAATTAATGTCAAACGAATAAAGAATTACTTTTAAAATCAATAAAATTTGTGAAGGATTTTTTGTTTAAAATGTATATTAATGTCGTTATTATTTATTTCTATTCAGAGATTTTGTAAACAAAGTAGTTAATCATAGCATCACAACAATGAAAGTCATGTACGAGGAATTGCAAACCGTTGGAGATCCTAAATTATTCGAAAGTCATTTTGGAGATAGTCCTGCCGCGAAAGGTAATTTTGCCTGCGAAACTGAAGCATCCACAATGAGACCAGGATGGGCACAAAATGCATTAAATGGAGACTGGTTACTAGTTATCAATACCGACATTTTCCCACAGAAAGTTAGAACAGAACGTTGCAAGTAAGTTAACTTGAAAGTTTAAATAATAAAGATGTTTAAATTGAATTGAATATTGAAATTTTAATGTATTTTTGTAGAAAACCGAATGAACCTTGTGATTTCATTGCATCACACTACGAATCAACGTGTCAACAACGTTTCAGCTTACATCGCTTGATTGCAGTTCATCCTCATGATCCCAATAGAAGTCCCATTGTGGCGCTCTTTAAATTCCCTGCTGGATGTGCCTGTAGAGTCGATCCAGTTCGCAAAAATTTTATTAGAAGATAGAACATGATTTTCTTGTTTATGAAAAGATCGCAAGTGATGTTCTTGATGGAAGAAAATTGTTCTCTTGGTGCTAAAGACATTCTTTTCTAATCATTAATTTTCAGAAATTCTTCCGTTTTGATTAATCGTAATATACCATATTTTAATTTTATACTTCTGTCTAAATTAGAGGAACTATATTGGGTCTTTATATACCACTTTATATGGACTGACCTATTGTAAAATATTCAAAGGGATCAAGGATTACATAGTTGAAACTTTGTATAATTCATTAATAAAGAATAAATTTTAAAAATGCAATTATTTTAAAATAAACTTATAGACTTTTTATTAATTTGATATAAATATTATTTGATATTTCGGTGTTGGAAGATATTATACTTGTAATTAAAGATTAAAAAAATAAATAATCATCAAATTATATCCAATTAACTTTACAAAATGTAGAATATAAATTTTATTAATGATAATTTTATTATTAAAAAATACTATCAAATAATGGAAATTTAAGTGCGCTTATACCGAGTAAATATGAGGTTATTACTTTGTAAAAATTGAATATTTTAATTATTTAGACAAATAAATTTAATAGTTTTGTATAAACTAATGAATTTTCTTGGAAATTAATTGGATAATAAATTAGAATAAATCTTAAGAAAATTAATGCTTTTGTTTTGCTTATTAATGAAAACAGCTACTTTATAATTTAATATTTATAGAAAAAGAATGATAAATTATTAAATTACAGTAATAAAAATTATGCAGTTATTCACATTTATTCTAGAGATTTTTTTAATTAAATGTAATATTAACTTAAAATTTATTTCCTTCATTTATTAAATAACGGCATTAATATCTCATAATGATTTCGTAAATCTTTTAAATTATTTAAGATATTAATTTATAAATTTATTTTAAAAGCAGTAAATAAATTTTTAAATAATTGTTAATGAGGAAAACTTATTTGATTGTAATATAACTGTAAGTATTAAAATAAACGTTTATCTCACTATAATAATTATATAACAATAATATATTACACATACTGATTCCAAAGTCTCCTTACCAAATTTACCATCTCAAGAGACATTAATAACGTGTCAGTGAGGCTCCCACTCATAGCAATCCTATGAGTGGGAAGTAAATATATTTGGTTAATGACGTTATATATATTCTGTCACTTATAAGCGATTGTGTGATAAGTTAGTTCTTTTGCCTTAGAGTTTTTTTTTATTATTATTCTGTAATCTTATATTAATTCATAAAATAAGAGTAATACCAAAATATCTTAGATATATTTCTAAAAATTCATAATTACTCATTACATAAGTAGAAATAATTTAAATGAACATAAATTTCATTTAAAAAACAAGAAAACGTATAGGATTAATGAACATAAAAATTGGGCAGAGTATGTGATGTGAGTTATAGATAAGATTTTTATTTGCTGTCACCTTTTGGCAATAATCACATACGTTTGTACATGATTGAAATATCACTGCTATCACTAAAAATACTCTGGTTATCGTGTTTTACGTCCACAGGTGAAGTTCTTTCTATGAACTCCTGAACAACGTTAACAGTAATGTCCTGTAGTGCTGATTTTACAGAAGTTTTCTGAACGAATTCAGTTATTAATGGCTAGGTTCGTATTGTGACTAGGTCTTTATATAATTTTCTACAAGATAACGTTAACGATTTCAAATCACGTTGAAACTTTAAAGCTCGTTGTTCATTAAGATTATACTTGACAAATTATTATTTTTTAAAAATCGTGTTAAATCATAATCGTTTAAAAAAGTTCGTGTAAAAACAGAATTTGGTATATTTAAGTTTAGAATTTAGTAGAAAATATGAAAGAAAATCTAAAAATCATTTAAATTAATGACTGAGCTGTTGAAAAATAAAGGAAAAAAAATTGCTATAGCGCTACTGAATTTATCTTAAATTTTCTTTTCATACCCGAACTCGGAGGTTATTATTTTCTAAAGAATTTTTCAACTCAAAACTAAAGAACTAGAAAATAAATTCGAAGAAAAAAATTAAATATAAAAAAATGTATAAAAATGTAATAACTGTTCTCACAGCTTAAACTATTGGGTTTGTTCGGAAAGTAATTTCGTTTTTTTTTTTATTACTAGAGGAATTAGATGTATTTTTACCAGCCAATTTTATTTTAAATTACATTTTCATTATATACTTCGACAACTGACATTTTAAGGCTTATTTGTAAAAAATTTTGTTTGATTCTGTACAATTGTTTTTTTTCGGTGACCCATCAAATATGGAAAATCGAAAGCATCATTTTCGGCATATTTTGCTTTTTTACAACTAAAAAATAAAAATGCTGTTCAAACAAGAAAAAACTTGTGGTACATGTTTGAAGAATATGTGTTGAGACAGTGCCAAAACTGGTTTACAAAATTGCGTTCTGGCAATTTTAATATCGAAGATACATCTACATTCTGAATAGCCATTTGAAGCCAATGAAAACAAAATAAAGGTACAGATTGAAGCAATCTGCCATATAACAACACGTGAAATCACTAAGAGATTAAATCTGTTAAATTGAACCGTTTATTATTACTTAAAACGAATTAGTTTCGTTTCAAAGCTCGATATATGGGTTCCACATGTTATTAAAGGGATTTTAATAACATGGGCTCTCTATGGTGGGATTTTAAAGAAATTTGTTTTTGAGCTTTTACCAGACAATTTAACAATTGATTCGAAAGTGTACTGCTATCGAGTAAACAAATTGAGTAATATTATCAAACAGAAAAGGCCAGAATTGATCAACAAACAAAGTGCAGTGTTTTACCACGATAATGCCAAATTTCACACAAGTTTGGTAACACGTCAGAAACTGTTATAGCTTAGATGGGATGTGTTATCACACCATCCATATTCACCAGATCGGGCACACTCAGATTATTACTTGTTCCGGTCTATACAAATTTTTTTTAACTGTAAGACATTTACTTGAAATGACAATATCAAAAATCACTTGGATCAGTTTTTTGTAAACAACGATCAAAATTTTTATGAATGTGAAATCATGCTACTACCAGAAACAATGACAACAGGTATTTGACCAAAGTGGTCAATATATAATTCAATAAAATATTTATTTATTATAAGAAAATTGCGTTTACTTTTCTATGGAAAAAAAGGAATTACTTTCCGAACAACCCAATAGATAGGTGACACCGATAAACTCGAAACGATCTTTATCGATGTAGTTAGCCAGAGCGAGCAGTATGAGCAGTAATATGTCACAAATGAAAGATTACGAGTGATTTATTGAACAGTACAGATAAAAAAGAAAAGTGTCATAAAGAAATTAAATTCGTTTTCTTTAGTTTAATTTAGTTCAATTTAATTTACAATAAAAGTAAATAAATAAACTAAACTAAAGTAAAAAGTAAGAAATAAAATCAGTTGGCATTTAAGCGGGAAAGTTGGATAAATTGGAGTCGCTCGTTAAAAGCATCTGCGTTTGAGATTTTGTCCAGTCTGGACTGAAAGAACTGTGTCTGAAACATCACGGCGGTGACTCGCTTGACACAGCTAAAAAACATCTTTGAAATAGTTAGATAAAAGTTGGAAATTTGCGATGGGATGAGAGGAAGGAGTTGAGATTAACTGCTGACATGTGAGCAAAAGAAGACGACGATTGGTTTAAATCGGTAGAGAATACGGACATCCAGTTACAACAGAGGCAATAGAAAAGCTAGATAACGTGGTGCCATGTAGTGGGGATGAGGGACATAAATCTGGTTCCTTTTTCTTTGAACTTAGATAACTTTTCCATAGATCAATCGAAATTCACCAAACTCTGTAAAATTATGAAGCAACTATCTGGCTTTACATTGCAAAAAAACAGCACCTGAAAATATAAAAAAACTTTTTTGTTATTAACCGTCAAAAAACGAAAGTCGACACTTTGGTTTTTCGAATATATGATAAAAAATGTTATGACAATGTTTACATGCTCAACTAATAAATATAACCAGTTAATTATATAAATTAATTTATAATTATTAAATATGTTGACAGAAAGTATATGCTATTAAATCACTCTCATTGCAATTTTAATTAGAATATGAGCAATTTATTATTTATTGTGACATTGTCACAATGCTCTCAATTTTAATGATGTCTTGTCCTTGTACTGTACATCATAGTGACTTCTGGAGTAGACTGGAAATTCCTATACAGTGGCCTACTACTGTAACATTTCAATATCAGTAGTATATATTCGAAAGACTCTGGGATAAATTTGTCAAAAGTAACATTTTATAACTTATTCCAGAGACACTCATGA
The DNA here is from genome assembly GCF_030686945.1 of Centruroides vittatus. NCBI lineage: Eukaryota > Metazoa > Arthropoda > Arachnida > Scorpiones > Buthidae > Centruroides > Centruroides vittatus. The sequence goes on from NW_027122041.1 coordinate 79,306, forward strand.
TTTCGAGGGAAAGACATGAGCTGGGGCAAAAGTAGGATGGATTTTGGTATTGTGAGATAAGCAGAGGGTCAGGGGAAACCTCACTGACCACTTACGCTGCACGGGTTGGTAAAACCCGACCTCGTTGTCGTTGGATGGCTAGGAGGGCAAAAGTGAGTGGTGAGGTGCGTCAGTAAGTCGACAGGTGTCCTTACTTGGACAGGAGACAGGGTTGACAAATAACAATAAAGGTTTATTAACTAACAAAAGCGAACATACAGTAAAATACACATAAAATAAAGGTATACAGATAATTACTGCTAAAATGCGGATAAAATATCCCTATCGCTAATCGTGCTCTAACCAATAAATTAGTCACGTGCCTAACCTCGAGTGGGAGAGAGTTTACAAAGTCGATATACCTTGATATGTGATCCGATGACAGTATGCGACGACCTCCTGGACTATGGAAGCTGGAATCAGTCTTATGTCTGGGACTGGAGACACTGGATTCAGACCTTCCTGGACGATCGCGCTCTTTCTAGAGTCGATCAAGTTTTTATGCCATCGTGGTTGGCACTGAGCCAGTCTATTATTCAATGTTTGATGACTAATTGGCTGACTCGGGATGACTGGGACTTTTGTTTTCTCTTTCTGATCGGATCGGATGTGAAATCAACATCCGATCGATTTCCCATCGAACTTGCGGGTCAAGAACCTCTTTAAACTCTCGAATTCACGCCCTCAAAACCTGCGGGCTCACAGTATAATTGTAAAATCGCTTAAGCGATTCTGAGATAATTCGTATTTCCAAAAACTCTCATATACATCGAAAACCACATCCTTTTTTGATGCCCTTCGGTTATACTTTTCCGCATGATTTGAACAAGAGTTTTTGGAATAAAACGACTATTTTAACCGTTATATTTATTTAAATGTTTATATAAGAGAACTAATATTTTATATAACTTTTAATATATTTCTCATATAAGAGATCTAATATTTATATTTTTAATATTTTATACAAGAGATCATCTGTCAACAAAAATATTATATAACTTTTTTTAACTTTATTTATAATTTAATATTTATACAAGAGATTATCGTGGCGCCATCTGTTGACAAAAATATTATATAACTTTTTTTATATTTTAATTGTATTGTATTGGAAAACTGAGTTTGATATGACTAAAAGAAAATATTGTCAAGTTTCACTTAAAATTATGTACAGTACATTTTATTAAATTTATAAATATTTTAAAACTGATAATATGTGACTTTTTAAAACATAATAATGTTTTACATTTATCGAAAATTTCTGAAATTTTGTTTATAAGGGGATTGATGGTATTCAATTTTTGTAGTTAAAGGTGAACAGGGTACAAAGTTACAGGGAGTCGTGTGCCATATCTCGAGTAGGGTAAGACTTTACTCGAGGACCTTACAGCTTGTTCTTTTTTAAAAGAAAGAATACTTATATAATGATGCAAGTATTCCTTCAGTAAAATGAAAGTATTATGCAGTATATTTTACTGCTCATAAAATTATTTTGCCTTTCTTATGGTACTAAGAAATGTTTTTTAATTGTTATTTAACAATATTATTAAGTAAACAACACATCATAAAAGTAGTTTTCATTTTCTTCTATTTTCAAATACAGCAAAAGTACAGGTTCATAGTTTTAGTATATAGGTTATTTGTATGCAACAAATCTGTATAAAATTATTGATAACGAACTATTTCGCTTTATATTATATAAATGACATAAAATATAGTATTTTGTTTCGTACGAAATTTATAACACATTATATAACTTTATAAGTTAGAAAGTCATAATTGGCTTTTGTATAATAAAGTTAAACTGTATGTATATAATTATATAGTTGAATACTCATAAGAAAAATCATTTATATAAATTTTAACATATTTTTCTTGTTTAGAACTTCTTTATTAACATTTGAAGTTCTATTTATGAAAATTATTTAGGAATATTCCACTGTAAATGATGATGACAATGGAAAAATTTTGTAATTTATTAATTAAAAATAACCTAAAATATTTTATGTACAAATTATTTTGTATAAAGAAAATCACTTTTTCAGAATTTAGTATTGTAATAAAGAAAACATGTATTTACTTTAAAAATCCATGTACAGTAAAACCTGTCAAAAACGGCACTTGAATAAAATGAAAAATATTTTTTGGAACAGTGATTTTGTGTGTTTAAAAAAACCTGTCAAACCAGAAAAATATTTAGTACCGTGCGTCCGGTTTACACAGGTTTTTCCGTATCAGCTTTGTTTAATAGCAAATATATCTATACCAAACTGAGTATCATCGAATTATTTAAACATTTTCAGCAGTATGTTTTTAGGAGTTTCTTATAAAGCCTTTTTTTATTTATTAAAATTATTCTTTCATTAATTATTCTATCAAAATTAATAACTGAAAAATAATTAATGAAAAGTAAAAGTTATAAAAAATTAAAATTAAATTATCAACTTGTGTAATAAAGAAATGAAGTACCATAATTTCGAGTTATCCGAGTTATTTTTCTTTGAACTGAGGTAGCTTTTTCACTGTTCAACCAAAATTCCCCAAACCCCCTGCATAGATATGAAGCAACTATTTGGCTTTACATTCTAAAAAACAGCACCCAAAAATTCAAAACGCCTCTTTGTTATTACGCGTGAAAATTAAGATTTTTTTGATTATATCATATCTGATAGTTAATTATATTTTCCAAAATTTAATTTATGCACACCCAAGGGATAGTCTACGCATTTTGAAATCGAAATCTTTAAAATCTAACGTGGTAGTTCCTTTCTGAAACTCGTACAAGAAAGTGCAAACGTTACTTCGCCCAGGCAACAAAATGATTATCATTGAAAGTGCAATAAAAAAAATACATTACACCACGGTTGCCAGATATGTTTTTATAAAAAGTAAAGCAGAATTCCTCGAAATTAAACCTAAATTATTAATAAAGTGACTCAAATAGCAGTAAGTTTCCAAAATATAGTAGCTTAGAACTTGTAAATATCTGAATCAGCTGATTATAGACCAATTTTGTATTCCCGAAAATCAGCTTTATTTTACGATATAAGAGAAAAAACGGTAGTCCAATTGTAGGATGATATTCGAAAATGTATTACTGTAAAAGCATAGCCCTATTGACCAGATTAGTGTTCTTGGTCTATTGTTTTCTTACAGCATGGAGGCACTTCGATTTAAACGAACGAGTTAACCTACGCTTATCACAGTTCGGACAGAATTTTCACTTTGAATTACGAAGTAGTCGTATTTCGAACTAACCAAAGTCTTTAATTGTGTGAATCTCTATATTCACGACCGGGTCAAAAGTACAGTTACGAACTAACGGGATTTCGAATTATCCAAGTTCGAATTAATAAGGATTTACTGTAGTAGAAGTGGATAATTTATCGTTTTCAATAAATTATAATCATTTTTAAATGTATAATACGTAGAAGGATTTTGCGTCATTTTCACAAAATTTTTCTAAAAATATGTTGGAAAACTTCGTTTAATTGTGAATATTACTAAACCATTAAATTTAAAGAATTACACAATTATAGTAATGTATATTATCAAGCAATTCTTGATCTTTAGTTAATTGGACTGACAATTTCAATACAGTTCTTGTTAAGTTGCATTCATAAAAAGCCAAATTGACAGAAATTGTAAATCGTAATGATCTAACAAGATGGACTTGTTAGACTTATTTCATACTTTTTCTTACCGTTCGTAAGTACTTGCAAATTTGTTATGACCTTTTCAATATTGTCAGATAAATTGTAATTCTGTGGTATGCCAACAATGAAGAATATGAGTGAATGAAATATCAATTTGTTTCTTCAGCAACTAATTCCATATTCAAGTTAACAATTTATTCTGTTACGTTTACAAAACTTATTTAATACTTTTCTAAAATTATAAAGCTAGATTATTTCACTGGAGAAATTATTTTTACTGTTACTATTAGGAGAGTTATTTATGCGATGGAATGAAGAACAATTATATGTCAGTTTGAAATGATTGTAAGTAAAACAAATTTTGATAAATTATTTTCTTGGTTCCTGCTATCCTTTTAGAATATAACAAATTCTTAATACAGCAGCAAATGATACAGTTGAGTCCTTTCAAAGTTCACTATATACAGTGAAATATTGATATAACGAAATTGTGATATTGATATCGAATTGTTGATATTGATATTGATATAACGAATACAGTTAAAAATGCACGGATGAAAAAATGTATTGACAATAAAAAAACGCTTACATCTGAAGTAAAAAAGGTTTCAAAACACAATTTAGCTATTACTATTTATATGGAACCAAATTTTATATCTTTAGAACGTAAGTTATATTAAATACAGAAAATAAGTTTACACTATAATAAAAATCAATTGCAAAGAAAAACATCTAAAAATTCAGAACGAATATATATATTTAAAAAATGTAAAAGTGTACCACATTGAAAACTTATAAGAAAAGGAAAACTTTTGAAGTTTTCTAAACGTCCTTTCACAATCATTGGAACACGATCAACATTAGAAAACTTGAAAAGTTTTTCTTTTGCACAAGTCTTCAATGCTGTGTATTTTTACATTTTGTAAATAAATAAAATTAAGTTATCCAAAATATCGTGAATGAACGCCTAAAGAGTTGTTACCCTTTTGACATTCATTCGCGATTTTTGACACTATTGTTATACAGTAGTATCGATTAATTGAAATCTCGCCTTTCTAATTGTTGTTATTGCAACTTGAATCCTTTATTTTTTGCTAAAAGGTTGTAATTTTTCCTTTGTTTAATCAAAGATTTTCGATAAAATCCTCTACTGTAACACTGACGTACAGAACGCTGTCAGGCATATATTTTTGTTTGATTCTTTCAGCACGTTATCCATCAATAATGTTTTTTTCTTCTCTTCCAAAGTTTTCTTTTGTTTTCGCTTTCCTCAAGTTTTTCTCGTAAACTTAATGGAAATAACTGTAGTAATAATATTTAAACGAAACCGTAACTAAAGATTAAAATTAGTGTTGCCAGATTGTTTGACGCAATATTCATCATTTACGAAAAATAAATTTATAAATTTCGTTATAATGAAACTTTTCTTTCATAAAGAAGAGAATTTTTATTACGTTAAACTGAAATTTTCGTTATAATGAAGCATTTTTTTGAATTGAGCTGAATAGAAAATTGGCGGGGAATTCAAGACAAATTCCTTATACTGAAAATTTCCTTATTACCATATTTTACTGTACATTACCTTACAAAACCGAATATATTACATAAATATTCACCTCTTAATGAGAAACATGAAATTATATTCATTCAATATATTATTTTAATCCTCAATTTAATGAAATATAATCTTCAATTTTAAACTTCAATTAATGAATATTCGTCATAGTAATCCTGTAATACTGTTAACATATTTCTAATATCCACTGAAGAATTTAAACAGATTTAACTACTTTATATATAATTATCCTCAATTTTGTAACAATCTCGATGTTAAGTTTTCTCTATTTTGGTTAATTATTTTAAATAATGCTAGTGTGAAATAAATTTCTCATATTTATGTTTTTATATAGATATATTACTATTTTAATTGGTGTTTCATATGTTTTTTTTTTCCTAATGGAAATATTTCTAAGCAGTTAGTATGGAATCTAACTAGGAGATTGCAAACTTTGATAATCGGATCAGTGATTAATGTAGAAGGGCAGTTTACAGTTCACCTGTAGGTTCATGCATTAAAGAGCTGTAAAACTGTCAGAATTAAAAACGTAGACATGATAAGCGATTTGGAGCGTGTACTGTACTGTACATCTGAGATCGATTACAGTAATAAAATTATTTATGCACTCGTTCTAAACATTTTACCCATTGAATAGCTAATATCGAGAGCATTGCCTCGTCATTTTAAGTGTCTTGGCTACTGAGACTCATTTCAATATTAAAATATTGAAGCAATTAACAGTGATCATCTAAAATTCTGTACGATCATCTTGAAACATTCTCCGACTTTACCAACACTAAAAAGGAAAGTCTAAAAGATATATCTTATTTCTCCATTTTATCTGTTCTAGTCCATAAAAAGTCTATAAGGTGTAAAAAATTATACAGTTTAAAAATTCTTTTAAGATATGCACATTTCCATACATCAGAGTATGCAGAAAAATACTATTATTGACTTTATACTGTTATATTCGATTTGACAAATAATCTTGAAATTCTCAAATATATAGGCCTACATTGATGTTTAAAATATTGTTTTAACATTTTTAAATCGCTTATAAGCTGTACATACATACTCATCATTTTACTCCTCTTGCAGATAAATCGGTATATACTTTTAAAAATATATAGCGAATATTAGTTTTTTTTTTAATTTGGAATTTATTAATATTTTCTTATTTTAAACAGTAATAAATATGCATATCAATACATACAACCAAAGTTTGAATTAGCGCCACCATTTTTAGCCTGTATAATTGACAATAAATCGAGTATTAACGTTAAACTTACTTGACACTATAGGGATTATACAAATAGGTTGAATGTTCGAGAGTCACGTGATTTGGTGAAATTGGGATATTGTTTGCAATGCAAAATTGTAAATTTAGTTACTAATAGATATCAAAGCGTTCTCTATTTAATATTTATGAGAAAATCAATTCACAAGTTTTTATTGTGACTTTATGAGGGCGGCACTATTTGGGAGGACATTGTATCAAGGTGTGTTTGAATGTATTATATCTTTAATACATATAAAACAGAAAGGCCAGTCATCGCAGAATATATAAAATCATTAGCGTAGAATGTAGAAAAAACGTATACAAAATAAAGAGATAAAGTCTAGATGAAAATAAAAAAAGGAAAAGACAAAGACAGTCTAGAAAAAGATAAAAAAAGATGAAAATAAAGAAAGTCACGTAAGAATATAGAAAGGTTATGCATACACAATACAAACAAAACAATAAATTATTCATTTTAGAAAGTCTCGTATATCTCTAGATGATAACATATCATTTTTATAAGTGTTGAATTGTCTTATTATTAATGAATAAAAATAATTTAAACACATAAATGTATAATTAATAAATATACAATTTTGTTACAGTAATTATTTTTATTTATATCTATAAGATCTAGTTAATTATATGAATATAGATACGTTCTAGGCAGAAGGATATTCGATTAACACAAAGAAAAAATTGTCTAGAACTATTATGCAAAATGTCTCTTCATTAAAATGTATACACATTTTTTTTTAAGTTGAAAAATAATTAAAGTTTTAAAACATTAAAATCATTAAATATATTTTAAAATTATTTATAACGTAATATTTTCAAAACTTGATGACCTGTAAGTAGGGAAAAAAAGTCATTTACCACATTAAACACAGTGTGATAAAGTTGTAAAATTTTTAATATTTTGTAAAATATACTCATTAAAAATGGAAAAATAATTAAACGAAAATTAAGAAATTTGGTAGTAAATTAAAATAATGAAATAATATTTTATATTTCTTACAATTTTAAAATAAGAATGATTGCTGGGAGATAATTAAAGAATCTGTTCTTGTAAATTTTCATTATAATTGGAATTAAAATGTTCATTATATTTTATTTTTTCAAATGAAATGAAAAAAAATCAGTTGTACTAAGTAATTTACATTATTATATTGCTTCATTTTTAGATTAAATCAGTTTTAATTTATAATTAATCGGAGCCTTCTGCCCCGATTAACTATAAATTAAAATTGTAAGGGACAAGCCACTAGTAATTTGAGATGGAGAGCATATATTTTAAATGAAATAAATTAAAAATATGATTAAAAATTGCAGCCTGGTTCATTAGTTCCAGTTAACTGTGTTTTGTAAATAATTTACCTTTTATATTTTAATTTTAATATATTTTTTAACAACATTTTAGATTATTTATACAAAAATGTACTTTTTGTTTTACAAAAAATTGAAATTTTAAACTTTAATTTCAGTTTTTAGTATGTATTAATTATCCTTTTATTACTTAAAAAAGAAAATATTTTAGAGTTAATCAGTTTTGTAAATAATTAATGTATAATCTATAATTATACAAGAAAAAATTAAATGTTTTTCGTTTTCTAGATCAATAAATCAATACATAGTTTTTTAGATATTATTAGTTTTAAGCTTGAAAATTATTTTCTGGACCATTAAAGCGATTTCAAAAAATTATTTTTATGCATTATTCCGAATAATAAAGAACCGCATGATGTGCTAAAATAAATAAATAAATTTAAAATATTTTTATTACTACAGTCCAGTCTGCATAAGTCGACACCCGGATAACTCGACACCATCGGTTGAGTAGTCACTTTTCTGTGGTCCCGGCCGACTTACACAGGCATTAATGTTAAAAAAAATTCCGGTTTACTCGACACCGTTTAACTCGTCACCACTAAATAAGTCGACATACTTTTGCCGTCCCACACTCCGATAAGTCGTCACCCCCTCCTGAACAAATGAATTCACTCCGCACGTGTGGTGCGAACTCATTTTTTTCAGGAGGGAGACTCGATTTATTTATTAATATATAATTAATATATTTAAAAATGTAACAATATATTAATATTATTAATATATATATATATATACATATTAATAAAAATGCCTTAACATTTTATGTATTTTTATGTATAATATAATAACAGATAAACAAAAAGAAAATATACAATCTATATCAACGTCACACCAGAATCCAATTTTGCATATTCTCATGGCAGAAGCATTAAGAATCCTTAGAAGTTACTTGCCAACGATTGACAATTGCGAAGATGATGTTTTCGAGGCGTTCGTGATCGTTGAAAAAGAAAGTCGAGACAGTTAAGTGCTCAAAACAAACAACACTAAACGAATTTTTCAGTTTTTCATCTACAGAGTAATTGTAAATAGAGGACACAATGTATTGTAAGCCTATACTACTGTATAACGCACTACTGTATTTTATTAATTGTAGTTTGGTGGTTTTTTTTCAACTTCGCTTTAGTCATCACATCGGATAACTCGACACATTTCCACTTTCCCTTGAGGTGTCGACATATGCGCAGTCGACTGTATTTCAATTAGTTATATATTAAAGAAACAGAAAATATAATTCAAAGATGTAGACTCGTTTGTTGTCTGCAGTTGCATTTATTATTATTTTATTTGACTTAATCCCTGCTTCTACAACTGATATAAATTTTCTATAATAACTGTATGATTACCGTATAATTTTATTTTATATTATATAGTAAACAATGAATAATTATAGAATTTAATCTTAATTTACCACGTGAATCTTATGGGAAATATCATGGTTCACTTTACTTCTTGATTTAATAGCAATTTTCAGTAAACTAATTATATTATAAATGAAGAGTATATTGTACTGTACTTTATAATTCAGTCTATATTAGTCAAATTCTTTCTTTACTGTGAGTCAAAGTTAATAATAATTTCGGTTTCAACCTGTTCTAAATGTCGCTTGTCTAGAAATTCTGCCAAACTCAATTACTGCGCTTGTATAAACAATTTATTTTCGGACTATATGCACTTTGAATTACAATATATTAGTGATTTTTCTTTAGTAATACATGATTTTACCCGTCTGTAGTTTATCCCCAGATCGTATTTGAAAGTTACAGAAGTCACAGAAAATGATCATGCACCATATATAATAATATTAATATATTATTAAATTTAAGATTAACTAGATAAACTATAGACGTATAAAACCATGTATTACTGAAGAGGAATCACTAATATATTGTGATTCAAAATGCATTTAGTCCGAAAATAAATTGTTAATACAAGCGCAGTAATTGAGTTTTGCAGAATTTCTAGTCAAGTGACATTCAAAATAGAAGAATAAAACCAAAATTATTATTAATTGTGGTCAATGAGTAAACAAAGGCTTCGACATAATTATTTATAATCCGATTACCCAAGGATATAATTAGTTTTCGATATTGTTTATAACGTTTAAATCTCGTAAATAAATGAAGCAAGAAAACGAAATTTTACTAGAGTTCTTATCATATTTAATGAACTAAAATCAACGAAAAATATTTATTTATTTTCTAAAATTAATATTCTAGCGACCATTTTTACAATTAATTTTCGATTATTTCTCAATTAAATGCAGCCAAACTTCTGAACAACGGACACTGAAGAGAACTTAGAAATTGCCGCTGTTGGGAGGTTATTTTGTGTACTTTTTGGTTCCAAAAAGTTCATAAAATGGCCGCTGTTTGAAGATGGGCGTCATTAAAGGTTCGCATATATTATAAATGTTATTGTTGAATTTCGGTTTTCGTTCCGATTTTTTTTTTTATTAATGACTTTCTTACATATCTAAATATATATTTATATATTTAACTATTTAATAAACTGTAATAAATATTATTTTCTTTCAGAATTATAATCCAGGCTCCCTTGCATTTAGAGGAGGATATAGGCCAATGCCTATGATTCTACTCTAGACTTAAAGCTTCAGGCATAGAGAAGTAATGAAAATATAAATTACAGTGATAAATTTTAAGGTAATAATAATTTTAATCGTTTATATAGATAAGAAAATTCAATAATGATTTCAACTTAAGGTTCCTTAAACTCTAAAGTCATCGAATGTTATTATAACAATGTACTTCATACAGAATTATGTAAACACATTTGTAGATTTATTTATTTCATTACAATTTACTTAAATTTTAATAATTTTACAATTATAAAAATGTATAATTTTTTTAATTTAATTTATTTTCTAACTTATGTAAATACTTTTTTGGGAAATACAAATTTGATTTTAGTGTCATACAATATTAAAAAAGTATTGTATTAATTGTCAAAATTATTATAAATTTAATTATCGCTATTAATTTTTATTTCGTAAAGATTTAATTTATTTATTAATGATATTTACAAATTAAGAGTAAAACAGTACCTTAAAGGTTCACTAGATGGCGACACATTTCTGAATTGATTTATTTAATTTTTTTCATAAAATTTCAAAAATAAATTATAAAAATTTATTTTATTGATAAAATTAATTATATAAAAATATATTTTTTAATTATTTTTAACTTTGATCTACTGATCAATAAGATTATAAATATAATAGGGCCTAAAAATATAAATTATATTTTTTAAAATATCAGATATGAAATTACATAATTTATAGAATTCTTTTACATTTCAAATTCTAAATAATTCAAAAACATAAAACAACAGAAAAAATATTCCCAGGAAAAATTAATAAAATACAAATTTCAATACAAATACAACTATATAATTTTTATATTTTTATATTTCTAAATACAAAGTTTAAATCAAATAAATTTACATTTATAAATTTTAGTTTGTATTACAATATTTTAAATATAATATTCTAACGGAGTTATAACATAAATAAATTGATTTAAAATATGTAATTTTTAATTTGTCCATCTGTGTGACTGTCCTTAACGAAAATTATTCAAAATATTTTTATTTAATACTTAATTATTTAGAATTATTATCAATATAAATTTTTTTATATAACTGACTGCCATTTTGTTTCTCGCCTGGAATAAAAGAAATTAAAGTATTTTTTCTTATCTACGTCTCCTCAATGCACTGCCCTCTGTTGGAATAAAACATAAACATTTACTCATTACAGATTAAAATCAGAAAAATATAAGTAATTGTATTTTGAAACAATTTTTTTAAAACTCGATTTAAAGAAAATTTATATAAAAATGTACTAATTATGTTATTTTTATTAAAGAAACCAAAAATTCAGACAGAATATAAATTTAAAACTCCTAACTATATTATTGGAGTGTTAAGTCAGGTTCTTTAATTTTTTTTTTCGTATATTTAAAGACAAGAAGTAGTGTATAATATACTAAGTAAACGTTGCTTTTAAATATTTTCCAATTATAATATATTAACAACAGAGTAAAGTTATTATTTTAATGTAAAAGTTAAAAATCGTTACCAATTTACTAGTAAATTTATATTAATTTAAAAAAAACAAGTAAATTCTGAGAACACAAGGAAACTTTTTTCATTTTTTATCATCTTTATTATAATCAAGAAGAATAGAAGAAATTATCATCTTTTCTTTCCTCCCTTCATCTCCACATTCTATCTATCAAATATAATTACTACTATTATTATTAATCCTACAATGCATTCCCGAATCAGATTAAGAATTTCATAAGTCAATCCAGTCATTATCGTATTTCATAGCGTTGATAGCATTCTAGGCAATTATTCACGTAACGTGTTCCAAATGATTTCATATTCATATACAATGCAGTAAATGCTGTCATTACTAGACATGGAGAAAAAATCATTTATTGTCTTAATTTGTTTTCTCTTGTCTCTCTGGGCTCACGATCGAATTTATGTTGCGAGTGTTTGGATTTTCATGAATGTTGGACAAAGAATGAGATAGCAACCCTGTGTGATTCGATATTGCATAGAAGATACTGAATTCGGTTATAGAAGCTGAAACTGCCTCGCTATATACCGGAAATGTTGATCCTTACGTTGAATTTCCGTTCAATTCGAAACAATTTGTGTTTCACGCCTCAGTATCCTACACACAATCTGGTATTAATACTTTATTACTGCAATGTATATGTTACTGTATGATGCAATAGTTTTCGACTTTGCTATCACGATATTTCAGAGTGTTGCAAGATCTCTTGATACCCAATAATTTATTTTAAGTCCAGGCAAATTATTGAGTACTGGTGTGTCACGCACACCTCAACTTTGTTATAATGATTTCTCAATACGTAGCGATTTCTGATAATTCCTAGAATGCTCTAAAATATATAAAATAGCTCTCTTTTTCAATGTTCTCACGTTACAAAACAATTTCTAGGAACCACCTACTACTTTTGCTTAAAAATTGCCGTTTCTGTCATTTCGTGATTTCGAACACAAACTGAATGAATGAAATAATAAGAGTTTTGTTAAAGAAAGCTCATACTTTATTTAAATATATTTAAAATACTTAGATTTCTTTCAAGAGAAAATAAATAGTTCTCACTTGAAACAATATAGCGTAAGGAAAAATCAAAATTCTGCACAAAATTTATCTTAAATTTCAATTGTTCACAACGGATTTCAAGAAAAATCTAGTAGGGTATTTAGATTGAATTCTGTCAGATAGAAAACAGACATTGTGAAAACAGAAAGTTGTTGAATAAAACATGAGAAGAAAGTTAAATAATACACAGAAACAAGTTGGATAACCTTAAAGAAATTTAAAAAAAGATATTGAGATTACAAATCAAAAGTAAAAAATAAAACATCCGGTGCAGGTGCGAATTAAACTTTGATAATCTTTAGAAAATAAAAAAATGAAAATAATATTAGATGTATTTCTTGTATTTTTATTGTTTGTTTTGCTAAAATTATCAATTAATCTATTTTTTGATTATTCAAAAGAATTGTATTAACGATTCATTCATGAACGAGATTCGAAATTTATACAAATTTTTAATTGGATATCATTTTTACAGTGGATTTTAATTAAAAATTATTTCTTTGAAGAAGGTAATACTTCCAAAATGGATTTATAATTGGCTTAAGTATAAGCAGAAACATTAATTTCGCTGTTAGTAGTTGAGAAAATTAACTGAACATTTATTTGAGCATTGAAGAATTGACATACTAACCAACAAAGCAGCGAAATTGCTTTGTTATGTTGATTAGTATGCCTGTCTTAAGGATTTTTGATCTCAAGAGAGGCCCGACAGATAAATATACAGCACAATTAAATAAAGTAGATAAATTAATTTATTTGTCTTGTAAGTTTGTATTTTCTTGAGACAGACATACCAATTTACTTTCTTGACATCTGACAAAGTCTTTTAGATATCGAGAGAAGCCAAACTGCTTACTTTTTTCAGTCAACAAAATTTGATAAAAATGCACATGATTTACAATGCATGTTTTTGAGGCCCGGGTCAAATGCTCCTGCTGGCTTGCTGTAAGAGGACGTCCTCAATACTTCAACTTACGTACTATACTTACATTCTGCGCTTACGTCAAGCTAAGAACAAATAGGATTGGAATATAGGTAACAAATGCTTGGAGCTCAAGTTCTGAATGGTCCTGATGAAAATTTTTTTTTTAAATAATAAATAAAACTTTAAATTGTCTTTTCAGTTAAGCCATAAACAAATTTATTTTTAGTAAATAAGAATAAGAGAATTTATCTCAGATTTTTGTAAACATCCCAAGGCAATATAACTCTTCATAAAGGAAATTTTTAAAACTTGTTCTGCGAGAAAACACTAAATATTTTGAAAATTCTTGGCTATTCGGCTAACCTGTCTATAAATATAATAACAGGTTGGCCCAAAAGATAACGAGGGCCTAGAGCAAAGTACATATTGTGGGCTATAGCAAATTAAATTATAATATTAAAGTAAAGAAATGGAAAAAAAAAACATAGAATAGGGGCTAAGGGCAATATACTCCTTTTACCTCTTCTAAACGTCCCTGTTTATTCATTATGGTTAGAATATTTTTTCAGTATAATTTTATATAAGTAAACGTTATATTACACTGTAAAAAAAATTAAAATATTTATGAATCTTTTCCAATATTACTATAAAAAATAATTTGTTTTTGTATTTTTAATTAATAAACTTTTAACATCCATTAATTAAACTGATAAACTAACTGTTTATTGTTGATTTATAGATAAGCTAATGTATATTTACATGTGTAGAAAATTAAGTTTTATGTTATAATTAAAACATGTTATGTTGAGATTTGTTTAAATGTAAATCAAATGATATATGGCAGTATAATGAATGAGTAACAATGTATTGCGTTACGTAAAATTTCGACCTATTGTTGTATATGACTAGACCAGAAGCAGCTTCGTCGGGGCGCGACCTTATGAATTTGACAGAGTCTTGGCTTAGAGCGATTTATATGGGGTCCTGTGCTTGGTTAATATTTGACCCTCGGACCCCTATTAACTGAAAAGGCCTCATGTTTATATTTTAGAAAATATGAAGCAGGTACCACCTAAGCCAGATAGAGAACCATTTCGGCTCAGCAGACATAGCAGGGCCCTACAAATTTTCCAGAATTTCTATTTTCAGGAGTTGGACCAAATTTTCTTTCCTTTATATGGACTGAAACACAGGTTTATTAATAGTAATTAATGTATAATTTTCATAAATTTAACTCTTATTATCATGATATTAATAGAGCCATAAAAAATTTGTTTTTTTAAGAGCAAAAATTCTATTTTTATTTGAGTATAGATTTTAAATAATGTTGAAAATTTATTTTATTCTAAGAGTATTTAATTTATGGTTATTATCAGTAATTGGATTTCTGAGAAATTTGTTTATAAACACTTTATTAAAGTAATATCTCACTTTGACATTTTCCATTAACAAATACTTGAGAGTTCTTCTTTCTTTAAGTATATTTTTAAAATAAAATGATTTATTTTATTCAAAATAATTAATTAATTAAAAATAAAAAATAGGAATTTATTACTCAACTTTATCATTCTTAAGAAAAGAATAAACTTAATCAATTTATTAAAAAGAAATCAAACAACAAAAATTAATAAAATGTGAAAAAAATGTGAATAAAATTATAAAATAATTATTAATTCATATTTTTTTAATTATTAAAACAAAGAATATATTGTAGAATCTCGATTATCCGGTTTAAACGGAAACGGCTGCAAATCGGATAACACAAAAGGGCATGTAATTGAAGACACAGCAACCTCGACTCTACTGTATTCGAAGATTCTCTTTAAAATCAAATTGTGTTCATTATAAATTAATCTTTTTTAGTTTCTATTATGTAAATTTGTGCTTGTAAAATAGTTTATTAATATACAAATATAAAATAACAATTGTAAATATATAGTAAACAATTTCGCATTTTTTCAACATAAAATTATAAAACATATATATATAATATATATATATATATATATATATATATATATATATTAAAATTTCTTCTTATGAATATTATTAAACAAAAAATATATATGGTAGACTCTCGGTTATCCGGCCTAAACGGGAAAGGCAGTGGAATAGAGTGCAGTAAAATGCCGAATAATCAAAAATAGGTTAATTTAGAATCTACAATTTTCAGAATTTCTCTTTAAAATTAAATTATGTATGGCATAATTTAAAGATTTTCAGCTTCTATCTTATAAATTTACTCTTACAAAAGAATTTGTAAATGTAGAAATGTAAAAAGATCAATTGTGGAAATGCAATAAACATTTTCATATATAAAATTATAAAATAATTATTAAAATAATATTTTCTTTATTATTACACAAAAAATATATTATACTCGATTATCCGGCTTAAAAGGGGGGGAACTTTAGTAAGCTGACACTAAACGACCGAATAATCGAAGATAAGTTAATCTAACCTTTACTGTATTGGGAATTTTTGTTTAAAATTAAATTGTATGTAAAGTAATTAAAATTATTTTAGCTTCTGCTATACAAATATTAGCTTATAAAACAATTTATAAATGTACAAATGTAAAGAAACGTGTACATTATTCTAAAATTCCTTTTCTTTTTAGACTTGAAAATTCATTTTTCTGACGATTTAATGCATTAAATTTCTGAGAGAAAGAAAAAAAAAACATTATTACCTTTCTAAAAGTAATAACTATCAATATTATTTCTTTTTTTAAAGTGATCAATCTCTACAGCTGTTCAGAATCAAATAACAGTCTGAAAAATGAAGAAGAGAACAGCAAAAAGGCGGTATCTTAATTCTTTGATCCAAATAAAAAAAAAAGAAATTATCATTTCAATGTCAGCTTTTCATGACATTGCGCTCTTCTTTAAGTTACTGAACTTTTTCTGAATTAGAGAACTTCTAACGTCAACAAATACTACATTAATTCAATTTATTACTTACTAAATTATTACATTTTAATTAAATTTAACCATAATTAATAGGAGATAACTGTAAATTTTTCAATATTTATTATAGTAAATTGGCTGTTCGAATTATAAATAAAATTTACATTTTATTTATATTAATTAAAATAAACATATAAGTTAATAAAGAATATTAAGTTAGATATTTTCGTTATAATTTTATAATCAATTTAATATAAATATTAAATTGTTTATAATTGTTTATATTAAAAAGTTTATAAGCATCTTCTATAAATTGTTATTTAATTATAATCGATTTAATCTTTTTTTTTTATCAAAGCTTAAATATTAAATTACTAAACATTATTAACTCTTGTGCAATATTTAACATTTACTAATTATTTTTAATACAAATTATGCAATAATTTTATAGTAATATATTATTATAGTTAACTATTGCTTAAAAACTATTGCAAAATTTACTAATTATGATTGTATTTAATATATTACAATAGATTAATTCCCCCAAATTACTCTCCATAATGAATACTTTTATATATAGGCCCATTACCTAACTGTAATATTATAATTAGTCTTTCTCAATTGTAATTTATTATAAAGTCATATAACACTATTAAAGGATAATTTAGTAGACTATTTTAGGATTGCACTTAATTATATTACTAATAAATTAATGATGATCCAAAGAACTTTAGATATAGATGAAGATTTATTATTAGAAACAGTAATTAAGTAATGTTTTAAGTAGAAATTAATCACTTTAATTTTTATTAGGCTATATCAAGAGTTGATATGTAATAAAAATATTTCAAATAAAATTTATTGAAAACCAAATATATTAATATTAATAATAATATATAAAGAGCTAAATAATTAAAATATTATTTGTGTGGCTCTTGATATATCCTAATAAAAGTTAAAGTGATTAATGTTTACTTAAAACATTACTTAATTGCTGTTTCTAGTAATAAATATCATGTAAATATAAAATATAATATTATATTTAATTTATATAATTATTTCTTTAGCATATGAAAGAAAATACTCGAAAAAAATGCATTATTGGCACCGTAGTAATGTTCAATATTGGCAGTTTACCAAATAGAATCACACATAACTTCTTTACTAGATCTATGACCTGGATATTCCTCTTCAATTACCTAATTCTTCTAACAAATTCATCATTCTTCTTACAATAATACTTAATTTTTATGATTGTAAAATACAGTTAGGTATTACTTATTGTGTGTTTTATAAAACAAACTCTTTAAAGTATATATATTATAACTTTTATTATTATTGGATAGAATATAATAATAAAAAGATACAAATTACAACTTCATAATCGGGCAATAATTTTAACGATCGCGGATAATGACGTCATCAATCACTTCACATTGAAATTACATTGCTTCTTACTGAATTAAAACTTAGGTAAGTAAAAGATAGAAACGCCTTCCCTCTAAGCAAAGTAGATATTTTAATTCATTAAACACTAAATGAAAATTATATATGCACTAAAATAATACAGAAGACTTAAGATAATATCAGATTAATCTATAATAAAAAAATAATAATGATTTTTCCTCCTTTTTTTATTTTTTTATTTTCGAGGAACGTTTGGGTCTATTATCGTCCGTCTAAACAAGTTAGTTCTAACATGAACAGTTTAAAAGTATTGCAACTCCCATCAGATCATTCTTTCAAATGTCATTTTTGTTAATGGATTTCTGTCTTTTTTCCTTCTTTTTTTTATTTCTGCTCTTTTTACAGATATAATTGTGTTTAGAATTACCTAAATTATACTTGTATAAAAATGCTTACACTTTGAATGGTTTTTTAAACGATTTTTTTAGAAAAATGCTATATAAAAAGTCTGATAAAGAATGCCGAATATATAATTAAGTCGTCGGAAAGGCATTTTTAATAGATTATTTTGAATATAATATAAAATTGCTATTGAACTGCATGATCAGTAGCGCGTACCTAATAACATAGATCTTATAAGTCTGATATAAAAGTTATCTATCAATAAAACTTTTAACCTTTTGTACGGTATGACGTACGATATATTAATAAATTCTTTAAATATTTTTATATAATACAATCGACTTTTTATATAATATAAAAGTTATAATTAATAAAACTAAGCTTTAAGCTTTTAAAGCTTAGTATTAAGATGAAAAATATAAAGATATTTATATAATTTTATACTGTTTATACTGTATTATATAATACAATTAATAAATGCAATATTTATATATGGGTTTTAGTATATTAATACATATTAATATAGGTAAAATATAATTAAAATTTAATAAAAAAATTAATATTTTTATATAATTTTATAAAGAAAATTTGCTTCAAATAATTAAATATTTAAAAATCTAATTTTTGAAATGAAAATTCAAATGGCAAATTTAAATAAATAAACTAAAATAATAAAATTTTTACGATGATGACTTAATATAATTCTGATAATTTACAACTTAAACTTTTAAGAAAATTTTTATGAGAATTAACATAATAAATTTCGATAATAAAAAATTTAAGTACAACATAAAAGTTTGAAATAAATTTACAATAAAATTCCGTAATTTCTGTGTGTTTATGTGTGTTTACTTAAAATTTTCAACGTCGACTCTTTTAAAATTCCTTTTATTTTAATGTTTATAAGTCATTCGATTTATCCGGTTATAAAAGTAAAGTGTGTAAAGATAAACTTAGAAGTGTATATAAAGGATTAAACAGACATTTGGAAAGATAAATTATTCTTAAGAGCTATTAAAATCGAAAGGAGTCAGTACTTAAAAGTAACTTATTCTATATAAAGTTGTGGTAAATTTTAAAAATGGCTGAAAAATTATAAAAAAAAGCTTTTTGTTTTTTTTCCTAATCATTAACTTTTTAAAATTTATAGTCAGCAATTTTTAAGCTTTTATATTTATTGAACTATGTTAATTATTTTATGTTAATTAAAAAATAAATGTCTTAATTTACTTCTGGTTGTCATATAAATTTTACTTAAAGAACATTTATTTTCTTAATCTCTAAGGTGTTAAGCTTTTATGTTTACTGAACTACTAACAAAAAAGTGTAATTTAATTGTTAAATTCTTAAAATTAAATGATTTTACTTACTTTTTATACATAAAATTTTTATTATATAAAATATTTTTATATCAGTATTTTAATTTAAAAACTTTCTAATCTGTATGGTTTATTCTGATCTATACTTCAGCAATTTTTAAGCTTATATGTATATACCGTATACTGAACTATTAAAAATGTAATAAATGACTTTATTACCATGTAAAGTAATTTTTTCAATATTTTTTATAAATCTTTTTTAAGAAAAACATATCAAATATTAGGCCACACAAGAGGAAATTTCTTGATATTTACACGTGCATAGAATCAAAGTATAAAAAATAATAATAAATAAAGTATTTGTAAAAATTATGAAAGAATGTACTATAGATGTATTTATTTAAATTGCTAATACGTGTTAAAAATAAACAAACGTTTATTCCTTTTTGCATTATATATTTTTCTTGAATAATTATAGAGTAGTTGGGATGTTTTTTTTATATAGAATATTCCAACAAATCATAAAGTAATTACAATATTTTGATTGAGTTTATAATACCGTACTGTGTATGTGTTTTTTTATGAGATAAAACTTATCAAGAATTTAAATCAAAAACAGGTTAGAGAAAAAGTTAAGCGACTATATAATTAATGCATAGATTTTAGAGATTAGACTTAAATGTTATAGAAAAATGAATACTTCTGTCTTAAATCTTGTATATGAACTATTTATGGTGATTGAAAAGCATAACTTAGACATTTTTATCCACAGGTGTTATGAATGTAATTTAATGTAATTTCATAGAGACTATTAAGCTAACTGGTTTTTAACTTAAGACAAATAAAGAATAGGAAACATGGCGCCGACTGGGTTATATACCGCTCTTTACTTCTGCAAACTGTTATCTTCTAACTACAATTAAGGCAAGTGCCGGGTCGTTTTCTTACATCTTGTGAGGTCACATGGTCCTTCCTGTTGTCCAGACGGTTCCCCCAAATATTCCTCTAAAAATCACGATATTCTATTACTTTAACCTTAAATCCTACATTAAATCGATGATTTTCATTACGATTTGAAGTTTGAACTTAAAAATTTTATGAAATTTTTAATTAATAACATAAAATTTTACATTTTCCTTAATTATCTTCAAAATTTTCCTCAATTATCATCAAAATTTGATTCAGATTTATTCCCTCCACCTTAATTTCAATTGCGGACAATTTAAAACAAGGGAAAAAACTTTCTAAATAAATTTGTAAATGTCTTAGATCATTTACATCATATTAATCTATTACTCTAAATTCTTAAGTCAAAAAAATTATTTAATATTCATCTCAGAATCCGACTCCTGTTATCTACACGCGCTGAAACCTACCTGATACAACAAATATTTTAAGTAAAATTTAGATAATAATTTAAATCGTAGACATTAAAAAAAGACCTTATTTTATAACTAATCTATAAAAATAAACCTGTAAATTACTGTTTACATTTCCATAGTTTTTATATTTAAAAATAGTGTTACGAAGTATCTGAAGGCTTAATTTAAAGCTTTCAAATACTCGACATATTTCTAGTTTTAAAAAATGGTAATTTAAATAATTAATAACTTGAATTTTTGGTAAAAAAATGATGTATAAAGCGAAATGATAAATTATTTAACTATTACTTACATGTAAAATACTAACAAGACCAATCAATGCATATTAGTCAGACACGCCTCTGTCTATCTTTAATGTTAATGTCCATGATTGTATTTCTGTCATTCGAGGTGTGATCATTATCTTCAAAAATTAATTACAGTATAGTGATATTATTAATAACACCATAAATGTGTACGGCGTTAAATATATCAGATAAAATATACGACCAATCACCATTTAAAGTGTAGGATTTATGCATAAATCTACAATTTACTAAAGATTTATTGAAATTATGCAAAGAATTATCAAGAATTTAATGAAGATATTTTTAAATTTATATATGTGTATATATATAAACATGAATTTAAAAAAAAAGGAAATAATAAATTTAGACTCAAAACTGACTGGAATTGTTTATTTTAAATATATATACATATATATACTGAGAGGAAATAAAAGGATTTAAATCTTCATTTTTTATTAATTTTAATTTAATTATAATACACAAATTTTTGTTGTATTTAAAGTGTTTTTAAGGCTAAAAACGTTTATATTAATAAAATATAAGAGCATATCCATGTATAAAATGTAAGAACAAGTATAATTTGAGTTTATTTTCTATAAGAATTGAGTTTTGTAGAGACTGTTTAGCCCCTAAGTTAATCCTTGGCTATTTCACTGTAAACATATACAATGTAAACTTTAATGTGTATGAGATATAATTTAATTTTAATAAATTTCATCCTGATTTTTCGTGTTTTAAGTGTATAAATACATTCAGGAAATCCAGCTGTAAATTATGTATGAACATCAATCATTTATATAAACAAGTAGAATTATCATTAAGCAACAAAATGACATTTTCGGTAGCATTTTGCCCTTAATTCTTAACGAGTTATTTCCTTATATAAACGTTAATCCTACCTTGTTTTCTATATCCTTGATGTTGTAGTTAATTGTTTTATTGTTATATATATATATATATGTCTTAAATAAAGAATAAATTATAAATAAACAATACATTTTTATATATAAAACAGTAAATGAATTCTAAAATTTATAGTGTATTTAATTAAATTTGCTAAATGAGATGATGATAGCTTTTCATTTTATATCCCATTAACGTTTATGTTTAGGCGATAATATTTGATTAAACATGATAAATAATGTAATTAACACATGACATAAAAACATAATTAATATTAAAGTTTTTAAGTGTTATAAAATGTCTCATGATTTTATTATTTAATCATTTAATTATAACAAAGATATAAATTCAAAAAGACGTTTTTCCTTAATTTTAAAAACTTAATAAAACCTGATTTAATTTGTTAATTTATATACTTTTTGAATAAATTTATATATTAATTATACTCATACAAAATAAACTTAAAATATACAACAGTAATATCAAAATAATAATAATTACTAATTTATCAAATTTAATTTTATAATTTATAAAATAAAATAACAAGTTTAAGATATAAATTTTATTATTCGTTAACTTAATTTATTATTATAGAATATTCATTTTAATTTTTTAAAACTGATTTTATTAATATAACTAATAATAAAAACAAAATGAAATAATTATAAAATTAAATAAAATTTTTACTTTTTAATTAATTTATATAAATAGAAATCAATTTCTAATAGAGCTTTTCAAGTAGATAAAATATAATTTTAAAAAAGCAAATAATAAACTCGCTACAATAATAAAAAAGTTAGGATAAAATATTAGCAAATATATTATTAATTACACTAGTAGCATATTTATAAATTAGATTATGATAAATTAATTTTTAAGTTATAAAATATTCATTTTATTTTTAAAAAAATAATTAAAACTAGTTCTGTATAGCGAGACTCTTAATCAAAAAATAAATAAATTCGTGGCTTTTTACAATATGTCAGATTTATATCAAATTTTACGATCGTCAATCATACGAGCTGCAATTCACGAAATAGCATGTCAAGTGCAGGCATCGCACTCTAAACCCATTTTTTTCCCCCTTATCCCCGCTCTCAGCTTCTTTTCTATCATCTTTACGTTTGTTTTATTGGAAGCAAGACCACGTGGCCATCACTTAATAGCCAGTTCGACATACGGTGCAGTCATCCTGTCTCATTCGCTTCGGCGCACAACTAGCCTACCTACTGTACAAGTCAGTTTGATCCTTCACAGCACTTAGTCCACTACACAAACTGTAAATAATCTTAAAAATTATATAAAGAAATCGCTTGGAAAATGTATTATTAATGCGTAGTTTTTCATCGACAGAAGTACGAGAATGAACTTATACGACTACATTCTGTTTATAACTGCTATAGCTGTTGTTACAGTCGCGGGACAGTCACACGCATCTAAATTAATCTACCAAAAATCGAAAGTTTCTTCGACTCCTCGTTATATGGTTCAGTTATATGAGAAGTATAAGAGTGGTAGAATTGATTCCATTCATGAAAATAGTTCTATAGTTCGAAGTATTTTACCCATGAAAGGTAAGTTTCAAATGTTTTAAATAAGTCCAATTGTGTTGAAATATTTAATTTCTTTATATTTAAACTTTATTTTATACTTTTTTCCTTTATAATTAAATTAGAATTAATGTTAATTGTACTTATCTTTAACGAAAGAATGTGGCGTGTCACTTAGTTTATGTCCGAATTCCCTTAATGAGTTATTCAAATTAGTGCAGATTCTGTGTTTATTTCGTATAAAGTAACTTAAACTTTTCTAGTTAAATAACTTTTAAATTGTAATTTAACATAATTTTAATAAAACTAATAGGATTATTTAATTTAATATACTATAAATATAGAATATTTTATCATAAAATCCCAATTATTTTAAAGTAATTTCAATTAGGCAAATGATAAAGTGGAGAAACTTGTATATAATAATAGGTTCGAATTGATTGTTCATCTTATGTCAAATTTAATATTGTGTAATGAAAACAATAAGCAGACAATGCATAACGAATGCGTTGAAGCAATGACATATTTATTTATTTATTATCTGTCGATAATACCTCCCAAATGAATTGGAATCGCACAATAATTGCAATTGTTTCAAAATTTTTAACTTATTTACTTCTAATAGTAGAGTTGGCGTGACAGAATTTATTTTAAATTGTCTTCGTAATGACGGGAAAGGAATTTTATAAGGCACGATATTGGCTATCGAGCAATTGTGCCATGAGGTTAGATAGTTCAATACTGGGATTATTAGCTGCAATAAGATTCCGTGACATCTAAGTATACACTTAATTTATCAGGAATGCCAAAACGATCCTTCATCCCTTCAATATAACAATAAATATATAATAATAAAATCAATAATAGACATCAATGAGATTTAATACAAAGTAAAGAAGAAAGTTTTTATTTCTTTTCTTATATTATGTTGTAAATAAGGTTTTAAACTTTTTCTACTTTTAAACCAACAACTAAGATAATTAACCTTTTTTTTAAAATTTTTAATAGAAGGAATAATGTCTACAGAATTGGTTTTTCTTTGTTTTAAGGTGGTGAGTAAGGTTTGTGAATTTATTTTTCCACTTTTAAAATTGTGAATAAGATTTTTTGTGCTAAGAAAATGCATATAATAGAGAACGACAAGCAATCAAGATTTTTAAATTTATCTTTCATATTTTTAAAGTCAAAATAAAGATTTTTTTATACAAATTTTTCTTCATAAATATACAAATAGAGTTTGAATTGTCATTTTTAATACCAGAAAATCAAGTTTAAATACTGATATTGCTTCATAAAATACACAAAATAAGATCTGTAAATACAATTACTGACTTTTAATACTAGAAAATCAGATTTTTAAAATTTATTTTCTGAATTTAAAGAGAGAAATTAAGTTAAACAAATAATATAATCAAGTTTTAAAATAGTAAGTATTGACACTTGTAAAAATAATTAAACAAACACAAAATAAATAAAATATAATCATCTGACACCATACTATTTATAAAGAACAGATGTGTATTATCATTATATTTAGTCCAGACGTGTAATATAAACCATTTAGAAACTTCAGAAAATTCATAAAATATATAAGAAACAATAGAAAACAGTTTAGTCGAAGAGTAACGTACAGACATATACACAGACTCTTTTGTCCACTTGTTTTGCTTAGAACGGTTCTCCTTGTAATTGCTGTTTATGTTTTAATTACAAGTCTCGTGGTGAGTGTATAGGGCATGTTTACTTTATAAAAAAGAAGAGGAAAATTTTTGATTTTGTAAACATAATAAACTCACATGTACAATAAATTACGTAATATATTTATAATAATCAATTATTATATTATGTAAAGAACTTGAAGTTCTTCCTTTAAGTATAATTCATCATTAGATTAAGTAAAGACTTATATGAACGTAATTAAAATCTTTAATTAGTTTACTAATAACGAATAACTAATTGAGTGTAACCTAAATTAAGGTTACATTCAATTAGTTGTTTATTGTGAGTAAAATGTTTATTCGTTGCTTCTCTATCTTATCTTTGTTGTTTCAGATTACCATTTTTTACAAATAAAATTCAACATTCTTTCCGGATGACTTAGTAAAAGGTCAATGCTTTTGTTGTATACAAACGGGCTTTATAAGAACATAAATTCTTTAAAAATTCGATAAAAAGTGATATAAAATTGTATAAAATATGCAAAATTTTGTAAATTACACACTGGAAATTAAACTGGTTTATAAGACAAATTAAGAATTATAAATTAAAGTTTAAACTTGCACATGAGAAAACTTCAAAAATACAAAAGGGAATTTACTAAAATCGCTTTAATTCTGTTCGATTTTAAGTAGAACAGACAAAAATGTAATATTAATTAATTCTATTTTAAAATTACACACTGATTGATTATGTACGTAATCCTTAATTTTTCTTATTCGACAAGAAACATCAATCACCCACTTGATAACATTTGTTGAACAGGTTCGTGGTTCCTACCTACGCAAAGTTTTGTTACAGATCATCAATTAGAAACAAATAAGAATTCCGAATTTATATTTAACGAATGAACATTCTGCATAATTAATTCAATAAATAATTAAATATATTCGATTTATTACATCGTTAATTCACGAATTGAATGAATTATTAAAATGCGATTAAATCGTTCAATATGCTAATTTAATCATTCAATATGTGTAAGAGGTAGCTTAATTTTTGATTTTCTTACTTACATTGATACATAATTAATTATTCAGCAATGAAAATACAATCTTTTGCAACTTAATGATAGAATTTCTCACTGTAGAACAATGGCAATTAAGTTCTTTCTCAGCAATTAAGTGTTATACTTTAAAAATTCTTCAATAAATTAATTTTTTTCTATGCATTTTATAATTATAATTAAATCGTTAAATGTCGTTAAATCTAGTTTAATTATTTTTAATACATTTTTTACTTCAAATTTATGCTTTAAAGTATAATGTAATCCATTATCAGCATAATTCTATTGATGATTCCAGTTCATGTTTAGTGCTTTTTTCAGTATGATGATTTTTATCTCATTTTTTTTCCTGATGTCGCAATATGTGATTATTGTGCAAACTATTGATTAATCCAATCAGTGGATGTGTATAGAATTTACATTATCACGCGCCATTTTTATTTTTTTAAAAATATATACAGTAAAGGAATTTTTAGGAATAAATTAAATCCGGTGGAAAATTTATGAATGTGAACTTATTAAAAATCAAAATTTTTCCTGTAAAAATGTAAAAATTAATGAAAAATTTCAGATAATTGTGTAAAAAGTAAAAGGTGAGGAATATGCAGAGAAATATTTAGACGTTTTTTAAATAATTTAAATTTTTTAAGTGGAATGAACAAGCAGCTTTGTACAAAGGGAAATGTAAAGAAAGTTTTGCAAAGAAATGAAATAAAATAGAATAAAACGTACAAAACAGGAAGAGAAAAGTTTGCAAAATAAAGTAGTAAACGTACAGAATAGTTTTTGTAAAATATTAAACTTAGTGAACAAGCAGGAAAATTTTTGGAAAAAAGAAAAAAGTGAACTTGAAAAGCAAGCTTTAAAATTTTTTGTTAAAAATTAAGTATGATAAACAAGCAGGGAAAAATTTTAGAAAAAAAAATTAAATTTACCTGCTTGCTCACTAAATTAGAAAAAAATGAACTTGAAGAGCATGAATTGATTTTTTTTGTAAAAAAAATTAAGCGATAAGTAAACAGTATAGAATGTTTAAATAAAAATTAGTCTCGATAAACAAGCACGAAAGTATTTCGCCAAAAAAAGGAAAAAATTCTTGAAATTTTATAGAAAGTGAAACTTAATAAACAAGTATAAAATCATTAATATAACAAAATGAAAACTTAATAAAGCAGATAAATTTTTAAATGAATGTCAAACATGATGAACAAGAAGCAAAACTTTTTAATTTACTTGAAAAATTAAATAAATTTAAAGCGAAAGCATTGAATTTTCTTGTCAAAAATTAAGTGAAAAAAGCAGAAACGTTTGTAAAAAGGAATATGTATACATTTACACATTATAACAACGACATAAACACGGTATTCAGCTTAAAAACTTCAATATAACACATCAAAACAATTATAATAGTTATTTAAAGATAATCTTTTGTTGATGCAACATATCAATCAAAGGCACGTCACAAGGCTACCAGTATAGTTACACCGAACACTTCAAGATAATCAAAACACCCAGAACTCTAACATAAACATTTAACATTTCTAGAATTGACCACCCAGATCACTCTTAATACGAGTGTACTTCTGTACATAACAATAGAGAAATTCTGTACTTTACATCCTTTTTTTTAACACAGTTTGACATCTTTACATGGGGCCAGAAAGGGTATAGACAGAAGATTTGCCGGTTTTGACTGAAGTACCCGAAGAATACAGTATATGGAGGAAAGAACGGTGTCAAATATCTTTTCTGTGATACAACTGGTTTTGCTGCGAACAATTCAAGCAGATAAAATATCTCGTTTTGTTGCTGGTAGCTATCCAAAAAAGCGATAGAATAGATATTAATCCGGATGTGATCGTAAAGATAATCTATTCTTCCATTTTTCATTGTCAAATTCTATAGTTTATATTGCATTATTAGACTTTATTTTAATGTTTAAAAATGTATTCACCTCGAGTTGTTGCAATACCTTCATGCTTTTATTGAATTCTTTTGTCAGAATTTTTCAATTAAATGCCATTTTTTAATGCCGTTTTCTGCCAGATAAGATATACTTTTTATTATTTATTTGTATGGAATTTAATTTTTTTTAAGATAAAATACTTTTAAAAGAAAAACAGGATATTTGAGTAAGTTGCCATAAATTCATTCGAGATAATGCTTAAATAATGTATATTTTATCATCGTAATTGCACTCAAAAGTTTCTAAATTTTATTGTAGAAAATGATTACTTGTTATTTATTTCATTTAAAAATTAAAATTGTTATATATATTTCAAGATAATGCTTTTATTCATTTTTTATTTTATTATTTTTTCAGCAAAATTGTTGAAAAAATGTAAAATTTCTGTTTATAATATCGAAATAATTAATGAAATATTATTTTTACACTCTAATTTAAAATACTAGGCGGTTCAAACGTCAGTTAACTATTACAAAGATTAAATTATAATTAATTAATTATATTATTTACTATGTTTATCCCGATTTAGCTGATAAACACATCGTTTTGAATTCAGTTTTTAATCCATACGTGAAATTTAAAACACGATTAACTGAATTCTAGTTCATGTTGTGTATTTTTCATGTTTTTAAAATATTTCCACGGTTTAATTTCATAAATAAAAATGTTTTGGAACTTTAATCATTATTCAAAATTTTTAAAAGGAAAGTTTAATTAATGAAACGTAACAAACAACCTAAACATTTTTTTAAAAGAAAAAATAAAAATTAATCTGAAAATTCCTTAATTTAAAACGTTGAAGATTCCTGAACGAAGTTTGAAAGTATTAAAATAATTTAAATAAAATTTTTTCTAATTGAAACCTTCGTTAAAATTCACTGTATAACAATTAAAAGAAAAGAATGTCTTCATCCAAATTAACCCGAACGAACGACGTGATGTATCCAAATTATTATAAAGTCTTGTTTATGTTATGGAAAACGTAACAGCAAAAACAACCCCTCCTAAAAAAAAGAAATTAATGTTTTGCAGATAATTATATTTTCATAAGTCTGATCATGATCGGATCATTAGTAAGTTTGATTTTTGTAATTATTTCTTCTACGTGTCACACAATGGAATTTATGAAAAGATGTTTGGAATCGCATCAAATGATTAAGACAGTCACGACTCGTTTACAAGCTGGATTCTTATGGCTGGAGGCAGCATTTCTTAAGAATTGATGCCAAATTATGGAGAAGAAAAAAGTGAAGTTGTAATAATAGAAACACCTATCCAACTAATAAACTGATAAAAATGAATATATAAAAAATAATATCTCTACTCGCATCTGCTTAATGATAACATTTTATTTGTTTTGATGTGATCTTAAGTATATTATTATCATAGCAACGAGTTTAAGACTAAAAGTTTAAAGCTGTTTAAGAATTTCACATATATTAAACACTTTTAATTGTTTTTCATTGAAAAATTTATATAAAAAAACCTCCCATCCTTATCTAAAATGTTAATTATTTTACAACGTTCTATTAAAAAATACTTTTCTAGGTATAATTATTCTGTTTAGAAAAAGAAAAATTAATCTATTCGTAGGTATTTACGATGTAGATTGCTATAAATGTGCAATAAATTAGCATGCAATCGTTTAAAGTACTTAAATTTATACATAAATATGTAACGGTTTTATGTTTAAATTTTCTTATTTGTTAAATTTTTAGTGAAGTTTTTTGGAATTTTTTTCGAGAAATTTTTCGTCTTAGACAACATTTATCTCTGAAATACGATCTTCTTTATATAAACAATCAGACATGATATTGTTGCAAATCAAATTTAGTAGTTTGTTTTTATAATATATCAAGGTCTCTGCTTCACTGTAAGGTTATCTCTTAAGTTCTAAAAAGAAAAACAAGATGTCTTTTGAAAGATTACTGATGCTTTCTTGTTGTACAAAATTAAACTTCCTGCTTATTTTAAAGATACTTTCAACATTAGAATTCAGAATATGATACTACTTTTTTAAGTGTGTTTTTATCTTGGTCTATTAAACTTCTCATCAATTTCCATTCTTCCAAAGCATTTACTGTTCTTCTGCTTCTCTTCCTACACCTTCTCTTTCTTCTTCTTTTATTTTATCATAAATTTATATCAATGTAATCAGTTTTTTTATTCAACGTCGGTTATTCATAAGTAATTATTTTTACATTAATTCTTAAATTAGCTTTGTCATTATTGTTAGACGGATCGAACTTATGCATGATTCGTGAGTAAAAAATAATTACATATGTTGGATTACAACAGCTGTGATTGCTTATTAATTACATGCATTGAAACTTTAAGACAGCTTGTTACTTAAGGATTGTCTTTATTGTCGAGTTAAATCTTTTTTTTAAAAAAAAGGAAAGGGGGAGAAAATCTTAAACTTCTCTACATTTTGTCCTCAGCTGAAAGTCACGCAATTATAAAATGAGTCAGCTTAGATTTAGTTTTTCCTTAACTTTATAGAAAATTGTTAAATGTTAATAACGATATTTTGATTTAATTTTATAAACATTTACAACATTTGTTTTTACTAATATTCCTACTTTTAATGTACTTTTACTTTTTATATTTACCATTAATTTAATTCGATGCTATACAAATTGTTCTCCTTCATTCCTACATAAATTTATTGCTAAAAGTAAGAAAATTAAGTTTAAAATATAAAATTTTAAATTTCTAAACATGAAGAATAAAAAAATTACAGCAACTTCGAGATACACTTAATGTAAATTACATTTTTATTAATTGAATTTATAAGAAGTGTCTTTTAAATTTATCAAATTGCAAAGCGAATCGAGTGATAATTTAAAGTGATCCTACTTAAATACACTTGACATAAATGACATAACTTGTTATGAAGTATTAAGAATGCCAAAGTCACTGTGTTTTTTTAAACGTGGCAAAACAATAGAATTTTAACAAGTGGATAATGATTCGGTCAATGTCCAAGTGGAAAACTGGATGAGGTCACCACTTAACTAAACACAAAATTTTTCTAAAGACAATTCACTTCTTTGTATATATACACTAATCTATTGGCAGATGTATCTTTGCTAAGTTCTTTGCATTGAGGTAATGAGGTAGGCATGTCTATGTTTGGCTTCAGGCGATTAAATTTTCACTCCTATTGTTTCAGCTTAAAGACAAAACTTCAAAATAACTAACTACAATGTCTGTGTTTTCTACGAAATGAGGCACCTACAAATTTTATGTTATCTTTTCATATTTTAAGTTTATCTGAGAGAAACCGTACATTTTTAAAGCTTTTAAGCAGCGACATACACATATATCTTCCTTTCTCACGTTTATTTCTTGTTGGAAATTTAATGAATTGCTTCTAAAGCTGTTTGGTATGTTTTATCTTCGAATTGATTTATCGTGAAGGTTATAACAATGATCTAATTCATTTATTTCATACTCCATTCTTCTGTCAAACTTATATTAATGTTTTTGATTTGATCTATCTCACAAAAACTTCGATATAAATTATCAAAGTTTTAATGCTTTAAACAATATAAATTAAACTGAATTTAACATTAAACGGTAATTTATTAAACTATTTTAGTATACTTATAGCATACTAATAAGTATATTTTAAATATTTATATTTGCATTATGAACTTTTGATATTAGAAGTTAGCACTTTTTTCATTAAGTTATAAGTCACTTTTACATTATATATTATAGTTATGCAGAAATTTATAGACTTCTACATAATTAGAACATATATTTAACAGCTTTAAACTTAAATAAATAAATTATTACTTCAGAAATTTACTTTTATTGTGTTTATTTATCATCCGCATCATCTTATTTGTCCAATAAATTAGCTTAATATAAATAAAATTTTCAAACAAATTATTTTAAATATAAATATAAAATAAATTTTTTAGTTTACATTCACGCTGAATATGAAGATAAAAGCAAACGTTCTCTTGTAATATAGGGCAAACGGTGATTAATTACAAAGATTTGTTGAGTTGGGATTTCAATAAATTGTTCGGTTAAATGGGCAAAAGATTTGTTACTGATTCTTTGTAATTAACTCTGTTATTGCCAAGGCGGGTCCATTGGCAAAGAGTCGTCATCTGAGGCGAATATCCCGAGGAAATCATTATTAAGGGGTTTGATGTTCATATTAAATACATGCTGTCATTGTTCTAATTTAATTTCTATGGTCGAAGAATGCGTTAGTTAACAGCTTTTTTTCCAATTTAATATTAAAAATTTCTATAGTGAAATGGATCTATTAGGTAAATTTTTCTTTAATTTTAAGAGTAATAAAGCAAATTTTTATTGATTTAAATATTAAAATAAATAATGTAATTTGTAATTAAAATGTAATGTTTGTATAATAATTAATTTGATTCAATTGTTTAATATAAAATTATTATATAAACAAAAATCTAGAAGTTTTAAAGGTTTATAAATTTATTTTTATTATATGGAAATATTTATTTTTTCTTTGAAATGAAGGAATATTTTGTAAAGAATTATATATCAATGATGAATAATTTAGTGCATTGCAAAATCATTTATTTCTGTACATAAATCACACAGACTTCTTTCATGATTGAAAATAATCATGGATGCTTTCAAGCAGAACATTAGCTTCTGTTTAATTCAAGATTGTGTCACGTCTTTTCGACTCCACTAAGTTGTTTATAAAAGTATCTAATTTTAGTTTTAGAAAGATATTAAATTTCAAATTGATATAAATATAATTTACTTAAATTTAAAAAAAAACAATTAAAATTAAAATTTTATACATTTTTTCAATAAAATTGTAATTATGTAGAATTGGACATAGTAGGGATAAGTCTACCTACAGCTCTGGGGCACCCGCGATCGAATCTGGGCGAGTAACTCCAGGAATTTTTCATGGGTGGTCTGGACAGAATATATGGAACCCCCATAGTGGGCCTGACTGACTCCACGATGGGCATAATTAAAAAGGCCCTCTTATTGCCTTCGTATAATTGTATATTAAAAACTTAAAAACATTATAGAAAATAAAAATTATATTAGATTATAAACTTTATTTTATAACATTTATAAGAAAATTCTAATAAGAATTTTCTTATAAATGTTATAAAATAAAGTAAAGTAAATCAAGTAAACAATTTTAATTTTATGTAACAAAATTAATAATTTAATTTAAACTATTAAAAATTATAAATTATAAAAATTAATAATATTTTATTTAAAATAATTTATAGTATAATAGTATTTTTTAAGTATAATTTTGAATTTATAAAATATTTTTATGAGATTTTTATTAATTTTAATTTAAATAATTAATGTAAAGTTTTACAACACATACAGTACTTTATATTTTAAAAAAATTATTTAAATTTATAAAATAATATTTTATATAAATTATTTTTTTTATAAAATCCTTAAAATAACATTAATATATTCTTTTAAACATTGACTATAATTATAAAACACAATAAAATTTTATCCATAAGTTGAATTATTAATTATTAAAAAAGTTATCTAAATATTTGTTTAATTAAAATTAAATTTTACAATTACATTTAACGAAGGTCACTTTAATTATATATAACATTTAAAATAATTCAATTAATTAACTAAATTATATAATTAAGATTTAAAATTATAGAATTATCAAATAAAATTAATAATTATTTTAACATAATTATTAAACTGGATTTAAAGAATATTTTAATATCTCAGTTTATGTTATATTATCGTTAATGAGTAATTTTAATTAATTTAATTATATTATAAAATTATAATCAATGTTTAAAGTAGCGTTATATGTTGAATTTAATTAAATCCAGCTGACATAGTCTTTATTACTGTTTAGTCATCGATACAATATTAATATTCTTCATTGTAACAAACATGTTTGTGGCTTGAGTATTTTTTTTTTTTTTTTTTTATTTTTAAACACGAAAAGAAACTTTAATTAGATGTAAAACATCTGTTCAATTGAGTACTTTTTTAAAATTCTTTATGAAAAGTTAACGTTACAGGAGTTAGAAAAAAAGAAAATTGATCTTACAACATGGACTTAAAATATAAAGAAACAAGAAAGAACACCTGTTCCATTGCTAAATCGTTGTAGTCAATGAATCAATTTTTATATCGTCTATATAAAAAGTCATTTTGCATTGTAGAGTAATACACACTAAACATGTGCTTCAATAAATAAATATATATATACAGTTTGGCCCAAAGCATAGTATGCTCATTCTTAAGACAAGGTTGATTGCACCTTGGGGGTCATTTGTTATTTATTACGAACGGACTTAAATAAGAAAATTTCGATCTTTGAGATAAGTAGGTTACTATCAAAAGCTCTGATACTAAATTATATGAATAAGATAAAGGTAGAAAATAAGTTATACTTCTTTTTTGTGATTTGGTTGACATTCTTACTCTAATGAAGCTACTGTAATTAAGCTTATTTGATCACTTTAGAAGTAGGTTTTAAATCGGAATCTCCCTTAAAAACGACAAAAAATGTAATTTCGGATAATTAACTGTTGTTGTTGTCGTTCGATAATTGAAGCTTTAATAAACTAATTGATAATTAAATTTATATATAAAAAGTCTCCTTAATGAATTTAAAAAAAAACGTTTAACTTGTTTAAGACTGTTTAATTAGAGAGAGATGAAGTGAATTTTAATGGTTTATAAATGTCTAAATGTATAATTTTTTTCCTTTAATTTGTAATAAATTTTTGAAGTTATAACATACGTTTTCTGAATTTTTATACTTAATTTGTTGTTTTTCCTTTAGGTAAATTGGAAGATGTGGAAATGTTAGTGTATAATCTTACAGGTGTACCATCTTCCGAAGTTATTATTAGAGCTGAATTGCATGCTTTTATTCGAAGAAGAAAATCGAGAGAACATGTTTATCGTTTTAAATTATGGGACCTAATCCAAACTTCCTTGCCATCCGTAGAACAAAGAGAAATTAAAGAAAATGATGTTGGATGGAGTGTTTACGAAGTTACCAAAGTAATTCTTAATTGTAGGACTCCAAATACTGATAGTCAACATTTACTTGGCATTTCTATAGAAGCAAGCAGCGATAGAAGAAAGTTTCGATCCATTCCTATGAAGAGATTGGTCAGTTTCCATTCTCAACCGTTTTTGCTCTTGTTTTCTTATGAGAAAACAGCTACAAATTTCTCAAATTCTGATATTGTACAAGATCGTTTAAATGAGCTGCTTACAAAAACAATTGATGAAAACAAACGAAGAAAGAGGTCTATCCATGATAACGAACTTCCTGAATATCCACTTTATAAAATACATGGTTTGCAATTAGTTTCGTCTTCTGGAAGTTATGGTAAAGATTCTGTTCATCGTTCTAGGTTATTGCCTCGTCCTCAGCATTTGAACAATCGAAAATCACGTGGAAAGAAAAGAGAACGAAAAAGAAAGCATCGAAAGTTACCAATTCCATGGAAAAAATCGGATAACATTTATCAGAATGAGGCAACTATTGCAGATGATGATATTAAAAATGTAATGATGTGTCAGAAGAAAAAACTTATAGTAGACTTTGCGGCACTTGGATGGACAAACTGGATCATTTCACCTGCTACATTTGAAGCTAATTATTGTGCTGGACAATGCCTTTTTCCATTACCAAAAGTAAGTTCTATTTTAATTTAAGAAATATACTAAACTATAATAAATTTCGAAGTAAAGTTTCAAAAACATTTATAAATATTTTAAAATAAATAATAAAATTTAAACCATCATTTTTTCATTTAATGTAAATTGGTATAACTTTCAAAATATTACCTTTGTAAATATATCCAATCAAAGAAATTAAAACAGGAAGAAAGAGGAAGTTTGTTTTCAGATGGAACCGAAACCAGGTGTTTTTAATTTGTCAAAGATAGAATAAATATAATTAAGAAATTTCCAAAAGATGCATTCTCATCGTAAGCTAATACAAACTTTTTCTCCTCTTGATTTGTTTATTCAAACAGGTACGTGTTTGGTATGTAAGAAGTTCATTCATTGAATATTATTTGCTTATTAGCAAGAATAATTATCTGTTATTACATGAATACACTCGCCTTTTGTTTTCAATAAACTTAATAAATTATTTCATTTAGCTAGAACTGAAAACGAACTTAGAAATCTTTAATGAACAATTTTCATGCCACATTGTGAACTCATTGCAAAGTTCTTGCAAAGATAACTCCGGCATCATAAATTTTTGAAAAAAGTCCTTTAAATGAAGTCATGTAACTGTTGCATTCTTTAAAGTATTCATGAATACTTGCACAAAGTAAACAAAAAAGAATGTCTAAAACAATCTTATCAATGTTAATGAATTATTTCATCAAGGTCTCTTCAAATAAAGGATACCTTGTTTTAATGAAAATTAAAATATGAAAGAAATGTTACGGTTTGCTTTCAAATTAAGGTTAAACTAAACAATAGAAATGTTTATATATTGTATATTAATTTAAGAATATCGTTTTTTATAAAGATAATCGTAGAATGAATACTAGGCGAAAAAATAAGAAGCCAATATTGGGCATTATAGAGATTATGGCTTCCAATGTTTTATATGATAAATGGGCTTTATCTTGTACCATTTGCCTCATATGATGAATTCTTTACAGAAAAGAAAAATTTTACAAGTGACCAAATCTTATAATATATAGAAAATGATGCGGAGCCGAATTACAACAACTGAACCATCTTTTAAAGTATTCTTTTAAAATATTATAAAACCTTAAGCATTATGACTGAGATCGTTAGTGGTGATAATGATTAAATTAATTATTAATTTATAGGAAGAAAAAATAATTAAATAGAGTAGAACTTGAGGGAATGTGGGGACCCAGAACTAATATTATAATCCATTCTATTATTTCATTAGATAATATATTAGAGCATTTTTGTTATTATTAAATATAATAAACTAGAAAAATGTATTTATAAGAAATACATATAAAATCGCATCCAAAATTTCAAAATAATTTTATAAGTAATTATTACAATAATTTTTTGAATAAATATACTCTATTACCGACTCTACAGTGAAGAAGTTTTATTAATATAAGTTATGTTTTTATTTAGTATAAATTTAGTATTTAGTTAGCTTTTTAATATTCTTGATAATGTATATTATTTACTATCTATAAAGTCAAAATTAGTTTAAAATTTATTATAATATTAAAATTATCAATAGGAAAGCTTTTCATATAAATTAATGTGTTATTGTTTAACAAATTTTTTTATTTTATCGTAATTGAAACAATTAGAATGTCTTTTATTACTTGTAAACATACATAAAATTTTTTATCGGAAGTATAAAAATTTCTCAAGTAAACTGATGCCTGAAAATTAATTGTAATGGGTAATTTATCCCTTACCATTTTTCTTTATATGGAGTTTATATTTTCTGAAAGTTCTGTTTTATAACTTTCACGGGATGAATATATATATTTAAGGGATTCAAATACACGTATATTTAATCTATCCAAGAACTTTTTAAACTATATATTATCATTTATTTTAAAAATATGGTATAATATAGATAAACACAGAATAAAACTTATTCTGTGTTCATCTATAAATATTGTAGATAGGCCCAGAGGTAAGGGGATCAGGCTCCGGAGAAAGGGAAATCGCAAATTTAGTCAATTACAAAATTATATATATATATATACGAAAATGATATTATTTCCTTTTAGTAAACAATGAAAATTCTATTTTTTTTTATTTCATTCTAATATTTTCAGAGGTTTATTATAATCATTATATTTATTCTAATATTTTCCATAAGACTCTGGGGGAAGTGGGGATTCTCGCATTTTTGACATTCACGAGTTTAATTTTATTTCTCTCCGACCGAACTAACTCTATATATTTCATATTATCACAACACTAATATTTATAGAATGATGATTAAGTCTTTAAATATTAGATATTGCCATTTAACGCTTGAAGAGTTAAGTAATTAGCAAATTTTCTAAGCTGAATTTCAGAAAACTGATTTTATTTTGAATCTAAGAAACGAGGAATTTTCTTAGAATCAATTAAGAGAATTCAATAATCTTTTTTTTTCGTTAGTTATTGTCCTATAGATTACATATACAATGTACATCCGCTCGATAATTAAACTTATCACTTTCTACTCGACGTCTTATTTAATGGTACTGTATCTTAATGGGATTTCGGTGTAAGGATTATTTCATCTTATATCTGATAAGTTATAAAATAATGGAATTAAGTCAGATTACTATATTGATTTATGTAATATTGTTTAATATAATTTATAGATTTCTTTTATAAAATTTTATAAGAAATCAAAAGAGACGAGAATGATTTTAAGGGTCATTATACAAGAAACTCAGGTTCAAGATTAAATTCATTTGATCACTATTAAAAATGATATTTTTAAACCAGTTTGAAGCTCTAATTAAAGTAAAAATTTTGGCAATTTCTTACAAAAAATTATTATAAGAATAAATATCAAAATTAAGAAAAACTTTATAATATTTTATTTAAATTATTTAAGAAACGTAACAAAATTTAAAACGTATTTCTTTATAAAATTTATGAAATTGTAAACAAGAAGATGTAACGTAATCAGTTGGAAGTAGAGAGGCAAGAGACGAAAGGATAATATAAAATTTCCTTCAAGGTTTTTATAATAATGAAATTGTTTTGTTTACATATTGAAAATGGCTTACTTTAAAATATTTTGAAATTTATATCGTGGAAAAAAAAATCAAAATAAAATAAAGTAAGATAAAATCGAAAATCAATTTAATTCGAGCAAAAATATCAAAGTTACATTTAGCAAAGTATAGAACAAGACATTAAATTCTTTTCCAATGCGGAAATGAAACATCGAGCTCCTTTCTACCTAAATGTCTTTAGAAAAAATTACAGGTAAAAAATATTTATTTAAAAGAAAAAAAAGACTATTTTTTTACAATTTTTTTATAATACAAAAAAATTACATTTTTTTGTATTATAATTTAAAATTTTAACATTACTTATGAGTATTTTTTCTTGATAAAGATACATATATATGATCTACGTTATTCTCATATATAAAACACGTTGAAAGAAACGGAAATGCCTAGAGCATTATAGAAATTAATTTTTACTTTCCTTCGACTATAATTAGGATCACTAATAACTCTTCCTTAAATTAGATTTTAAACAAAAAAAGAAAAAAAAATCTGATTAATAAACCCATCTATATATACAATACATATAAAAGATAGTCTTAATATATGAATTATTAACATTATAATGCTGAATTATTGTTCAAAAATATGATCGATCGTTCTAAAAATCGTGGAATTTAAATGATTACGCTTAAATATTAATGAATTATTTTTTTTCTTACTAAAATTTTTGATATTTTTCACTTAAAGTAAATCGTAATTTCGTGTAAAATTCTTCTTTCGTTTTTACTGATTAATCCTCGAAGATTGCGTGTTACTTTTTTATCTTTATACACTCAGAGATGTCATCGTTAAATTTTTGTAGCCAAGGTAATTAATTTTCGATTTTTTTTTTTTTTGCCTTTTATTTTCTACACTATGAACACGCATGCGTATAAGATCCTTGCCCAGGTGTGGTGATATAAAAAGGAACCTGCATAGTAAATTGGATCGTTGAGAAATGTTTAATGACCTTTTCTCTACTAAATCTGAGATCGTCGACTAGAAAGGAACGTGCAAAAATTTTATTTCCTGTAATTTAATTATATAACGTTAATCACACATTAAAACTTATTTTCCTTTATGTTTTAAGTTGAGATTGTCACAGTTTTATCGTTACAATATTGAATTTCTCATTATTTACTTTCACGTTTCTCACGAATAAAATTAGCATATTTAACACGTTAAATAACCTTTACATCTTTAATTTTCATTTATAAGAAACAAATTAACCAATTATAGAAGCCGTGTTACTGTTTTTCACATCATTAAAAGTTCATAACTTAAAAATATTTTCACGTTTAGTAATTTATAGCGCTAGTATTTAACACTCATTAATTAAAAAATTAGCTTTAAAAATGTATATATTTTTTTTATTTAATATATAAAGATAGATTAAAGTAGTAAATGTGGGTTAAACTATAGGTTTTTAATATAAATCTATAGATAATTATTGAATAAATCTCTATCAATCTTCCATTGAAAAGTAAGTCGGTAATTTTCAGAAATTAAATTAATATTCATAACTATTATGTTGTATTACACGTGGCATGAATAACTATCAAAAATATGCCTAAATTAATACAGAAAGTGTTGACAACAGCTAGCAGAGAGACACAAAAACTTATATATTTTCTTTTTTTTCTAACGTTCTACTCCATCTATCATATCTAGTCAACCCGATCTTTATCTCACACATCAACTTCCACACGATATCACCATTTTTAAAAATTAACCTTATCTATGCATCGATAATACAAAACACATCATTTGCTTAGAAAATAACTATTTCTTACTAAATTTTCCACCTGCTCTAAACGATAATCTGTTCTTTTCTTCAACCTTCATGTCAGATGGTGCCAAAGGGAAAAACATCAGGTGTTTAGCCTGAGGTTTATTCAAATATGGACATTCGTGAGATATATATTGTTAGGAATTTCTAACCATCGAGTATATAATATGTCGAGTTTCTAGTTTAAGAGGCAAGCAGAATCGACGATAGGCACTACAACTTATCGTGACAGGTGTGCCAAGTGAACAGGTGCGCTCATATTCCCTACAATTGAATTATGAATATAATATATACGAGATTCCATTCATAATTTATGGCTTATTCTATTTTATTTTTAGTATATTTTATGTTTTTTTTTCTTTTTTAAACTAAAATATTATCGTAATTATAGTTTCAGGTGATTAAAAATTTTTGTTCGAAATAAAGGTGCATAATTAAAATAATTTATGTATGATCTAAACATAATTAAAATATCAAAAATTAAATGCATAAATATGTAAGAAAGGTCTTTGAACTGATCTTTAAACTATAAATTTTTGTTTTAAGTATGAAGATAAATGTATTTTTATTAAATTAATTATGAATTTATCATAATAATTAAAATTATATAATTAAATTTAATGAAATTATAATAAAATATGCATTAATTAATACTTATATTAATTATTATTTTAATAATTATATAAAAGTTTATTGCAAATTTTTATTAGATATTTTTATAATAAAATATTTACAAAGTTATTTATAAATTATTATAAGAGAAATGAAAAAATAAGTAATGTAATTTTTATATAATTTAAAATCTATAAAAAATGTTACAAATTAAATGTTCTTAAAGTATATTTATTTATTTATATATTTATAAATTCGTTTAAATTTTTTATATAAAAAGTCTATTTAAAAAGTTTTTACGTTAATAAATATTTAATAATATATTTTAAATACAAACTTTTCATGTATTTTAATATAAATAATTTACATTATTTATAACATAAATGTAAAATTTATATAATAATGTAAATTATAATACTTATATATAGCTAAATTATGTATTAATTCATTTTAAATAAATATTATTTGTTTACTTATTTAAAAAATTTCTCAAATAGAAACAGACAAAAAAAAACATTCTCCTTTTTTATAGGTAAAAAGAAATGCTTAATTTATTAAATTCAAAAAATAAATAAATAAAATCTTAATGTATTTTAAGTTTATAAAAATATTTAATATAAAATTAAATTTTGCTATTATAAAAAGTTGTTTTTCTAAATTAAATTATACGTTTTAAATTCATAAATTTTTAAGAATAAAATAAAATTAAAATGTTCCCTGTGGTAATTTTTAATTATATTTTTATACTACTGAGTAATTAATTTTTTGGGAGAAAAAATTATTTTCTTTATGAGGTATTCAGAGGCATTTTTATGCCTTTATGATATATCGCGCCATCTGTTCGTAACATTTATAACTAAATTAGGTTCAAATTTATGTCTAACCATTTTAACTTTTCCATTATAAGACTATATTAAAAGTTATAGCTTATAAATTTATTAGCAATCAAAAACTAAAATGATTACTCTATTATAAATCATTATAATTTAATAATAATGTTTATCTTGGCTAAATTAAGATAAATTCTAATGTCTTATTACGTATTTCATTTAATATTTGATGTTGTGAATAAACAATGACGCATTCTGTAACTCTATTCTCTTATTAATTGCATATTAAAATTATTAAAAAATAAAATTTTGTTTTAAAATTAATTTAATTAAATAAACATATTGTAATAAAAATGTTTAAAATAATATTTTTTTAAGAATAAAAACTGTATTTAATCTTTACTTTTAACTTGAAGAAAATTGTTTATCAATTATATAAACAAATATT
This sequence comes from Centruroides vittatus, assembly GCF_030686945.1. Taxonomy (NCBI): domain Eukaryota; kingdom Metazoa; phylum Arthropoda; class Arachnida; order Scorpiones; family Buthidae; genus Centruroides; species Centruroides vittatus. The sequence continues at coordinate 122,572 of NW_027122041.1, forward strand.
TTAATAAATAAAAATTAATATAGTAATATCAGTTCGATCTATATTTACTCATTATCAAGAATTTACTATATTGATTTTATATATTATTTAATTAATGAGTATATTATATGAAAATGTTTTAATACATTAACAAGGTTTAAAACTTTTAAAATAAATTTAAGATGTTTTAAAGTAAATAAAGTTATTAAAATTTCAATTATTAATTATGTAATTGAATCTATATAGCTTAATATCAAAGCATTTACATATAATTTAATCTGATTGATGTTTAGTTTTAAGGTATTTACCTCCAATTGAATCTGGCATGCCTTTAATTTAATGCTTAGTCCTATATACAATTAAACATGATTTACCTTTAAGATATTTACATAGAATTGAATCTGATATGCTTTTAATTTCAGGCATTTCTATGAACTGAATCTGAATTAACTTTAATTTATGATTATACATTTAAATATGATTCACTTTTAATTTAACGTATTTAAATACAATTGAATCGGCTTAATATAAGATACTTATATTCAATTGAACTTGATATACCTTTAATTTAAAATATTTACATTCTGTTGAACCTGGCATACTTTTTAATTTAAGTATTCACATTTTAATGAACCTGATACACCCTTTAGCTTATACTTTATATTTAAGAAGTTCAAATAAAACTGAACACGACACATTTAACTTATGATATTTATATACAAATTTAAAGTAATTTAAGGTATTTGCACATAAATAAATTTTATGTATCTTTAATTTAATATTTACATACAATTAAATCTGATTTAACTTTAATTTAAGCTGTGTTAGATTCAATTGTAAAATCTGCAATCTTACTGATGAGTATTTACTTTTCTAAATCAATTGAAATCTTGCTAAGTAGCAAATTTGCTTGATGATGGGGTGACATCATCATTTATCACTTTTACAATTTATTCTCGCATATTGGACCCAAGGCAATGATCGATAAAATATGTCTCAAGCTAGAGTCAAACGATAATAAAATAAGTGACTATTAATTTTTTTAAAAATTTAATAAAAAATTTAATGATTTTATAAATAAAAATTGATGTTAATAAAGTAAAAATAGAATAGATTGCATATATTTTTTAATTGAAATTAATTACGAGTAATTTTTTATAGCGTAATTGATGCGTGTTTTTCATTAATATATAGGTCATATAATTAATAAAACATGCATAGTAATTGGTTAATATTTATAAATAAGAAATGCCTTAATTGTTTAATGTTACGTATACATTATAACTAACCATGTGTAAAAATTATCGATTGGTTTACAGATATTTTGCATTTGTGTAATTGATTAATGTAAGCCAATATAACTAATCATACATGAAAGGTATTGATTAATACATGTGACTAATTGTGTATGCTAATCATCGGTTAATATGTGATAAATCATATGTAAATTATTGGTTCAAGATGAATAATGCATGTTGCATTTTATTCAATTGTTTTATAGATTAGCATATGTTGAAATCTCAGTAAATGACCTAACGTAACGTCTTCTTAACTGTAACTTCCCAACATGTAGAACGTGAACTATAGAAGTTAAAAAGAGTATTTAGTAGGAAATTCTTTGTTTTAAGTGTTTTTCATTTTAAAAATATTGGAAATGTTATAAAACTGTATAAATTATAATGTTATTATATATTACATTTAAATCAAAGTTGTTTTTATTTCCAAAATTTTGTATTATATTATAAGATGATATAATGTTTTAATTATGATAACAATATCAATTGATTAATTATTTTATTAAAAACAGAATCTTTTCCCATCAAATCATGCAACCATCCAGAGTTTGGTTCACTCATTGAGCTTGGATCCAAATGTTCCCCCGCCGTGCTGTGTTCCTGATATGACATCATCAGTGACTCTTTTATATTATGATGAGGACACAAATGTTGTTTTGAAGCGTTATCCACGCATGACGGTCGATAGTTGCGCTTGCCGCTGAATCACAGTCTAAATATGTACTAGAATTCTCAAGTATTTGACAATTTCCCCATGTTTACATTCCAATTTATGATTACTTGGAATGTATGTAATTGTAGCATTTTTCTAAAAAAAAAATTCTCCGTAAAGATTGATAAAAATAAAAATATACTTTATATAATGATATTCATATGTAAAATTTATTAAAGAACGTTTTTCAAGAAGTAGCAATTACCACAAGGTGATAGAATGTACTTAGAATCTTATATTATTATATGCAATGATCCTTTTTAATATAGCCTATAGATTAAAAAGGAATAATGCACTTGTCAATATAATAATAAAATAAAATAAAATATTAAATCAAAGAAAAATTTACATTATTAATATTTATAAATACAAATATAAATTCTGTGTATTTGTATAATTTTGCTATATTTTATTAGATTATTTGTATAACAAATTTGTAGCATAGTTTAGCATTGTAAATTGTAACAAATTTGTAGCATTGTTATACAAATTGTAACAAAATTATGCTACAATTTGTATAACAAACCGTAGCATAATTTTGCTCAGAGGGTACCAAAGATTTTTTCAGAATTTTAGAATAATGAAATGTACTGGTGAGTAGAATAATGAAATGTACTGGTGAGATTTTTTCTAAATAAAGATTTAGGTAGTTTTTTTTAAAAGAAAACTATCAGCTTTAAAGAATTATGTATATGTTATTATTTTTTAAATAAAATATCTCTTTAATAAAAAAAAAACGTATTGATTATTTTATTTTGTAAAATTAACAATCGATAAATCTTGTTTAAAACATCATCAGAAAATCTTTAAAAATCTACTTTTTTTTTTTATTTTTAACAAATCTAATTTTAAAAGGACTGAAATTCATCATTTCTTTGTCATTTTCTGAAAAAGAATGCTAATTTGTTGCGTTAAATTCTTAATAAAATAAAATGTATGTAAATATTAATATTTTACTTAAATAAGAAAATCCTTAAAATTTATTTTTATAAAAAAATAAATATTCTGTTTTTATTCTAAAAGAGCAATTCAATGATAGAAGAAATGTAAAAAAGTAAAATTTATTTTATTATTTTTCGTAAGATTAACTCTTCATAACGTAGAATGTGTTATTTATTTAATAAATATGTAGATTTAACGAATAATATAGAATTTTATATTTAGAAAATTTAATATTATGTAAGCAAACACATTACTTAAATTACTATTATGTAAATATTTTAAGTAAATGTCCTCGAATTTCGTAAGTAAACATATATATATATTTATTTATTTATTGTAAAGTGCATAGTTAAACGTCAATAAATAAGTATTATCAACTAGTAGATCGCGAACTACAAGTTAGGCAACATTACGGTTTTCTACTGTAAAAGCGTGTCTTAAAAACTGTCGGAATATTGAAGAAAATAAGAATTATTTTATAAATAGGTCGTAGGTGGACTGATAAAAAGTAAAAATGGTATAAGTTTAACTTAGCTGCCGTGAACATTGAGTTATGAACTGTTTTCTGTTCTTTTTTCTGAATAAAAACATTTATTTAAATATAATACAGGCATATTTTTTGTTCAATGTAACACTTAATCTGAAGCCTTAAGAGATTCCTGTGAAATTTATAGCCTTCCTAATAATAAAGGTTTCTCAGCTTTGCTCTAGATCCACAAGAATTCAGAAAAATCTATTTTATGAATAAAAATTTATTTAAAAAGAAAAGAAATAAAAAAAAATTAGAAGAAATTTCGCCAAATTTATGATAAATTTAGAATGAAACCAGATTAAAATACAATACAAGATTTTAACAAAAATTGGTTGCATGAATGATGCTTTAAGAAATTAAGTGTCTGCGTTTAGTTTTCAATCTGATAGTCGTTTAAACAAAAATGTATTCAATCAATTTTCGTTAAAATCTTGTAACATTTTTTACTATTCAAAAAAATAAATTTGGCAGAAGACAGTCTTTATTCAAAAGCTATTTTTCTTTTAAATCTAATTTTCTTTCTTTATCATTTCTTAAGAAAAAAAGATATTAAAAGATTATCTTACAAATTTTCGCTTTGTAATTCGTGTTGAAACATATATCAAATGAAAGTATATATAATAAAAATTATTTCTAAAATAAATATGTAATATAATACATATTTTTATACAGTTTTAAGAAAAAAATTCCTGCTATTCATATATTAAATTATATAAAAATGGAAATAAACATATCAAATAAAAACACTTTTTTCAATTTATAATAGATATAAATTATGATATTTCATGGTAAATTATTAAAATTAAGAAAATAGCAAACTATGATAAGCGTAAGCCATATTAAACTATTACGCCATAGTAAAACTGTTTAAAGTTAGATAATAATAAAGGAAATCATGTTAAACAGTAGAAAACTCTTACACAATATGAATTATCAAAATTTAAAATTCATTAGTTAAAAATGAAAATTAATAATTAATTTTATTTATAAAAAAATAATAAAATATGCGTCTAAAACTTCTAATTTAGTTAAATTATTCTTTCCAACTTCGCCCAAACTTTAATGATGAATTATTATTATTATTCCTGTAAATGACCCATTATTCAAGACCTTTCAGATATCGTTAATCTTTCTTGTAATACTTACATTTTTTAATTAAAAAATGTTCAGAAATCTTCAAAAAATTCTTTTTACTTATATTCAAAGAAATCATTACAAAATGACAAATATAATGGCAAATCATCTTACATAGGTTTCTATTATCTTCTAAAAGAAAGTCGTTGGCAGCAGATGACGTTAATGATGGCATATGAATGGTTTCTTTCATAAACTTCTCAACTTGAAAGTTTTCCAAATATGACTCTTTTGTTATCGATAAAAAAAAAATTATAAAAAGGGTATATTTTTTATACCCACTTTTTTTCTTCTAAGTGAAGAGATAAATGTTCCTGGCGTAAAATGAGTTTCAAAAATAATTTTATCTTTGTCGTTAAATAACAAAATAAAGAAAAAATCTTTAATTTTTCAATTTGATAAATATTAATATCGATATTTTTTATTTAAAAAATGGAGAAAAATGGCGATATTTCGAGGAAACAACCCAGAAAATGTTCTATATTCATTCAAGATTTTAAGCGCCGTAACATGAAACTAATGTTACATAAATGCATATTTTAAAGTGACATATCTATGTTATTGATCTATTTATTCAAACCATTTCGAATTTTATATAATTGATGAATTTTATGATTCTGACCTATTTCTTCAGTTCTCAGGATAAAAAAAAAAAAAAAAAAAAAAAAAATCCAATAGTCATACATTCTTCACTTTGACAATCGAAAGTATTGGCTGATATTGATTTTTGTGGTCATATCGCAGAGAAAACTATATATCTATATCCAATAAAAGTTTTCAGTGAGGTTTAATAATAATTTTAAATAAATTTTTAAAACTAATCTATATTTTTCTTCTTTTTCTTCCTGCCTTTTAGCCTTTGAGACTCTTGACAACTGATTCAGCCCAATAATTTGCAAAGTCCAATAAAAAATATAGCTACGAAACCTTTGCAAAATACTATCCCTGAGACTTAATCATGGATAGAACTTCTGTAAGCCTTTTTCAAGTCGGGTCCCTGAAAAAACCCATTGTACGCACTCTTGATGTCGTCTCTACACCGCAACAAATGTAGTTTTTTATAATTTTGTTTTAATTATGGAAAATTGTATCTTAAAATATTTAACAAAATCTGTAGATTTATAAACAAATTATTGCAAATATTGACAGCCTCGATTAAATTAATTAGCATTTCGTCTTTTAAAAAGTTTGTTTTTTTTATTTAATTATTTAAATTCTAATAAATAAATTTCTTTTTTAAGAAACTACAAAATTTTGTAAATTTTTAATAAAGAAAACAATTCAATATCAAACTGTTAGAGAAAATAAAAAGAGGAACAAATAATCTAATTGAATTCATATTGAATTTTATTCAAACAAACCAAAATTTGGTTTACAACTACATTTTTCACCTTTGTATTTTATTAAAATGACATCATTTTATGGTTAATTTTTACAAATTCATTCGAATTATAACAAATACAGGAATTTATCGACATACTTCTGTTGATATTCTTTAAAACATGAATATATCTAAAAAACTCTTAAAGCTAATGTTTATAAATATGTTTTAATTCCTAATCGTTTTGGACAGATTTATTTTGTATTTACACATGTCGTATACTACCGATACCGCATACAGTTACAAGAATCAGTGTAAATTGGCTGGAATCATGAATATTTAAAAATTAGCACAAGAACAATCAATACTGTGTCAAATATATATATGTATATAATATGTATATATATCAAACTTTCAGAACTGTTATTGATATACATACAATTCTAATAATTTAAAAACTATCTAATTAAGCATTATTAATAATATTTCTCTATGAAGTTAGAAAAAGACATTACATGACAAATTTATCCAAGATTATCGCATGCAAATATTGTTTTTTTTCTTTTTTTAGAGTGGTCGACGGATATTAATGAAGGCGCTATCGTTTACAATCATTATCAGATAACAAAATTTCATTCTGATTAGTGTTATGTAACATTTTAAATGCTACAGTTTAAAATTAAATAACAATAATTGTGCATTAAACTAAAAGAAATGATGAAATTATTTTAAAAGTAAAATCTATTTGGCATTTTCGTGATCTCTTCTTCGTATCATAGCAAAATGAGTAAATTGTAATTTACCGTTCTTCTTATTACCTCTTTCCAATATTCCAGTCATACTATAACCCATACGAAAATCATTAGTGGAAACGTGAGATGTCAAATACATTTTGCAATCTGGTTCATCACTCTTTTTAAACTTTCCTTTGATATACATAGTTCCTTTACCAAGATCTGTAATCTTACCCCATGTAGCGTGTCTTCTAGTACCGCTAACTTCTGTAATCTTGCAGATACTCCTACTCCACCACGGTCGTTTAACAATCCAATAAGCCGAAGGAGCATTACGAGCCCAACCTTCATCAGGGAACAACATTATCTTGTTTGGAGAACCTTCATGATTTAAAATTTTCCTGCAACACTTGCCGTAGTTTTCGTAGTAAAATAATTGCACCATGACTAGTTGAAATCAATAATATCATCAAGGAGAGTCGTACATAGCCCGATTCTTTCACTAAAAACGTAATATATAAGCGTTAAAATGGATAAGATACGAAATGCTTCTGTGTCACATTTCCTCCATCTTCTGTATCGGATCGTTCCAAATAAGCAAAGACGTGCGCTTGCGTCGAATTTCCATCACGTGTAAAGCGGAATTACGTTTCCACTTCGGATTATCCGATCGATCGATGTTATATTTCCCTTTCCAACTTGCTATTCTTATCTTTCTCCTATCTTTACTAAATAAAATAAAATATAGCAATATTAATACTTCATACTTAACTTGTGTAATAAATATCAACAATGTTTCAATGTGCATATTCCTGATATTGATATCACCCATTTATTTTAGTTATATTATACCACATCTTAATGTTATCAAAGGGTTTCCATGCTACTATATTTTCACAAATATTTAAATTACTTTTATTGATAGTTTTTATACAATTCTTCTTTGATTTATATTTTTATATTCACTAAATTTCAGGATGACTTTTATTATATTAGTACTGCACTGAAAGATTTTATATTGCAAATCTTCACAAATTTTTAAAACGTTTTTCTTATTCGAGTATATGCTTATTTAATGTAAATATATCAATACTTTACAGACTGATATTTTAAAAAATCTTCTCCAAATTGCTAAATTATTCACAAATTAAACAATTTTAAAATCATTTCCATCGTAATTTTTAACTTGTATTCAAATATAACTTTACATTAATTAAATATAAAAATATTACTCAATTATATAAGTTAATTATATCAAAATCTTTACAGATTTACTTTATTTAAGATTTGTAATTAAGCAGAAAAAGGTTTGTAACTAAATTTACTTTCTAATCAATAACTTCAGCTATAATTAATCATTTTTTAATAATAACACGATCACTAAAGTACTTATTGAGGAAATTAAAACGTAGTTTAATTAAAATAGAAAGAAAAAACGCTTATGAATAATCTATATCTCGCAATATTTTATAACCACTTTTAATGCAGGAAATGGGAATATTTTCTAAAGCGAAATGTGATTTCTTCCCATTACCATCTAACCATAGGACATAATAACGCAGCTTCTACACCGTGTCTTGCCAGGAGGACACTGTTGTTGCTATGGTAACCGAGACCTGTAGCAATGCCCACGAAATTCCAGACATTTACAATCGATATCCAACATCCCCAACATCTTCCTCTCCCATTAAAATGAATAAAAATAATTCATTTAATAGCCATTTAATTTTAAATTGGATTTTATTAAAATAACTTTTCCTTTAAACTTAACAGAACTTTTTTAAAAATTAGATTTCTTGTTAATGCATTTTATTATAAAAAGTTTTAAAAATAGAATTCATAATAATTAAGAAAAATCAAGTTAATTTTCCTAGAAATGATTCATTGGTTAATGATTTACGTTTAGAATTTCCAATTCACTGTGTTAATGTAAACATTAATTGTTAAAAATACAATTAATTAATTATTAATTATATAAATATACAAAATACATTAAATATTTTTTAAACTAAAATTATAATTATTTCTTTTATAATTATAAAATTATAAAAAAAATTATAATTAAAAATTAAATAGTAAATTTTATACTTTATAAATATTGTAATTAATTTTAAATTAAAAATTTTAAATTTCATATGTAAGTTTATAACTTAATAAATCATTCATTCATTTTAAATGTTTTTAACTTAATAAATCTATTTGAATTTAAAAAGTTTTTTAAGTTAATAAATGCCATTTTTTGCGATATTTACGAACGTTTAAAAAGTTCTTTAAAAAATTATAATTAATTCAATAATTTACAAAAATAATTAATAAATTAGGAAAATATTTATTCGAAATATAATTAAATTTTAAAAATGTATATATTTAATGAGTATATTTATAATTATAATTACATATAAATATAACATAAAATATATTAATATACTTTAAGTACTTATTTAAGAACAAGTATTTTAAGTAAAGTATTTAAAATAACTGTTCTTGTAAACTTTTTAAATATTTAAATATAGTTAATTATATAATTAAAATATTTAAATATTAAAAAAATTATTTTAATTCTTTGAAGATCTAAATTTACGGAATTACTAGTACATTTATATATATAAACACTTATACTTGATGTTATTACTTAAATGTACTTCCTATTTAATCTTTATATGCTTATATATATATAGCATATAACCTATTATTGTTTAAAAAAATAAAAAAAGCAAAATAAAAATTCATTAGACTAATGTATTATTTTAATTCAGATAATTTATATTTTAAGTATATTTTATTTATTACGCTTTTATATATAATGAAATTCAACAGACTAAACAAAATAAATAATTCCATTCGATGAATTTAATATATTTTATTGAGTTTGGCGTTATAAATATTTTAAAAAATATATATTTATATATTTTTGTGTATCACTTTTAACAGGTAATATAAGTTCAAGGCTTTATACCGTTTTAACAAAATATAATCCACTTACTTAAAATTGCTTCACACTTTTAAGTTAAATTCCATTAACTCTTTGTATTGATCCATTAATGAAATGATTAATGTTCCTTTTCTTTAATGAACATATTTTCTTTTTTTCCCAATTATTCTTAATTGTACATATTACATCGTTACTAAAACAATGAATAAAGAATTAGAAGTCGACTTCTGTAATTGAGATTTTAATATTTAATTTACTAAAAATTATTTCTACTTTTGTAATAGCTGACGTTAATACACTTTTATCTGAAAGGGTTTTGTTTTAGTAAATCTAATAACCTTATTGTTTATATAACTCATTATCCTTTAATACAGAATTTTTCTCTTGTGATTTCATTTAAGTGCTATTTTTAATTGAATTTTTCATCTTAATCTCTTCTTGTTTTATTTTTTAAATTAAACTTTTTAAATATTAAAATTAAACGTCTCTATTAAATACAGACATATGTTTTTTATTACCTGTTTTTTACTATTGTTTTTAAAATAATATTTTATAATAAAATATTAAAGCTTTAAAGTATTTGCCTGAACTGAATCTTGAGGTTAAAGATTATAGAACATTGATTTATGATCTTTAGTATTATAGCAGATTTTTGATAGTGTCATACCTTAATCTCTGAAAGTTAGATTGTGGTTGTACCGTTCATTTTTCTTCAGTGAATCTACTTTAAAGATGTTAGACACCATTTATCTTTAATATTTGTATCTATGTAGAAAGGAACAGAGAATTTGTATAGGATTTTTTATGCAAATTTTAATACCTATTCTTATACAAATTCTATTTGTAGAGTTTCGTATTATTATCAAATTTAATTAAATATCTTATTACTTTTCATTAGCATACAAAATATGCTCTACTAAACATAGAAACAAAAGTGTTTAGTATATACATAATATATATAAGTTGAACAACAATAAAACCTTAAAAATATCACAAAACACGTACACTAATATAATTTTGTATATACTGTACTGTATATACCATTATTATACGTTTTAATAAAATATATATATTACATATTATAACTAATCATTTTTGATTTAGAATATTCATCATTCAAACTTAATATATAGACGTTTTCATGATAACAGTAGAAATTTAGTAGCGTGTACAACAAAGGTGTTAAAATTAATTAAAGGTGTATTGCGTTTCATGTTTACACGCTGAGCATTACTAGCTGAAAAGAAGTCATAATGTGAAATCAATCCCTCAACATAACTGATATTGAATAATATTCCCTGTATTTTATTAAAATTGGAGTTATATATTATGGTTTGTATAAATTTATTTTAAAATATAATTACATTTTAACAATTTATATTATTTTCATAAATAGAAAATTAATTTATTCAAGTTTCTACATAATATTTCTTACTGTAAATAATGTTATTTTTAATTTAATTTTATAAAATAATTTATTTATAATATTAAAGTAAATAAATTGTAAACATCTTTATAAAACTATTTTTACATTTTATTTACTTCAATATTACAAATGCAAAGTAGTTTATTGATTTCTTACATCTACATTATATTAAATACATAAAAATGATTTATTACACAAGACCATGACATAGAGTACGATATAAAAGATATATACGTATAATTAATTAACAACAAATTTTAAAAATAGAATAGAAAAAAGTTAATTTTAATTAAAATTTTATTAATTAATAATAATGAAAGAGTACATAATATAATAAAATACTGTTAACTTATACGTTAGCATTAACTAATAATTATATAAGGTACGTTTTTAACGCACTTATTTCTTTAAAAATACTCAAAATTTACTATAAATATTATCGTAAATTTTAAATATTTTGAAGGCAATTTATAAAATATAATTTCTATAGAATTAAAAGTATATTTTAAGTAAATTAATTAGTTTAAAATTTTAATTATTAACTTAACGCTTCAAATAATATTTTTACCCTTAATAATTTAATTGTATATATTTATGTATTTGTAAATAAAGGCTCTAATAACGCACGTCACAATTCGTAGATCTTATTATAATATCAGTGAATAAACCGAATGTTATTTTTCAGTTGAGTTCATACATTTAACAAAGTATATCAACGTTTCTTTAACGAACTTTAGTCACGAAATTAGGGAGAAAAAAAGACTTAAAGCACTTATTTTGTTGTACAATCTAACATGATATTAAATGATCACAAGAAAAATAAATAACCATGGCATCACGCTAATCGTTACTTATTTCTTCTCCTCTTTCCAACCGAAAAAATCCATTAGTAAAAGATGTTATACCTCATAACATCTATCTACTACAGAATTCTGCTACACTCTGATTCGTAAATTAACGTATTGGTTATATATTCTTGAAATATTATATACTAAGAATCGATAAAAGATCTGTATAAACTATGAAATTTATTAAGAGTTATCACTCTATCTAGTAAACTTGTGTATTCTGTGTGACTAATTACATGAAAAAATCAATGGAAGGGCATGTCTAAGAGACGTCTTCCATTAGTTTTTTTCCATATATTTGGTGATAAAATTGAATAGTTTAAATGAAAAATCCAAGTCAGAATTATACTATATTATATAGTAAGATATATAAAATCAGATGAAATCTCTTCATACTCTACATGCTAAATTATATTACATACAGTTAATAAAGCATCTTTTAATATGTTTAAATTTAACATAAATAAAGAAATATTAAAACAAAACTTTAATAAAAACTTTCCAATATTTAATTATTAAAACATCAAAGGAATTTTTATCATTTATTTTATAAAAATAATTCTATTCCAAAATATTATATAAGGAATATTTTTAAAAATTTTTCATTAATTCAAATAAGGTGGTTGAAAATGAACATCAACTTATCGCATGTTAATGTCATATATATCACTTTATAACTGCAGGGCGTGTCTAAGTAATGTAAATATTATAAATATTAAGCAAAATTATAATGAAAGTAATGTGAATACATAAAACTTTTGACGTATATATAATTATCAATGTAAAATTTGTATACCAGATTATTATTTGAATTGTTGTTTAGCATGAGCATTAAGTGAGATAAAGATGGTAACTTGTTTATGACATATCACACATATATTGATTAAATTAACTCTTAAAGCACTTTATAACCCTGTAATAAATGGCCTGAGTTTCACAGTATGGGTTTTGCAGTATATATTCGTTATGTTAGTCTATTGGTAGGAAATTCATATTACACATACCTTCCTACTCAGGGTGGTAGTACAAATTTATGCAAAACTCAATTGAAAAATTATATTCTGCCGTAACTAGCAGACAATTTGGGTCTGACAGACTCAGGTCATTCATTCGTGTAAGTGTTCTTTTTGTGCTTCGTATACACATGTATTTTTTTTATTTGAGTTGTCTGTTTACGTAATTTATAGGTTTTAATGCTGTGTCTAGTGAACAATTATATTATTATCATACGTGCTTTTGATTTCTATATGAAGCATTTGTATTTTGTTTTGCAGTGGACATATTGCTGTATTACAATACAATAACTTTTTTTGATATATATCTTAGAAAAAAGTTGAGATTATTGAAAAAAGGCTTTCATATGTATTAAAACATATTCTGTAAGTATAATTGATACTTTTTGGCAACCTAAAAAACATTGTGGAAAAATACGCACAAGTTTACTCGCGTCGGTCTGTCAGACCCAACGCATTCATTCCTGAGATTTTTTAAGGCAATTCATTCGCTTCAGGGATAATGAAAAAATAGAAAATATCTCTACAAAGCAATAATGAAACTATAATCTTTCCCAGAATAAGAATGGAACTGAAGTTCATTAGATTATTAAGAGTTAATTAAAAAATAGCACAAAACCTATTTAGAACATATATTAGAAAATTATGATATTTGTTTAAAGTTTAATAATCTGTTTGAAATTTCCGACAATTATGCAAGAAATTTGAGATTAAATTTGTGAAATTTGAGATAAAAAAATACTTCACATGATGTAATATGACGTGATGCTTAAATCTTCGAAGTCGAACAGAATAAAATAACTTCGTTGCTTAGTTACGGTGGTGCTGTGACGATATTCAAAATCCAAGTCTTATTCTGAGAAATACTTATTGGGTTCATTTGAATGATTTTCATAATCGAATGATCATTCAAATGAATTATTCAAATCTGTAAAATTCTTTCTTTCAACTAAATTCTTCTCATTTCTCCGACTTTTAACTGCGAAATAATAATGTGTTTACCTTTTCCACATTAAGCACACGAATGCGAAAGTCTTCAAATTATTTTTAAAATTTCATTATTAATAGCACGACACTTAGCTTATTAATTTTAAAAAAAGTTTTAATTGTATTATTTTAATTTATAAAAACTATTAACTGGTCTGTTTTTAATTAAAATGAGCATGCTTCTTTGAGTATATTTATTTATTGCATATTTATTTTTAAGCATACTGAACTATTATCAATTGTCTACAGTACGAACGACTTAAGATGCGTAAGCTAAACAATTTAATTATTTAGATCGTTTAATAAACCATTGGTTTATTTATTTACTTGCAATAGATAGGCAAATAGTATCTATCCGTCTGTCTAGTGCAATGTTCGCAATGGTGGCGAAATCAGTTCCTTCTTGTAATCGTAAACAATTTTCCAGTAAGAAATTTCGATTATAAACTAAATAATTTTTATATTAAGACTAAAACGTGCAAAAAATGAGAAATAAACCATTCTAAATAATTAAAAACTTGAATATTCATTCAAATGAAGCCACCACTAGTTAAAACAAATTCAAAAACATTTCGATTTAAACAGGAAGAAATGGCTAAAACCCTTTAGATATATAAATGCAGACATCAATACTAGCAATTATTTATTGTGACATCGTCACGATGCCGGGCTGTAATTTTTAATAATATTTTTAATTTATTTAATTTAAAATATATGCACTCCACCTCGAATTAGTATTTGTATTGGAAATTCATGTCAGGGCCTCCTGCCCCACTTTTCCATATCTAATCTTGTTTTTAATCTATCTAACTCCGTTCTCGAGATTAAGGACAGACAAACGGACGGACGACAGTAGGAATTTATAAGTCTGCAAGTTTTTCAAATTGCAGCCGAATAAACAAATAAACATGCAAAAAAATGTTTTCATATTTCGTTACATCATACGAAGTTTACAAACTCAGAATTATATTTTCATTCGATTGCTTAATAGAAAGATATATATAATATATAAGTGGAAACGTGAAAAAATTATTAATAAATATTTGAGCAATTATAAGAAATAAAATGTAAGAAATTAATTAAAAAGTTTTCAGCCATGAAATGAAAAAAATGCATTAATATACGAGACTGATCAATTTTTTTCCCCAATCCTGAATTTGCAAGTTGAGTTCATTCTGTAATATTGTTATTTATACTTTAAATTTACGAAAATGTAATTTCCAAAACTGTTTTAGAATTTTTAAAGAAAACAAAATTTTATTAGAAGCTTTTGTTAATTTTAATTAGATTTGTCTGACTTTCATAAGCTGCATTTAAAATTACAATTTAATCACAATCTACAGTTTATAGTGGTAAAATTTCAGTGTATAGTTTACTTTTGGTTTAACCACACTGCAAAAACAGTTTTCTGTAGTCTTAAAAACAAATACACAGTAAAGAACACAAACATTAGCAAATAAAGAAATTCGACAAAGTAACTTATAATTAAGACTAAGTAAAGATTGAGAAAGAAATCAAATTTTCATATTAATTGTGCATTTTATCCAACGTAAAAGATCTAATTAATTTTCTTCTTCTTCTTCTTTCTGGCCCTCAGTCCTTGCAGGACCTTGGCCTCATCCAGGATTTTCACCCATTCCCCTCTATTTTAAGCCTTCCTTCTCCAGCAGCTCGCACCCATCCTTCTCAAATCATCTTCTACATCCTCATCCCATCTTTTTCGTGGTCTCCCTCTCCATCTTCTCCTCTCTGGTCTTTCTCTATACACTTGGGAACACTTATTCCATTTCTCTCCGGGTCCATTCTTTCCAAATGCCCAATCCATCGAAATCGCCCTCTTTTGATTTCTGTCACAATATCAGAATTTTCATATAAATCTTCAAGTTCTTTATTACTTCTTATTCTCCACTCTCCTCTCTCTTGTACTGGCCCATATATTCTTCTCAAAATCTTTCTCTCAAATCGTCTCAACTGCTCTTCCTGCTTGCTTGTCAGTGTGCAGGCCTCTGAGCCATACACGATTACAGGTCTTATACAGTAATAGTTTTATAAATTCTAATCTTACTGCATCTTGACATTTCTTTAGAAATCGTCTTAAAGTATAATAGCTTCTATTTCCTGTTGTCACTCTTGCCTTAATTTCTTCATCAATTTCGTTCTTTTCTGTTAGCTGAGTTCTTAAGTATTGAAATTTATTCACCTGTTCCAGTTTATGGCCTTTATATGTAGAAATTGACCACTTGGCCCCTGACAATCTTTTCTAATTAACTTTATATATTTTGTTTTTTCGTCATTAATTGTTAGGCCTTTGTCTATTGCTACTTCCTCCATTAGTTTAAATGCCTCTTCGATTACCTCTTTAGATCTCCCCAATATAACTACTGTATATCATCCGCAAATGCTAAGCACTGTAAATGTTTCTTAAAAATCGTACCTCTTGCATTAACATCCATTTCCACATATACTTTTCCCATTACCACTTCTAATACTAAGTTAAATACAATTGTAGAAAGTGCATCTCCCTGTTTAAGCCCTTTCTTAATTGCAAATGCCCTTGACAAATATCCCTGGATCTTAACTCTGCCTTCCGTCTTCTCTAAAGTTAACTTTGTTAAATTAATAAGTTTTTGAGGTATTCTCAATTCCTGGAGACTCTCCCAAACTTTTTCTCTTCTAATACTATCATACGCTTTTTTAAAATCGATATAAAGTTGGTGAATCTCAATATTATACTCGTAGTATTTCTCCAGAATTAACCTTATTGTGATTTGATCTATAGTTGATCTGTTATTACGAAAACCGCACTAATAATCTCCGACTATATTTTCCATGTATACTGCCAACCTTTTTGCTAATATTTTTGAAAAAATTTTATAAACTACATTCAGTAAAATAATTCCTCTGTAGTTGCCACAATCTAGTTTGTCTCCTTTTTTGTGTATTGGGCATATTATTCCTCTAATCCAACCTTGTAGAAACCGTTCACTTTTCCAGATTTTCTTAACGATCTTGCCTATCTTTAGTTCCAATTTCACACCACCTGCTTTTACCATTTCTGATACTATTTCATCCTCCCCAGGAGCCTTGTTGTTTTTTAAAGCTGCTATTGCCTATCTCAATTCGATTGGACTTGGATATTCCCATCCCCATTTTCATATTCTTCTCCTTCTTCCTCAGAGTCCACCTCCGAGGCTTCTTCGTTTAATTTTGTTTCCGTTTGACACTTGTATATATTCTACTTCCTCGTTTAATAGCACTTCAAAATATTCAGCCCGTCTATCTAGAATTTCATTTTTCTCAACAATTAATTCTCCTCTTTTTTCTTTACAGAAACCAATTTTTGGTTGAAACCATTTTTTCTCTTCTCTAATCTCCATATAGAATTTTCTTATTTCATTAGTTCTTCTATTTTCTTCCATTTCTTTTAGCTTTGCATTTAGCCATTCTCTCTTTTTTGTCTTACACAATTTAGATGCCAGCCTTCTCTTTTCTTTGAAGTCTTCAATATTATTTTCAGACTCATTTTGAATCAACTTTAACCTCGGATTTCTTCTTTCTTCTAATGCATCTCTACAATCCATATCAAACCAACTATTTCTCCTTCTTTTCCTACTACTTCCAAGAACTTCTGCTGCAGTTGCGATGACACTTGATCTTATATCTTCCCACCGTTCTTCAATGTATCTCGGTCTCTGTCTTCTTTCCTTTGCCTTTATCAGGTTTTGTTCAAGCACCTCTTGATATTTAATTTTAAATTCTTTCTGCTTAAGAGATTCGACTTCATATCTTATAGCACTTATTGCCCTTCCACTTCTTGGTTTGATTGATATTTTTTGCCTATAGCTGGCCCTCACCAAGTAGTGATCTGTACTACAATCTGCCCCTCTGTAAGATCTTGCATCTGTAATATCCGTAGCATGTCTTCTATCGATAAGTATATGGTCTATTTGGTTCACAGTATTACCATCCGGTGAAATCCATGAACCCAAATGTATTCTTTTATGAGGAAACACTGTAGTTGCAACTATCATATTATGCCCTGAAGCTAGGTCCACTACTCGCTTACCATTGTTATTACTATTTTCATGAATGATATTTCTTCCTATGACTCCATGATACACTTCTTCCCTTCCTATCTTAGCATTCTAGTCCCCCAGTATTAGTTTAACATAATGTTTTGAAACTCTCCCTAGGACTTACTCTGACTATAAAATTTATCCTTTACCTCTTCCCTCTTCTCCTCTGTCGGTGCATGCACACTAATTATTGTGATGTTAAAAAATCTTCCCTTTACACGTATGGTGGTAATCCTTTCATTAATGCATTGATAATTTAGAATAGAATATTGCAGCTCCTTCTTAATCGTAAATCCAGTTCCCAATTGGCCATTTACGCAGCTACTATGAATTATTAAGTATTTATCTCCTTCTAACATACCACTGTCTTTCCAACGTATTTCTTAAATAGCTGCAATTGCTATATTATATCTTTCTAGTTCTCTCTGAAGACCCTGAAATTGGCCAGCCTTAAATAAACTTCTAACATTCCAGTACCTATTGTTAAGCCATTTTTCATCTTCCTTTCCCTCTTAGTTTCTCTTTTACCTCTGTTTCTTCTATCCATAAAAATCGTTTTGCCTTCTACACCACTATTCTTTCCGTTCCTTAAGTCATCCATTTTAGAGCCGCCCCGTGAATTCCCTGTTTGTGTCGTTACAAGACGTTTTTACAAGGTAGAGGTGTAAACCCGACGCTCAACCCTCTTTTCGGGGGACTTTTGCTGCGTTAAATCAATACATTACTGTAATATTTTATTATAAAATCGTTCGGAATTCGAAACCGAAACTCGCGCCGCCATCTTGGAATTACATCCCACTCCAGATAATCCGTCGACACTATAAGATGTAACTTCCATGGATATTTGAGAGTTATTAGCACTAAACTCCATATTTATAGGAGGTAAAGATCTGTCTTTGATTTCAGTCAAATCCATTCCGAATTATAAGATGAATAACCACTCGAAGGATACAAACCTTCCAAACTTTCCGCCGTTACCGCTCTAAACAACGGATGTATTCAACATAGATAGATTTTAAGTGTGTCCACATTACCTTCGTCTTTAGCTTCACTCGGCGTAGTTACGAACTATTAAGATTGATTAATAGGGGAAAAAAGTGAAATCTACTCCGCACGCGGCGCTAGTATCGACGAGGTTGTAAACAGACTAAGCGATACGTTGTCGGTTCTAAAGTACGATTTGTTAATTCTTTAAACGAAAATCCAATAATTATTTTAAGACTGGGTAATGGCTGATAGAGGTTTTAACATTCAGGAATAACTAATTACTAAAGATGTTGTGGTAAATATACCCACTTTTATGAGAGGAAAAGCACAGCTGAGCAGCAGTTTGTCATCTCGAGACAGAAAAATATCTAGTAAAAGAATACATATTGAACGTATTATAGGAATGGCTCGTACTGTACATATAAAATTTTGAGGCAACACATGCATCCGGCAGTAACCAAACTTGGCAGTGAAATTATATTTATATGTTTTATGTTATGCAATTTTAGACCATGCATTGTTGGCAGAGATTCTTAATTTGTTTCACTGTTAGTCTAGCTCTCTATTAATACCGTATATAATTTTTTTTTCCATTCTAGACCCTAGCCTAATTTAAGTTTTCCATCTATAGTATTTTTAAATTTTTGTCTGTTTATAAATTCTAAGATTAAGAATGTATACTATCATACACAGTAAGGTCTTCATTGTGGAACTTCAATTCAAAGTAATATAGTGGTTTTAAAATTTGTACTATAGTTGAATAAATACTTGTAAGCTAATAAAAGAATTTTAATCTTTAAAACAAAATCTCTTTTTATTATTTAAAAAAATTCACACTATACACCATCTAGAAAAATTTTACATAAACTCAAATTGTAAAATAACAATTAGCTCAATTATTCTATAAACTTAATGTTTATAAAACATTTTTTTTAAAAAAAGAACTGGCTTAATATGCTCATGGAAAAACATAATTAGTGTTTCAATCATGTCTGCAATGAATTTATTATCTCTTGGAATGATACAAACTTTGAAGTCACTTTTTGTGTAAATAAACAGATGAGCAACTTGTCTATTTGTCACTGCTAATTGTCCTTGGATTTGATGAAAATAATCATGATTCCGTTTTAAAGTAATTTTGTCATCAGTACATTCCAAATATGGTATCTTTAGCACATTCACAGGAAGTTTAAAACTGGAGTAAGGACATTTAACTTCTAATATTTTATCATCATCCACTAGCCCATCTGGACTTGCAGCTAAGAATGGGTATTTTGAATGAAGAAACATGCCACATTCTTTCACAGGAGTATTTACAAAAGAATATGTTTCAATTGCTTCTTTTTCATACCTTAAGCCGTGAGAAATTGCCTTACTTTTTATTGGCCTACTTGACAGTAATGAGCCACACAATTTTACTCTGTCTGTTGATTTTAATTTACAAACTTTTCCAAAGTTTGAAGATGTCAAATGCAACAAATGTTCCTTCTTCCAAACTGCACTTTTTCATTGTAATCTGGTCTCTTTTTCCAAATGTTTTATGTACTCCCTACTTGCTTCAGTTACATGTAAAGCACTTAAAAAACATTTCAGACATTGTGCTTTTGCAATAATCATGATCTGATTCTAAAGCCCTCATGTTTGCTGGTTGCCTTAATTGCAATATCGGTATTGCACAACCACTTTGCATGTTCATTGCCAAATTAATAACAAAGTTTGTATAATCAGGGATTGTACTGCCAGATGGTCTGGGGTCAAATTTTATGTCTTCCAATAATTTTCTTTTCATTCCTCTCTTCTTAAATAAATGAAATGGAAGCTCACTAGCCTTAACTGGGGAACCTTTATGTTGGCAGGTAGGCTGATGGAATGTTTGCAGAACCTGTGTGCATGTTTTGTGACACTTATATGTGCCTGTTCTTCCATATTCTTCTATTGCCAATAGTGTTACATATACATGTTTGCAATACGCTTTAGGCCCTTTACCTGCTGTACATTCACATATTACATTTTCTATAACCCCATCATCTGTAATTACTAAATCTGTGTAAATCTGTTCCCCTTGGTTAATTCAGATTTTACATTACCTTTAAAATATAAAAAAATGTTTCTCTTTTGTTCCTCTTATTATTAATAAGAATTCATTAAAATACATCTGCACAGCAGACAGTGGCATTCTTTGATCTGACATCTCCATGTAGGCATCAATTGTCTCTATAGTCAAAACTGGTATTTGTAAACTTGGAGAGAGATCCTTATATTCAGATGAATCAGGAAGTTTGAGTTCAGGAGAGCTATCACAGGATATAGAAAAATTATGAGTTTCCTGATTCCTCTCATATGCCAGTAACCTGAAAATTATTGTAAACAAGTTTAATAACTAGTTAACATATGATCACCAATATTTTATTTAGTTTTTTCTGTCTCATTGACAGGAAAGGCAAAAATTATTATTATATATTATATTCTTACCTTAATATATTACATATAATATAAAAATAAACAGTATAAGGTAACTGAACAGTATTGACAAGCACCTAAATATGGCATATATATAGTGTATGCCAGATTTAGTAAAAGAAAATGGGCAAAAATTCACTTGTACAAAAAGTTTATTGGTGAAGAAATTAGTCTTATTGCATTAAATTATTGAAACAAGATGACTTGTGACCAATAAAAAAGACATTTTGATTATATTTATTTTAAATACTCCAAATATTGTTTTCTCTTGGTAAAAGATTAAGATATATATCTCTTATATTGTCTTAGAACTTCATAGAAAGTAGTTTTGTTTGTATTGATTGTTGTTCTAAATTACAGTGATAACCTATTGGTACAGTTAACATTTCAGATACTGGTATAAATTGGTTATAATATATCAGGCTCAGTACATGACCATATTCCAAAGGAAAAAAAATTTATTTTAATTAAAGTTTTGACCTTATGTATTGGTTAGACAAATGTGAAAGGAATCAATGACAACTTTACTGATCTTTAAATGTTTTTATCGACGAAAAATGTGCATTTTGTGAAATCTTATCCTTAAAACTTTCATCTACTGGTAAGTTACCTTATCATGTAATAGTTATAAGGACTTGAAATTATAAATGTAATAATTAACGATAAAAATGTAGATGTAGATTATTTTAACTTACCTTTCTATTAAATCGGCTTTTCTACCAGCTAACTTGGCATTGTACTTTTTTAATTCTTCCTTTAATTGTACCGTTGTTAACCTTCCTAAAAAATATTTTCGTTCTTCCATTATTATAAAGTAAGCTATCCTTCGAACGGAACAGCTTGTTTACAACCGTATCGATATGCGCGACACCTATGTCACGTGATCACTTTTTTCCCCTATTCTGTTCGTTTCCATCCTAATATAGAATTAATCGCACATTTCTTCCCAGAATTTACTAAATCTCTTAAATTCAACTAAGTTATTACACAAATAGTCAAATTCAAAATGAGTTTCACCACTACGTACGGTTGACAAAATCACAATATTTATAAAAACAAATGAATATACAGAGGTTACAATGTTCACGACAACTAGAAAACAACGATACGATGATTAACAAGTTTCCACACACGTATACAATTAAGAGTTCAGATAGTCACTGAATCCATAACAAGTCCGTTGGGAGAACAGCTTGCGACCTTTCTTGCATAGACGTATCCGCAGTAGAGTCCTCGACTGCTTTTAGCACACGTAGCACTTGGTAGTCTAAAGAGAGCTACACACCTTTCCAAGTTCAAAGGGAACCTGACACTTTCCAGGCTCAGCGTTGCCAGATGTTTTTTGCCTTTGTAGCCAAATAATTTTTAAAAAGTAGCCCAAAAGTAGCCAACTGCTCAGGCAGTTGGCTACTTTTGGGCTACTTTTTATAAGGTGTTATTTTACCTAGTACAGTACTTTTGTACTAATCTAGTACCTTTTTACTTGTCCCAGTACCAAGATACCCAACACTATTTTCCTAGTACCATTCATGAAATCCTAATACCTTTCCTTTGAAAACATTCATTTTTATTCTATATTTCTATATTTTTTAATTTTACTTTGGCAATAAATAGAGTTTTTTAGAGTTTATTGCTTCCTCAATCAAGTGCAGCAGTTGAACTTATTTATTTATTTATTTTTTTTTTGCAATTAAGTTTAATGAAAACTAAACTACAAAGTTGAGTTCTTATCGATTCTTTGAAGCACTTATTAGCAAAGAAGCTACTTAAAAGTAACAACGATAAATGTTAAATTTGGACACCATCATCTGCTTCAACCATACAATAACATTCTAGTGAAAAAGATTCTGATGACGATGAATCTTACCAGCGATTTTCAATGTGTTAATTTTAAAGTTTTGTACTTCGTGTTCATTACTTTTGTTTCAACATTTCGTTCATTTGATTGTTGTTGAGCAATAATAGTATTTTTGCAATATATGAATTTATCTTGTATGAATTTTGTATGTTAAATGTAACACTATATATATTTTAATAAACAGAAATTTGATAAATTATAAATTATTTATAAGTATATATTTAAATAATATATAATATATACATACATTCAGCTGTTTACGGTCAAAGTAGTAATGCCTGCATTAGTCAATAGATCATTTTGACTTAACTTATTGATTCTGCACGTACGTATGTCGTATTATCGATATTAATGCAATTCCGGCGCTCTTCCGAAGACAGTGCGACCATAAACCGTGTCTTTTACATACCCCGACAGAAAGAAATACCACATGGCATGAGGTTCAGGGATGTATTAGGCATCTGTTTAGCGGTAATGCTTTACCCACTCAGCCACTGGTTTGCTTTTACATTGCTCTTTCCCTTGCTTTTTAACTGGGGGTTTAATCATCAAAGAAAAGTGCAGTACGGGAAGAACAAAAAGTTTGTAAAATCTTTTTAATAGAAATAGAAAAATCTATTTCAAATAGAAAAATTATCGGAATAAAAAGCAGTTTGCACAGTAAGTTCCTTTGTTGACAGGGGTAAAATTTTATTAGATAACAAATAGAAAATACAGTATTTACTTGAACGCCTACTAAAGTAGTAAAACGTTAAATTAATAAGTATAAATTACAAGACTTTTTAGACTGGAACCTAATTTCCAGATACCGAAAATGAAATGAAAAGTTCATCGATGACTTTCAAAATCGCCTTTGTCGGTGTCGTATTTTAAAATATCAAAAAGTGATTCGATACGCTTTAGAGTACATTTTATATTTATTTATTAAGATTTCAAATTCATATTTCTTATATGTAAAAATAATGATAACACAATATAAATAAATATGTAAATGCGATAAAAGTTTCTTTCTGAAATTTGAAATAATACAAGAGTGCACACTTATGCTTTATTTTACCCATCCTTATTATTAATACCCTCCTCAGACTCAACCATATCGGCGGTCTTTCTTTTCTCTCCTTTCACCTTTCATCTGGCTTTCCACACCAAACATTATGTTATATAAGTTGCCGACAGGTATTTGAAACTGTAGGAAGACAAACTAATATTCAAATACTAAATAGAAAAACAGAATTAATAAATCATATAGTTGACTTGAAAATGTAATAATTGTTTCGATGCTATTATTACAGAAACAATCATTGTATTGTAAAACCGTTTATTTCGCCATTTATTGTTTAGAATTTCGAGTGCCCGGGTTGCACGTTAAACGGAAGCGAGCACGCTTTCGTTTGACGTGCAACCCGGGAGCTCGAATGTGAGGATTTTTAATTAATATAGTTAATTAAAAATCCTGTAATAAAAAATATCGTAATATAGTTACGATATTTTTTATTACAAGATAACGCCAGGTATACCACAAATTACACGCTCCGTCTGACCCAGTTTGGACCGCGATAAGCTGTCCTCGGCGCCAGGTGGGTATTAGTTTATCAATCGGAACGAATTTTAGAATCCGGAAACAAATTGATGGACAAGCTAGACGACGACCTAAGAAAAAGGACCGACGACGTAACGCTGGTGTTGGCAGAGGAGCGGAGAAAAGATAGAAAGACATCGAGGTCTTCGGTGCACGACTGCACTATGCGGAGAATGAAGAAGCGTGAATTTCGTTATTTAAACGATTTCGACGGTTTCATTACAACACATCCTTACAAACACCCCTCGCCGTAACATTCACAATTGAACCATTATTTAGTTTTTCGTCGCATCCAATCATTTACATATCACGCTTCGTTACAGTAAACGACACCGTCACATAACACCAACACTGCTTCCCGAAATCCAACCCCTAGGTCCTCGTCCTGGGAAGTGGAAACGTCACTCGATGTTTTCGAGTGGCGGCTAAAGGGGCTCTGGTACAAACACTACAGTTGTCTTAATATTGATTTTAAAAAAAAATACTATTGCACATTACTGGTCGACTTTTTAAAGAAAACTTTTTAGTACTGTACCTTTTATAGAAAGGCTTGGAACAACCCTGATCTTGAGCCAAATGCCACAGTCAACACGTATAAAGTATTAGATTTAATAAGTGCAGTCTTTAAAATTTAAAGCACTAACATCGGTTTGTAAGTAGTCTATACTTATTAAGTATTCATTCAGGCTTAAGAACTAATGGAATAAATGCAACACATTTAGCAGCCTTTATTTCAATTATCTATTATTGTAAAACTTACAATGTACAGTGCGATATCTAACTACAGAGAACTCTCAAACTATAAATTATAACAATAAATATACAGGTTATATTTTTATATCCTGCATATTTATTGTTATAATTTATAATAGTCAAACCTGTTTTTGTGCGGTGAATAGGGACCGCATAAAAAAGTCTCGCATAGAAAATAACTCAAAACCGTAGGAAATAACTAGGAATTGCTTTTTTAACTCCTTGGGCCTTTTTCTGCAATCCCTAATGGGGGAAAAATCCTCTAAGAATTTTACTTTTTATATTAATTAATTATTTTCACTTAAATACGAATCTAACATTAAAAAGTTAAAAATAATCGTTAAAAAATTATTTTATTTGATAAATATAGCTGCAGGAAGTGTTATTTCATTTAACAAGGCGTGAAATTTCACACCCGCAGTCTAAAGCCGAGGGGAGCTAACTTACCGCATCTGTTCAAATATAACACAATATTTATGATTTTTATGCTAAAATACGAGGGGACCGAAAAAATCGTATGAGAAACAAATTTTAATGAATAAAAAATGAAAAAACCTGCTGTCATAGAAAACATCCAATACAGTTTTAAAAAATTTTACAGGAGTCAATTATGTTCCAATTTGATTGAAATTTTCATATACCGCACAAAAAAAGACCGACCAAAAACAGGTTTGACTGTATACCTAATTCGTACATAGAACTATTAATACTTTTTATTAATTCATCAGGCATTCACTTACACGTATGTTTCTGGAAAATAAATAAAATCGAATGTGAAGGAGTGCACGTAAAAGTTGCAACCCCATTCTGTTCCGTAACACCATTGTCAAACTTCTTGGCTTACAGGAAAGCGGCGCTGAACGTTGGACGTACACGTTTTCGCGTTTAAAACTTCGGCCTCAACCTCGTTGATGGTTCATACTTCGAACGTTTATATATCATTACATGTAAATATGCATGTAATTTCAGAGATGAGGAAACTTTCTGTTTTGTTTACTATATTTTAGTGTATATTGTTTTATATTTTAATTATCTCAGTTTTATTTTAGTACTTGTCTGTTAATGAGACCACACCAGTCAATTTCAATAGCTTCTTGTAAAGAAATCACTATTTTATTATATATATAAGACATTTACAAGAAGCTGACGTTGGCAAACAGTTACAATTGTTTTTGATAAAATTAGTAACAAACAACGTTACGTTGTT
Source organism: Centruroides vittatus (assembly GCF_030686945.1). Classification (NCBI taxonomy): domain Eukaryota; kingdom Metazoa; phylum Arthropoda; class Arachnida; order Scorpiones; family Buthidae; genus Centruroides; species Centruroides vittatus. The sequence continues at coordinate 149,347 of NW_027122041.1, forward strand.
TGTTACTAATTTTATCATAAACAATTAAAATTTATAAAAATTAGGCCCTAGTAACCATGTTTGGTACCATTCCGTATAGCATAGCACTTTCCATTAGTCATTTCTGTTTACAGATGCAATTTTTTTTTTTCTTATTTCTTTCTTTCTAGGATATCATTTAACTGGAATTTATATTAAATTTTCTTTAAAAAACAAGCTATTATAAACTAAAAATTCTCCTGTCAAGCATGACTGAATACTTACTGGAGCTATCTTTTCTTAAAGTTTAAATTTAATTAAATCAATTTAAAATTACGCCATTTGCCAAAATATTTAAAAATGCAACTTAATGAGAAAAATTTCCCGCTAACCTTTAAGATTTTTATCTTGAAGCCATTCTTTCCGAAAGGACCGAGAATACTTTGTCCATTTACCCATTTTAATACCAATAATAAATAAATTATAAAACTTATATAAATTATACTATGTATAAAAACAAAACGAGTAGACAGGACACAAGTATTACCGTTCTAGACGCAAAACAAAGGATGAAATAATTTGTGTAACCAGCCCAAAATGTAGCCAAGTCAAATTTTTGTAGCCCAAAAAGTAGCCAGTGCGCCAAATGCTTTTTTTAACGTCAAACTGAAAAATAAGTAGCCTAATTTGGCGCAAAGTAGCCAAATCTGGCAACGCTGTCCAGGCTTTGAAAAGGGAACCTCTTTCCCGCCTAAAGTTCTCTTTTATACTCGTCGGAGTTAAATCTGCTCCACCAATCAGCATCCGATGTCTCCAGCTCGTCCGGCCAACATCCGATCTCCGTCCGCCAATCGCCGATGGTAGATTTCAAACAAACGGCGGTTTCCTAACCGACGTTCTCCAACGGTCGCTTTCCAACGGACTTCGTAACGGCTATCGATTTGAATTACAAAAATTCCGTTATGATAGAAAAAGGCGAGAATCGCACGTCTGGGAGATTCCCGCCACGACACAAATATTTTCGTCTATTCTAATAAGTCATAGATGAATAAAATTACAGTATGTAGCATAATACCAATTTATCAAATTGTAAATAATTTTCGATTGAAAGGAAAATATACTAAGTTTAATAAATTGTCTAATTAAAGAAACTATTTCTAAATTCTATCAAGTTTAACCCGTCGTCACGCGCGCGCTCGGTCAAATAGAAATCGCGCACCCTCGGTCAATTCGGCACCAATTTAAAGATATATATTTTTATTTTATAAATATGAAATAAATTATTCATATTAAAAACTTTTTTCTATGAACATATTATTTTAAAATTCCAACCATTTGTTGTCTATAAATTAATTCTTGAAGTAAGATAGAGCTGCAATTACGTAGGCGATTCAAGATTGATCTGGATTTTATTTTTTCTGTGCGATCTATTGTAGGAAGATTTGAAATTTGATGAAACATGATAAATCCATTCCTGGTAGGACGCGGCGTTGACGTCGGCAGAGTCAGATGTTATCAGGAGTTATAGAAAGAGAACAAGATGGCATCCATCACTGTTAGTGCTAGCTTGGAACAGCGATACATCATCAAATTTCTCGTCAATGAAATACGAAACAGGCTGACATTCTTCGAAGACTCAGTTCAGTGAATTGAGTCTGCGAAGAAGTCCTTTGATTGGTGTAGCAAATTTTCTGAAGGCATGGAGACGGTTACTAACCCATCCAATGTATGGGTTCCACGTGAGTATGGGTAAGAGCTCATATTCATACTGGCTAACCGGTGTGTGACAGCATTACAATTCTCTGCTGAAAAAGGTGCACGTCTCCATTTGCGAAAAAATTATCTGGAAAAATCACAAAAGACATTCGATTTTTGCACGATAACGCACGTCCCCATACAGCGCATCTGATGTCGCCACATTGACTCAACTACAGTAGGAGGTGCTCAGTCATCCGTCCTACAGTCCTGATAGCCCCAAGTCAGGGCCGTTCCGACCCGGGGGTGCAGAGGGTGCGGGGCACCCGGGCGGCAAGCCTAGGGGGCAGCGCGAGCCGCCTTAAAAAAAGGGAAAAATTAATTTATCATGAAATTAATATAATACATAAATATTATTCTAAATATTATCATTAAAATACTACTATTCTAATATTATTTGAATATATGTACTATTCTAAATATTATTAATTATATTTCAAATTCAAATTTTATATACACAACTTATACAGGCCACAACAAGTGGCAAGTATAACAGTTTCTTGTTTTAACTCGTCTTAAGCTATTTTTCACGTCGGTCGCGAAGAAGATTTTACAGGAAAATACTCGTCTGTGGTCAAAGCATAGAAATGCACGCACCGGGATAATTTCTTTTATTTTAATTTTAAACGTGTAATCGTGTAAATCGCAACAGCTTAAAAAGTTTTTGTTTGATATCGTGGTTAGAGAGACAGTAAAAATTAAAGGTGAGTACATACATTAATTTGATTATATTTTGCTTTTGCGCGGTTAAATAAAATTTAAATAATATTTTGTTAAATTAAATTTGTATTGTGTAAACAAATTTATAACTTAAATAATAATACCAACATATTAACAATAGTAAAACATTTTTCTTTTTTTTTATTAGTAAAATACAGTCAAACCTGTTTTTATGCGCTCTTTTTATGTGCGATTTTTTTAATGCGAATTTTTAATTTGTGCGGTATAGTTGGCGACTAGTCTCGTGCGATTCGTCATGTCTTACGTTGACTTATTATAGCTAAATAAACTTATTATAGCATAAATGCACTTATTATAGTAATATTATTGCATGAATATGCGAAAAATGAAATAATTTACTTTTTAAGTCAACAAAACACCACCTGGACAAAAATATGTAAAACAGACGATAGACCAGACGATGCAGTCAAGTGCTGACATCTGTTGTCAATAAATTCTATTTCGTACGGTTTTGAGTTATTTTCTATGTGAGACTTTTTTTATGCGGTCCCTGTTGACCGCATAAAAAAATATTTTTTAATTGTGTTGCGAAAACTATTATTTACAGCCATTCGTGAAGTTTTGTGAGATTTTTTTATGCGTTTTTTTAATGCGGTCCCTATCTCCTGCATAAAAACAGGTTTGACTGTATAGTTTAATTAAAGATTAGCATAATCTTAATATTTTTTTGTTTTGATTAAAAATGTTGAAATTTTCAGACAAAATAAAAAATTTTGTAAAGTTTTGTAAATTTTTAATAACTTTGGGGGAAGGGGCGGCAAAATTATTCTCGCACCCAGGCGACAGATACCCTAGGAACGGCCTGCCCCAAGTGACTTTCATTTGGTTGGTCCGTTGAAGAAGAGGAAGCGGAACGAAATCCACATTTGATAAAGAGCTCCAGCAGGTTGTCCGGCAGTAGGCCTATGCTCAGAACAAAAACTTTAATGCTGCTACATCAACACAACCCGAACGTTGGGAAAAATGCATTGATGTGCAACGGGATTATCTGGAGAAAAACTGAATATTGCCGTGTTTTTTATGTTCTTCATATACATAAAAAAAATAAAGTCCAGGTAAACGTAGAACCATTCTTATAACTGAAGGTTAATTGAGAGAGATAACTCATGACAATTTTAAAAACTGTTTAAAGAAAGAACAAATTTGTTTTTTTTTTTAATTCTCAAATTTAAATAATAACAAAAAGCTTAAAAAAAGTAATTTCGTTGAATTATAATAAATTTCTCTATTAAAATAATTTAGGTTTAAAAAATAAGATCCTAGCTCAAAAATAAATTGTGTAACGCCATCTGTCAGAGATTTTATTTTAAAATAAGTTTTATATTATTAATTATTATAAAAGGGCAAAAAAAGCTTAATTTTGAAGATAAAGATGAGATTTTTAAAAATTTATAAATGCCAATAAATTGTTAAATACTTAAATAAAATGTTTATCAAGTCTGACTCCAGTCGAGATATTAATATGGTATATGACTCCCCTTTACCTTCCCGCCCTTTACCATTAATTAAAAAATTTAGGACGTTAAAGTTCATTAAAATATTTAACGTTCTAGATTATTATTTTTTATATGTAATTTATTTTATGGTATTATCCAATCACCAGTGGACCTTTTTTGTCGTTTACATCATTTACTGAGGTCGCAGCCTCAAATAAAAGGTCTAACCTCAGTGTGTTTTAGATGAGTTTCTGATGTGAAAAAGGACAAGTGAAGACGCCGTTTTGGATAGTCTACTTTAGTTATATAATGATCATAGTTATTATTTTAAAAAAATAATCAAAACATTTGAAAATTGTTTGCTGTTTTAGAATCTATATACAGTATATAATCGAGATAGGTTGATAATAATCTTCTATATAAAACTAAAAAAATGGGCAGTCTCTTTCTGTCACGGTATGCCAAAAACGGCCACTAGGGGCGCCCCTAGCTATTATTTTAATTAATTTAAATTAACAATATAAATTATTTTATATTTATTTTATGTTTTTACAGTATATTATTATTTTTATTTGTAATTTAGTATGCCCCGATATCTGCATCAGGCCTTTCGACTTGTAATAATAATTAACGCAGAGGCCAAACGGGTAAGAGTTGAAAGTTTAAATTTGGTACACAGTTAGGGCAGGTCATGAGAACGTACACAAAAAAGGGATTTTTTGAAATTCCCCTGCGGGGGAGAGGGAGAGGATTAAAGATTACCTTGAAGAACTCTGCTTCTACTGTACTATTTTAGATGTGGTTTTTTGTTTTCGTGGCAAATCGAACATATTTTTAGAACTATTTAAAAATTTACCAATTAGCCTCATAAGAGGTGAGACCTAATTCTTGCATCCGGTGAAAATGGGTAAGATCGGCTATAATCTAATAATCTTAATCTTCGCTATCGTTATTTTTTGTCCACGCGGGACTTATCTCCTAGTAGACAATAATTGCAAGCTTCTTTCTTAAAGCTCTACTAAATGAATTTAAATATTGTTAAAATGAATGAATGAAAAGAATAAGATATCAAAAAAATATTTAATTTGACGAAGCTTTTAAACGCAAGAATTCTGAAAAACATTTACGATGAAATTCCTTATACCAGCAAACCCGATAAGCCAGCATGTCGAGCTCGTCGTTTGGGGTTTATTGGTGCACTGGGTAGATCCGGAATTAAGACTTTCGTGTAAAAGCGTTCAAAACGTGCGGTTCTTAGAAAGGGGTGTGAGTTTCCTTTAGAGATGACAAATGTCAATACGACATGAAGCTGTTCTAGGTAAAACCAGTTAGTTCGTGCATGATTTTTCTAAAGACTTTTCGAAAACATTAGTTTACGGGTTTGATATGAGAAGCAGAAATATTTAGCACACTTGGAATAAGTATCACGGAAACAACAACAGTATATTACTGTTTATGTATTTTGATAATTACAGTATGCCTATATTTATACAGAATAAAAGTGTACAAAGCACAAAGTAAGAATAATGTTCCGTCTCAAGTGAATCAAGAGTAGGAATAGTCTGAAAAAAATTGAAATGACGTTTTAAACAATCATAAAAGACGGATTTTTACAGTTTTACACACAAAGATATGTAAAATTGGGCCCAGAGAATCGAATAATCCGGAAAAACCTCCACCATCCGATAATTCGTTCGTTAACCCAGCACTGTGTCAGTCCCGACCATTCCGGGTTAACGAAATGTCTCTTGTACTGTACCTCATCTATCTGTAGACACTAACGAGTAAATCATTTTTTTTTTTTTTTTTAAACAAATTCATCATAGGTTCGTCCAGACCTTAATTAATTAGCAGTTAGATATAATTCTTTTCCTATGGAGAAAATGCTTCTATTTTCCAGAAGTTTTGGTGAAAGATCATCCCCTAGACTTGTCTTGTCTTGGTTTTTGTGTTGGGGAAGAGCTGCTAGGCTATGGTGCCCCGTGGTAAGTTTTTTCAATGTTTTATACACGGAGAATAAAGCCTTCAGAGAGGTTTTTTTAAGGGTTAGTGACCCGTATTCAGGCGTTACAGAAAACCCGGAAAACTTCAGGTGGGCCGCCCGTCCTGGCGAGGCGCGAATTCACGACCGAACTCCGAGTTTCCCATAGAAAAAGCATTAAAGTGTTAATGGCAAACAGTTGATTTATTAATTCGAACTATTTTCTTGTGATTTTTTTACTATTATTGTAGATTTCTAAGTTTAGAGTATTTTTTTTTTTTGTAGAAAATTTAAAATGTTTGATGTTTTGAATAACACAGCAGCTATAATTACTGCTATTACAGTAGTCCCTTGTTATATCGCTCATTCGAATACATCGCCCTGTTTTTGTCTTCCAAACATAAAATTGCATTAGCCAAATCATTTTTAATAATTGGCTGCCATTGAATTTCTATTGGCAAAGAAATGATATCTTATTATAGAATTATCTTGAAAGTACCATTACATAAAATACAATCCGCAATAAATAAATAGGTTATATCTTGCCATCTGTTATATCTCTGGTTTGGTTTGTCTCCTGACATGTGCGATAAAAACTAGGCTACTGCATTTAGGTTGTTTACATATTTATTGGAATACTCATCATTTTGGAAACTTTTTAGAGGTGTTTTCTATCATACTTACTGTTTTTTTTTTTGAGATAATATAATCGTATTTGAAGGTAAAATTTTACTCAAAACGGCAATATCTCAACTAGAATTCTCAACTCACAGTAGGAAAAAAAATCCATATTGAAAATAATACTGGTATATAATTTAATTTCGATAACCCTTTACAACACAGTAAACAAAAAGAACGTTAACGCGGTAACTGCAATATACGTCGAATTTTTTTTAAATGTCATCTATTGTGAGAGTCGAATGTGGTATAGGGCCCTTTTGTTTGATGTTTGCTTTTCTACAAAAAATTTAGAGAGAGACAACATGAAAAATTTAGTTAAAGACAATTAAAACTGTTTCCCACGGACTTGTTTTCGTGCTGAAGGTGACACATTCAATGTGTCACCCGGAACCCACGAGTGAAATTTTAACTATTTGTCCCGATGTACTAAAAGTTCTAGCGAAGTCATGGGAAAAACCCAAAAGAAGCCCCCCTAATAAAAAGGAGGAGGTGATGACAAGCGAGACAGTCGTCATCAACCTCATCTCGATTTTTAAGGTGTGTGGATTCTAACCCATCATTGAAAGTCGTCGCCAGTTCCTCGATGCAGTCATCCTTGAGCTTCAATCGTCGGATACCTGTGGATTATACGGATTTATCATTCCTTCATATCATCTAGTTCATCCTTACGGATTACCTTCCTGAGACGCCTGTTGTGCACCTGAAGTAAGAACTGCCCTCGAGAACTTTTCCCGTTCGATCCATTTGGCTTGCATCGTGTCAAGATTCTCGACAAGGTATTTATCCCCACGCGTATCTCCGGTAAACTCTCTCTCTCTCTCTCTCTCTCTCTCGCGACCGCTAGATTGATAGGCTACATATATATATATCCCGATATGTCTATTGTAATGTATTATGTACTCCTTTCTGTTAAAATTAAATTGTTATTGGTTAACCTGTTATCCGAGTGATTCACTTCCGGTACGCTGTCTCTTACTTCATCTCCATCCCGAATCCGACCACCTGTATACGGGGCCGCTCGCGTGATCGAATCAACCCGCCGTCTCGGCTTTCGTGTCACCCGGGACACGGTGGTGTCACTCCTGACAAGGTACCAAAAAGGTACCGTACGACCCTCCGGTCACGCTATTGGTAAAAGTGAGAAGCTACAACTCGTGACTACGCTTTCCACCACCGCTTGCAGTGTGAATGAAATTTGCTTCGCTCGTTTGTTTTCATCGCTTTCACGCCGCTCGCGTCCAATGTAAATCGCGCTAAAAAGATCGTTCTGTAGTTTTTAAGCGGTTACCCATAAGTTCGTAATTTACACGTGAACTTTCACATCGGCGATATGCCAAGGAAAGAATGCCTCGGCAGATCGTCCACTGTGGGTCTTTTAAGGAAAATTTAAGGAAAACTGGTCAGGGTTTAGGCGTTACTGCTGCGAAGAAACCCAAAAAATTCCTCGTGGCCAGCCTGTTGGCCAGGCGCAAAACCATGATCAAATACCAGTGTAGAGTTGTTTTATCCGCTCGGCCTCTGAACGGCATTTTATGTATAAGAAATATAAGAAATAGGTTTAAAAAAGTATAAGAAATAGTAACAAAGTCACATTGTTAAGATAACATTCTAGCATTATCATAGACTATCTCATAAGCCTATTTATAAATATGCCCTACACAGGGGAAGAACGCTGGCTTTCGGCTTTCGAGTTCTCCATCCGGGGTCATTTCGAAACGAATCTAATTTTTTTTTTCTTCCGCTAAAAATAATTATATCATTTGATTTCAAGATATTTCGTATATCTTAAAAATAATTAATTCTATCCCGGGAAACAGTTCACTTTTATCCCGGAATCCCGGGACAAGCAAAAGACCGGGAAATGAGAAACCCTACTTAGGCCTACTACATAATTTTCGTTTTACATTATTTACATTATTATCACATTTACCTACTTACTTAACTAATATTACTAGTAAGTTATTTGAGAGGTTTAAAATTGGAAATCAACATCTTCATCTATACTCTATTACATCTGTGAGGTCGATCATATTATCACATGCAGATTACCTTGTTGCAAAATTGCCTTGTTTGCAAAATTTGCATACCTTCATTTCAGTTTAATAAATTTTCTTTATTTTTTAAAATTATTTTTAATATAAACACATTCTTTAAATTTTCTTTTATATATATCTCTTTCATCACTAACAATTTGTACATAATTTTTATTTATTTGACATTTTTCTTCTTTCTGTATGGTTATATCAGACTGGTTGTCTATTTCTTAATCTGATAGAAGCGTCATGTTCTTTTAGTCTTTCTTCTAATATTCTACCTGTTTCATCTATATAATAACCGATTAACTTAATTTATTAATTATGTTGTTCGTTCAAGTATTATTATTTGTATTAAAAGTAATTATAATTTTACAGTTTTTATCTCAAGCATATAGTGTTGCTTTTTTTGGCCTTATCATGCAGGAACGCTCAAGACACTATGGATAAAACTTACACTTTACTGATATTAGTTTCTAAAAAATGCATTTCCGGTATCATATCTCTCAACAGTTCTTATAATTTTCAGTACCTATACTTTTCAAAGATGTTTCTTGTACTCTACTTAATACATTCGAGTTTTTCTTCATATATGTTAGTATAAGTTTTAAAAATACATAAAGAAGGTTTCGATTCCTCTCTAATATTTGTGATTTGCTTCATTATCGAGTTTTGTCATTGATTAGGAGAAAGAACAGCAATTTATAATTTTGTTATGTAAACGCCTTTGATTATGTACAGAACTACCCAAACAAATGTACAAATTGGTGCCGCCATTTGTAATACACAGTGAGATCTGGAATACTCCAGGTTTTTATAGTGTTTACAATTGTTTTATGATAATGTAAATACGGTTATTTGTGTTTTTATTCCACCTTCTACATGTAAAATAACATTAATGTAAACTATATTTTATTAATATATTCACCGAGAAGGACCCAAAAAATATGAAAGTTAGCTCGAAATGCATATGAATTGTTCGAAATATATTCAATAAAGGTTGAGATGAAAACCTAGGAGTTTGAAGTTGTAAAGATTATCGATAAGTTTACTTTTTATTGAAATTTATTCAGTTGTAAAAAGCAGGATACTTTTTCTTTCAATTACAAATTTTCTAAAGACAGATTTATTCTACTTTATTTGCGTGATATGCATTTCAAGTATGCCTGAACATTTTAATTATGTCCCTTTCAGTCACGAAAGGTAAATTAACATACTAAACATTTAACATACATTTATTGATTAAAGTTGATTATACGAAAACATAGTTGAAATACCTGTCATTCACTTGAGAGTGTAATAAAGGAATCTCTGTGGAAAATTTGAAATTTAAAAAATAATTCATACAACTATTTGAATTTAAGCAAAAAAACAAAAAACAAAAAAAAGAAGTTGATGCTTTAACAATTAATTACTTTCAAAGCACTTTGCTGTTTAGAAAAGCCGTTCCTAAAATGTCAAACTAATCAATTAATTAACTAAAATCTTTTTACGTAATTACAATATTAAAACATTTATCTACTATCATAAAATATTATTTATATTTATAATGTAAATTAAATTCTAAAAGTTATAATTTTTTCTTGGAATAACTGAATGAGTAGTAGTTTATATATTGAATATTTATTGGAAGAAAAAAACCAGCTTACAAATAAAACAAATATTAATTAAAGTAATATTGCATTACATGATTGGATATCTACTTCGATATTAATATCAAAAAGCTGATTTTTATTTTTACTTATCCAGTTATTATATATATAACAGAAAGAAATTATGACGATCGGTCAAAAAATTACTTTCCTACAAGATTTTTACATTTTTGGACTCAGAGGATCTTAAAACGTCGAGAAATGCAAAAAATTTTATTTCTGTATGTATGGATATGTTTGTTTGTGTGTGTAGCAAGATTCTGTTAACCCACTTTGAAGCTTAACAATTGCTTAGTCTTTTTTTCGAAAAAATTCTGAAATTTTGCAGGAGGTTTACGTATTAGGGGCATTAATGCTATTAAATTTTGGTGATTAAGGGTCAAGTGGTAGAAAGTAGAAGGGGGGTAATATGCCGTATCTCGAGTGTGATCGGATTTAATAATTTTATTCGTTATTACCATTTACAATTTTTTTCTTTTTTTTTATAAAACTCCTCGTCCCTACCCTCCAAAGTAAGCTTTTTGTTATTTCATAATAATTAAGAATATAAAAATCATAAATCATGCTTTCACTTAAAAATATTAAACTTTTTTAAGTTATAAAGAAGAAATCTGAAGTTTTCTTTAAAATTAATCAGCGTATTTAACTTCTTAGTATAGAACTAAGAAGTTAAATACTTCTAAAATAAAATTGAAAATAATGATCCTTATTTAAACTCTTTTTAATTATCGAATCACAAAATTTTCTCCTTAAAATTATAAGAGGAAACCTCACTAAGAATCTTCGGGCTCTTGTCACTTGCAAACTGGGCAAACAGATAAATTTGCCACTGCTCAAGTAATATAAAATATTTAAATACTTTTTATATAATTTATAAGTTAAATGTACTTAATAAATTATAATTGCGTTTTTAAATTAGTTTTATTTAAAGTGAATTCGTTCGACAGTACTTTTATATTAATTTTATATCATTTGTTGTCATGGGGAAATATAAAGTGACGTCAAACTGACAAAAATATACATTATTATGACAAAATTCACCTGTAATATTCAAATCTACAGCAATATTTTTATTAAAATAATAGAAACACTGGGTTTATTGCTTAGTAAGGCAGCTTTAATACAGCAGGATAAGCAAGCCACAGTCTTTCCATTTAAAATGGACTATGACGTTGATATGTTTCTAAAAAATACACATTTAAGCTTTCTGTAAAAAAATTCATTTAAAAAATTTTCAATTAAATAACTCATAAAAATAATACAGGAATATTCTTCGTCTCAGCGATTTTCATTGAAGTGTACAGTACGTGTTAATTAGCTATGGTATAACGACTTCAATACAGTTTTTGAGCAACTATAATTATCTTCCAAATATTTTTTGAAAGATAATTTTAATTTTACATGAGTTTATCGATCGTTGATTATTATAAGTTACTTAGATTTCAGTGTGATTGTTTTAGGATTTTTAAATGATCCAGTTATGAAATAATGGAAAATTACAATAAAAATTCTAAAGTGAAAAGAGGAACTAAAATTCAGCAAATAACTTTAGTTATTATCATATATCACCATATCATCATTTGTAGGATATATTATTATTATTATTATTATTATTATTAGTAGTAGTAGTAGTAGTAGTAGTGGTAGTGTATTTTTAATTATTAGTATCATGGTGGGACTATATTTACGTCTGAAGAATTCTAAACTGAAATATATTAAAATTTTATAAACACTCTCATAGGTCAATAGAGGTCCAAGCAACTTAAAACCTCCTAATATATTTGAAACAGCGTTAAAAATAATATAATTTAATAAAAATACAATATTTTCTTAATATACAAGAAATGCGATAAAAGGAATCATTTAAAATAAATGCTTTGAAACCCTCATAAATATGAGGTCCCCTTCAAATGACTTTTTTAGTTGTTTTGAAAACGAAACTCTACTACTCGACTTTTGTACACATTTTTAAGAATGCATTACATCCGAAAATCGAAAATTTTTTGAAATGTATGTAAGCTTATATTTGTGTATAATAACCTACAACCGAAAATGATAACTTTCAAAACTCTCTTCTTTGTCAGGTTGAAGTATTCAGTATTTGTCTTCACGTCACACCCACACCTTTCCATCACTGTAATAAAAAAGAGACCTTTTTAGCAGTGTTGAAGCCCGATCCAATTTTCTCAAAGACGTTTATTTAGTTATAAAATATGTAATAAAAACGTTAATAATGCGCATTGAGATGAGATTCCAAATCGAGAACCCCGGCAATGATCGGCATGCCATGCGTTAATGTGACCCTGGTCTCAAAACAAAAAATTTGTTTCCCTCTCTAAAACATAACATCCGCCAAATAATTTTCTAACAAAACAGATATATGTTATAGATTTTACATCTGTTTCTGATAAAGATATTGTGACTAGGCAGATTTTTGCATGGGGATTTGTTCTGAAACCGTCGTCCTCTTTTATGTCTCAACTTTAGTCTGTTGGAAAACTCAAAATAAACTATAATTATTAACGAATTTCATTTTCTTGAGATAATATATAATTATTTTTAGGCATAACCGAAGAAAGGAAGCTAGAAAAGACCCTAAATAGAGGACGATAATAGGTACTTCGTAAGACACAACTTGTTTTTAATGAACAGTTCATATTCAACCATTCTTTCATTACTGTATAAAATAATTTAATAAATAATAAAAAAAAATTTATTTTAAAAATTTTAATTTTAATTATTTAAGTAATGACATTGCTACTAACAGTTATTTATCAAATTATTATCGAATTTTCAACACTAATTTAATAAAATAAATAATTTTTAATAGTTAAAAATTTATATAAGTAACGTTAATAATTAAACAGTCTTCGACTATTTAAATTATGCAACTATTGTTAAAACTATTAAAATGTAATTATTTAAAAATAATTAAATAAAATTTTCTAATTAGAAATTAATGAACTTAATTGATAAATATTTTAAATAATTTAAAAATTTAATAAAGAAGAAATATATGCTATTAATCGTTTTATAATTATAGTTATATTATAATTATAGTGTTATAAATTATTAATTGAATTTTCTTTTAATTTAATATTTATTGTGTTATAATTATATGTTAAATAATATAATATTACGTATTGCATGCAATAATTATAGTACTTTGACGTTAATTTTTTACATTTGTAAAGTTGTTTATCATGTGACCTGAAAACTGAAGCATAAAATTTGATTCTCATTTTAGGGCATGATCTTGACATTAAATATGAATGTAAACTAATAACGTATGTTTTTTTTCTCTTTTTTTAAAATTAAAACCGGTTAGATTATATAAAACATCTAATATAACCTGATAGTCTGATAATCCTGTGAATTGCTTTATCGTCATCAATAAGGTAAGAGCCTTAGTAATGTTCTGAACCAAAATATATCTTAGTCTTTAATGATAATTACAGTTTTTTGTTAATTTATTATTCTTTAATTTAAATATCAAATATATATTTATTTAATATAAACTCTGATAAGTGAAGTAATTCCTAAAATTATAAATTTTGAAAAATATATTTTACAATTAAAAAATTTCTTTTAATAAGTTAGAAGTTGCTTTATCATGTTAATACTTTTAATAAGATATACTAATTATAATTCTATATAAATTTTAAATTAAAATTGTTTATAAAGTTATATTTAAGTTTGAATGTTTAATGTATATATTTTATTAAGAATATTAAATTACAGTATATTATTAAATAGATTAAAGTATACATAAGAATTTTAAAAGTTTATGCAGAAAATATAATATAGTTAATAATTTATAATTTCAATGATTGTTATTTTAAACAAATTTTCGACCAATTTATAAAGAAAAGTCTGGTATAATGAATCCTTTCTATTCATTTTCTGGATCCTTGATTAGATCTGAATTGGGTAGATCATCTCTATCAATTAACCTTCTTATAAGAATTTTTCGTTTTTTTTAAATAATTTTTGATTTACCGGAATGTGATTTTAGAAAACTGCTTATAATAATACGGAAATTTTCCTTTTTAGAGATCTGACCACTTAGTGTTAAAAACTGGTTGAATGACTTGGGATTATTGTATACTTACCAATTTATACAATCAGATAATAAGGCTTTTTCTGCCAAATTATTTGTCATTATGTGACGAATTGAATGCATAATTGATCAGAAATATAATTGGTTGAACACTTTTTTTTTCCATGGAATACACGTTATTACTTATTATCTAATTTAAATTATAAGATTAAATCTATAGTGATACAACTTCGGAATACAAAAGAATAAATGTTACAAAAAATATCAAATGTTCTTTTTGGGATTTAGTTGTTGAAAATATTAAGAACCATCTGTTTATTTTATGTGAACCTCTTAAATATCTAAAGGAATCTTTACTGAGACATCATTTCAAGTTTTACTCTTTGCTTGAAGATAGCATAAGTTTGGGTATCACGTTATACAAGGTCTCTAAACGCTCGCAGAAATAGTAATGATAGATATTGATGAGAAGATAAACAACATACATGGAATAAACTTTTATAAACGCTACGTAGACGACATAATAATTATATATAATACTTCAATTATTACAATAGATAAGATAAATACGCTCATAAACAATATACACAACAATATTAAGTTCAAAATCGAAGAAGAAGATAGTATACACAATAATATAAATTACTTGGATATTACAATCAAAAGGAATATAAATAATCTAGAATTTGAACCCTTTAAGAAACCTTGTGCCATAACAAAAACTATAAACTACAGCTCCCAAATACCACTGTATATAAAACAAAACGTCTTCATCATGGAATACAAAAAAATTAAAAATAGAACTAGTAAACCTGAAAATGTTCAAAAACACGTAAATAATTTAAAGAAAAAGTTCATACTAGACGGATACCCAATTAGATTGATAAATACATGGGAAACACAAATAGAAAAATCAACCTATGAAAAACAAATCCAGGAAATAAAAAACCAAGATATAAAATACAAAAGTTTCCCATACATAAAAGGACTGTACGAAGAAATAAACAAAGAAATGAGAAAAATAAATATAAAGTTGGCACCAAAATATCAAAAATTGCAATCACGGATAATAAATAAAGGAAAAAAACAACTTGATGAAAACATCGAAGAATCCAAAAACGTCGTTTACGAAATACCATGTACTTGCAAAGACCCACATACCTACATCGGAGAAACAAAACGGAAATTAAAAATACGAATAAAAGAACATATAGCTGATATGAAGCACCAAAGGATGCAATCTGTTTTCCACGACCACTGCTTAATAAATAATTGTAATATTGATAAGGACAACACCAAAGTTTTGTATAAAGAAAAAGACATATATAATAGAAAGTTTAAAGAAAGTTTTGCTATAATTAACTCAAAAAATTGTATAAACAAAAATACAAGTATAAATATTAATAAAAACTGGTTAAATATATTATAAATTTTAATATTAGTTAAAAATACAATAAATCTCAATATCTTACCAAAAATACCGCTAGGAGGCTCACTTCGTTTCAACCCATGTAGTTATGCAAATTTTAAATGTCGCAAAACCTAAACAACGTTCAACAGAGGAAAGTTCAGACTAAAACTTATACCCAAAGTTGGTCTACAAATTTGTCTTTTAAAAAATTTTCTGGATTCTGTCTCAACATAAACGAGCCAAAAGTGCTCGAACGACCTTTGAAAATGTACTGTGTATTAACCATCTACTAAGAAGTACAAGAGAACAACAAAGTAAGAACTTGTCCCAGTTTTATTCACAGTTAATGTAAATTTATTGTTATACTAAATAGTTGTACTTTTTAACTCAAAACAGATGTAAAAGAATTTTATAACTTTTATCCTCGAGTTTGTAATGTCCAAACTTACCGTGTACAAGTGCCATACTGGGGAAGAACTGGTATGTTGTCATAGTGACGTTTAATGCATAATTGATCAGAAATATAATTGGTTGAACACTTTTTTTTTCCATGGAATACACGTTATTACTTATTATCTAATTTAAATTATAAGATTAAATCTATAGTGATACAACTTCGGAATACAAAAGAATAAATGTTACAAAAAATATCAAATGTTCTTTTTGGGATTTAGTTGTTGAAAATATTAAGAACCATCTGTTTATTTTATGTGAACCTCTTAAATATCTAAAGGAATCTTTACTGAGACATCATTTCAAGTTTTACTCTTTGCTTGAAGATAAAATAAGTTTTATCACATTATACAAGTTCTCTAAACACTCGCTAACTTTATTACTATAAATTTCTTACCTATTTGTTTAGTTTAACGAATTTTGTATAAATAAGTATCTTTTCGTGTATGTATTCATTACGTTTTGTATATAATTTTGTATATAGAATTATGTTTGCTTCCTTTATTTTCTGAAAAATACCTCACTCTTTCTCAGTATTCTCTTCGTATTCTTGAGAGACACACTTTATACGTTTCTTAACACAAACTACTGTTCTGTCCATGCGTTAATGAGGTCTTGCTAATAACAATTATCATGCATTAGGTTAGGTTTTTTTTCGCGACAGTTCGGACTGTGTAAGCTAAGGGCCTTTTCCCGCTCAGAGAACACTAAAGGGCCCGTCTTATCATGCATTAACATGCGTTATCAGTCAATCGTTGGGCGTGAAAAAAATATACAGCTGTAAAATGTTTTTATCCAAAGATAAATATAACAATAACAGAAACTCTGATTATAATAAGCGGAGTTTATAAACTTTATTTTAACTATGTTTCGGGTCCTGATAATTCTGACATTAGATGAATAATAACAATATCCGTAATTAACTTACAATAAGCGGATTTTATTGTAATTGTAAATTCAGAGAATTTGGAATTTTTAATACAAATTTGAAGTATTTGAAATTGATTGTTTTTTTTCTCTAAACGTAATAAAAAAAATTTACTTTCTTATTCCTTTTATTAAATAGTATTATTTGACTTTTACGTTGTTGTTAATGTGCGTGACAAAATCACAAATTGTTAAATAGGTTTTTATTTATTACTTTAAAACTGGATTTCAGCGAAGATCAAAACAAAGATAACTACCCTATATCTCGGCGGATAAGACGACCTTCAGATAAGACGATGTATAAATTTTCGTCGAAGTTTTATAGTTTTAGCATATATCTGTCCTATAAGACGACCCCGAAACTATCAACGGTTTATGAATTTAGTTTAGATCAGCAATCATTATCTGAATAATAATACTGTATAGCGTATATGGAATTATGTCCTATTTGTAATTTTTCGAACGAACAAATTTTATTTTCTTGCATCTGGCGATTTTTGCAAACATTCGCACTATTCGGGCATTCGGGCATGACCTTGTCTATTTACAAAAACATCCTATGGGCTATTCTATTTTGTGCACATACCCTATTCTCTTCTAGTAAATCATTACTGTTTGTCTGTCTTTTTATAATGGTTTTAATTTATATAAATTTCAATCTAATTTTTTTGTATCTGTCCTATAAGACGACCAGGATTTTCGGGGCCATTTTTTATGGTTCAACTATCTTCTTATCCGCCGAGATATACGGTAATATTTTTCTTAATTTTGCTTTAATAACTACGTTTATGTTTATAGCAAACATTGTGTAATATCAACATAACAGATCACTAGCATATTTTATTATAATTATATTATCATAAATGAAATGTAATAGTTAACTATATTATATTAAGCACACTTAAAGCATACTTGAATCACTAACTAAAGCTATAACAGAAAATATCTTAAATTACATATGTAAACCTTTGTTGTAAATCACATTAAAATTTAAGTAGATTTTTTATTTACATTGTCCTTTAATGAATTCTAAGAAATCTTCAAAATATAAATTAATAGGTCTTAATAGTTTTTAACCCATAAAAATATTTAATTAATTTGCACATAAAATAACGATAAAACTAGATTATTAAAAACTGAAAATGCAATTGAATAACATATGCAAAACAACATTGACATTATCTTTTAAAGAAATTTTATCAGTAAATTGAATGATTTACTATTGTTTATAATAGTGATAATTATAATTTGTATTGATTTTAACGAACAATACGAAATTCATTTAATCTTCTACATATTTAAATGAGGATGTTGTTTGTTCGCTATACACTCCTAGGCCGTTCAACCAATTATGACGAAACTCGGTAGTTTCATTCAAATATTTCAAACTAAGAACATGTCGTATATTCCACCCCAAATTATCTATTGGATTTTTATATATCAATTAATTTTTATCTACATTTGATTGTTGCCTTTACATGCCATCTATTGGAAAAAATTTAACAAAATAATTAACTAGATATAATTCTTACAAAAAAGATATAATTTTAAAAAGCATATTACCGTATTTACTCGCATTTAAGACGAGGTTTTTATTCATTTATTACAGCTTCAAATTCCTAGGTCGTCCTATACGCGCGAGTAAACTTTTTTGCGTTTTTGCAAAATTTTGTGACCTGATTTTTGTGAACCTGTGTTCGCATTTTTTACCGAATGCTCACCCTCTGGTGTTTAAAAACAAAAGTGTTTTATCTGGGTCGTTTCAATCGTTCTTGTGTATTATCAGGAGTTAAGATGAATAGCAACAGAATTCAGATTGAAATTGCAAAATCACACGGAAGCCCGATATAAGTTTTAATCCATTCCCACGTGAAAACAGACGAATATTCGGGAATCAGAATTCGGAGTAACTCGTAAGTGTAATCGACGGACAGTGGAATCGATTGTTAAGAATTGGCAAAAAAGGTTTACGATTGTCCAACTTTACATAAACAAATTATGTTGACGATTTTACAAGATTTTTCCTTGAAGTTTAAAATGCCAGTAATTTTTGCGGGACAATGTGTGCATTTACGTTCATTTGATATTTTACTTGTGATTAAACGAAATAAAATTAGAATTGTATTAATAAATCTAATTCTCTTTATTTTGATCTTTAAAGTCACACCTCGTCCTATATGCGAGATCGTCTCATATGCGAGTAAATATACACTGAATTACCGCGACAATGATATAGCGCGAAATATAGACGCGCCATTACGCCATTACTGTGACAAGTAGCACAAGGCAATTGCCTGCTTGGCGTGTAGTAGTGTTTTATCCTCGTACATCATACGTTTCATATTAGCAATAGAGTCGTGCCGTTTATGTATGTAATTCTGTTCAGGAGAAAATTTTTGAATTAATATAACATGACTTGCAGTAGAAATTGGAAGTTCATGTATAGTTAATCTGGTCCTCTTTCTCTGAAGAAGTCCACGTCTGGTCTCGACTTTCTTCTATCTAACTGCGTTCTCGAGATTAATGAAGGACAGAGACAGGCAGACGACAGTGGAAATTGATATATCTATAATTTTTTTTCAAATTACAGCCCAATAAGTACCCTCCAGTAATTGAGTGGATAAAACCACCGAACATCGATAGTCGGTCATGGGTTCGCGATGGCCAACGGAGTGGTCACGAGGAGTCTTCTGGGTTTTCTTCAATGTTCCCTCTAAGCTGCGCGGCTGCGCGGCCGCGCACTGCTCAAATTGTTGCCGCGCACGAGAATTTATGTGCCGTACAGGAGAGCATGCACACTGATTTGAATTGTTGTTTACTTATTTCTCACTCCGTCTGCAACATGATTATTGCTACGTATATTTCGATTAAATACATTAAATCATTGACAAAAGATAATATTTTGTATGGAAGTATGTTTTAAAATGAATTTTAATCTCTTCTTTATTATTATTATTATTTTAATTTTGCTCCGAGAAGTATATGTTCCGCTCATCTACAAAAAAAATTAGAGGGAACATTGGTTTTCTTCATGTTTTTTTTTTAACTTTTTCCGCCCTGTGGGTACTAAGAGGGCCTCTTTTAGTAGGCCCATTATGGGTTCGGCCAGGCCCACAATGGGGCGACCGGGTGGTGAGGGACGGGGCCCGACATATCCGAACGGACCACCCCCCCGAAAGATTCCTAGGGATTATTCGACCCGTTCGGATTCGATCCCGGGTCTCCCAGAGCGGTAGGCTGCCACCTTTACCGCTCGGCCGTCGGTTTTCTTCATGTTAGTAGCACCTAAATATATACGATCACGTGAGCGGCTAGCTTTACATAAAAGTATTTTTGGGATGCATCCTCCTTGGCAGATAGCTCACGTATCGCGTTGCCGTAACCAAATAAATCAATTGATTTCTAATAATTTTTCTATGAACGAGATATTTACGTGAACATGCTTAACTACCACGAAGCCTGGATATTCCGTCCCTCGTATGATTTCATCTCCTCTTAATAACTCATAAACCCATCGCTCCAAACTTCTTTTACTGACACTGCTTAAGAGGTTCTAACGTTCAGCCAAATTAATGTACAGTACGCGCAACAATTTTAAGGCACAAAGTAGAGCTCAAAGTTTTTTTCTGTACCGATGATTATTTTTCCTATTTATTATCACAGAAAAGTGAAGCAATTTGAAATGAGGAAATTTTGAATGAAGCAACATTGCTTCATTCAAAATTTCCTATAGTTGTTGTCTGTGTAATATGCACTTTATACACATGTTGAGTCTAACTGTAAAATCTGCTTCCAGTATGCTTATACCACAACTTTCAAAAGTTTCCTTTACTTAGATGTTTTTGCTGAACTTTTCTTTTCAACCTGGATTTCACCAGTTTTTTACCGGATCACATAAAAGCAATTATTCTCGCATTTATACTATTTTTTTAAATTTAAACATGTTTTATATCAGGTTTTTCGGACGTTAGGGTTAGCAACTTCGATCACCTTCGTGGCCATCACAATCTCTCTAACACAGACCACATTTCAATATTAATTAATAATAGATCGGTATTAATTAGTAGTCGTTGATCATCCTCTCTTTCGGGAGGAGGTCAATGACTGCTTTTGGTCGAATTACTTCAACCCCCTTCTACAACAGATCCTTCTTTCTATCGCTCCAACACTATGGTGGTATTCGAATAGGAAAATTACATAATACAGGTATACCTCACCCTATGTCGGTAATTGGTTCCAGGAGAGGCGACGTAAGTCGAATTTACTTGTCACTAGGCTAAACCACAAATTACCATTCCCAGTTCTGTATTTTATTTAAAAATGCATTTTTAATAATATATGGTTAATAAGAATCTATTTTAAGCTTACAAACACATAAATTTTAGTTTTTAATATAGTACAGAAAAAAAGTAATCTAAATTTACGAATACATGTACAGTACGTACAGTACATACTTGTAAATGTACAGTACATGTTTACAATTTGGTGATGTTTACAGTACATCACGGACTCTTTATTTGTGAATGTGGTTTCTCTAAGATATTATAAAATAAGGTGATTTTTTAAGGTTAAGTAACAAATACAGTTATTAAAATTATTTTGCGATAGTAGGAAATAAACTAATTTATGTTAAATTTACCAATATCGAGTGGTGCTGACAACGACGCCGAATGGTAGATATTGGAACTACCGTGGAAAACGCCAATAATGAGCATTTAAAGACCGCTAAATAAGACGACAACACAGAAACACACATGTTTTCATGTTTCGTTCTCTAGGATTTATGATGATTATATTAACATTTACTGTAAATGTACATATTTTAATATGATTTTATGTGCTTTTGACGCTTTTTCTAGTGATATTACGACTTCAATATTTGTGGCGGACGGATGTAAAGTCGAATAAAATGACTTAATCAGAAAAAACCAAACACCTTAAGTTGCTGAGAAAAAATTTAATAAATAACGTAACAAACGTTTTCAGCCAAACCTGTTGGCCATCATCAGGTTAAACATATTCGAATGCAAACAAAATGGAACAAAAATTTAAATACAAATAAAATAACGGATGAAATATACATATAAGAAAGTAAAAAATAATTATAAATAACAAAGAAATATAAAAATATGTATAGGTTAAATAAATAAATATTAAGCCATTACATAATAATAAATTATATGGAACTTCTAATAAATGCAAGATATGCAATGATAACAAAATCAAGGCATTAAATTAAGAGCTCTCAAATCTTTTAATTAAATATTTCCAGGCTGAAGGCAACCCTTCAGCATCCCTGGCATTATGTAATGGCTTAATATTTATTTATTTAACCTATACATATTTTTTATATTTCTTTGTTATTTATAATTATTTTTTACTTTCTTATATGTATATTTCATCCGTTATTTTATTTGTATTTAAATTTTTGTTCCATTTTGTTTGCATTCGAATATGTTTAACCTGATGATGGCCAACAGGTTTGGCTGAAAACGTTTGTTACGTTATTTATTAAATTTTTTCTCAGCAACTTAAGGTGTTTGGTTTTTTCTGATTTACATATTGCTGAGTGAGTTCACTTCAATAAAATGACTTAAACTTGATTTTTATTTTTCCATATACTTTTTTGACAAACGACGTATAATCGAGAACGACGTAATTCGAGGTATACCTGTACAATGTTACCGGCCGGCACAACATATAATTTAAGTGGTTTTCGAGGGTGCCGAGTTTCGATATTTACTCCTTTTTTTTGAGAAACTTGATTGGCTGGCAGATTACCGTTTGATATTCGGCTGTGAATAGCACAATTTCTTAGAGTTAATACAGTCAAACCTGTTTTTATGCGGTGGATAGGGACCGCATAAAAAAACGCATAAAAAAATCGCACGAAACTTCACGAGTGGCTATAAAAAATAGTTTTCGCAACACAATTAAAAAAATATTTTTTTATGTGGTCAATAGGGACCGCATAAAAAAAGTCTCACATAGAAAATAACTCAAAACCATACGAAATAGAATTTATTGACAACAGATGTCAGCACTTGACTGCCTCGTCTCGTCTATCGTCTGTTTTACATATTTTTGTCCAGGTGGTGTTTTGTTGACTTAAAAAATAAATTATTTCATTTTTCGCATATTCATGCAATAATATTACTATAATAAGTTCATTTATGCTATAATAAGTTTATTTAGCTATAATAAGTCAACGTGAGACATGACAAATCGCACGACATGTACAACTATACCGCACAATATCGCACTAAACCACACGAATAAAAATCGCATAAAAATGCACAAATAAAAAATCGCATAAAAAATTGCACAAATAAAAAATCGCACAAAAAAAGACCGCATAAAAACAGGTTTGACTGTATTAGGAAAAAATATATCTTAAAAAGTTTAAAATATATTTTTCAATTTGGGGTGTACTATAGATTACTCCCTATGGAATTTCAGGACTTTGATTATATATTTGAACTCAGGAGACCGAGACGAGTTCAACGGTACCCTATTTTTGGACCGGAGACGAAAAATAAAAAAGTTATCACACTTTTTAAGTTACCATACTTTTTTAATGCTCTCATGCAGACGGCACCGTAGTTGCTAGTATTGCCATCTTGCGGTAAAGTCTGCAAACCGTGACGTCGGACTACGGTCATCTCCCGGAGCGTTAAACACGCGATACGAGAGCGGAGAGAGCGACGCGACTTCCGATCATCGCGCGATCGCCATTTCGGTTAATGTTACTTATGGCAGCGAACATGGCGGCCCGACTGACCTCTCGTATGGGCGCCACCACACGCCGCCATGTGCTAAACTAGTGATCGATTCACGGTAGTTCTTGAACAAAGTAAAGAAAGGGGGAAACGTCTACTAAAGGCAATTTTAACGGCAAGCGACGGGACTCCCGATCGCGATAGCGAGGCCGACTTAGCGGAGAGCGACGCGACTCCCTATCATCGCGCGATCGCCGGAAAAAAGTATGATAACTTTTTTATTTTTCGTCTCCGGTCCAAAAGTAGAGTATCGTTGAACTCGTCTCGGTCCCCTGAGTTCAGATATATACCCAAACATATGAAATTCCATAGGGAGTAATCTATAGTATACCCTCAATTAGTGTTTACTTCACCAGAATTTATGTCATTTCGTAACATCTGAAAATTTCGATAAACGTGACAATGGTAGGATAAAATAACCAAACTCTTTATATGGTTTTCGTTTTAATGATTGTTATATTATAGTATTTGATTTACATAACTAAGGTTATCTTACGTAAGGGTATATCACTCCGAGTGACCAATCTAAAACGTTTTATACAATTATATACAATTTAAAGAATTTTTAAAATGTTTTAGATTGGACGCTTTGTGTAATAAACCCTTACGTAAGATAACCTTTGTAAATAAAAATCAAATACTTGATAATACGTAGGCTGTCTTTTTTCAAGCTCCGATGGTCCATAAAAAAACAAGAGTAAATAACAAAATGAATTTATTACCAAAAGTTGGGTAAAAACATGGTTACTTTTCGACCTAATCACCGTGAAGATTGAGGCATTTGTCATATCTGTGGACGAGCTTTTCCATCCCCTTGTCATGGAATGTTTCCGCCAATGACTTGAGATGGGCCCTAACGTTGTTTTCAATATCGTCATCAGTCTCGAACCTCTCCTCTCCTAGCCATTTTTTCTGTTCAGGAAAGAGGTGGAAGTCTCTCGGAGCTAAATCGGGGCTATGCGCTGGGTGTTTAAAGGGGTGAAGACTTCCATCTTTTAGACTTCCAACCAGCTTAAAACTTTTTAATGTATGAAGACTTTCACCTCTTTCCTGAACTGAAAACTTGGCTAGCATGGCAGAGGTTTGAGACTAATGACGATCTTCAAAACAACGTTGTTAAAGCCATCTCAATTCACTGGCGGCAACATTCTATGACAAGGGGATGACAAAAAACTATGACAAAAAGCTCGTCCACAAATATAACAAATTCTTTAATCTTCACGGTGATTATGTCAAAAAGTAACCATGTTTGTACCTAACTTTTAGTAATAAATATTCATTTTGTTATTTACACTTGTGTTTTTTTATGGACCATCGGAGCTTGAAAAACACCGCCCTCGTATAATATAATAGAAAGTTTCCCTTCACTATCTTTCCAGGGTTATCTTGGGCATAAGTAAAAACCAAGAATTTTTTAAATTAGAAGTGGATTAAATTTAAATTGCAGGATTTGAAGGCAGGATGCAAAGCAAGTTAAACAAGTGTTCAATTAATAATAATTTTAGGATATGCGAAGGAAATTTTCGTAAAAAAACAAAGTTAATACTAAAACTCGCTACTATAGGCTATCAACACTGAAGCAGTAGTGTCATTCTCATTATCGCGTATAATGTTGTGCATACTAAGAAGACTGGTTTAGGTTGAATTAAGTATTGAATGACGCCAATGTAAATGCGCTTTCGCATTGGTTAATATAATGGCAATTTTTCCGCTTGGCGATCGTTGAACACACTTTTCATTGCCTTTCAGGTTTTACATATTTAGAATGGAGATCACATTAAGCAGTATCTCAGCCATGGCTAAGGTCTCTGTACAGCACGGGTGTCGTTTGTTACTCGTAACACCAGAAGTAACATAGTGGTAACTTTGTTTTTTACGGGAACATCTGCATGTGGCGAAATGCCAAATTTGGTCGCATTTGGATTGCTAAATAAAGCGTTGAATAGAGTTACTTTAATTAAGATCGCCCGATACAGTACGTTAAATAAATAAATAAATATATATATGCACATTTGTCAGATAATTTATATAGCTTTATATATTAACTAACTATTTATATATTGACTAGACGATTCGTATCTTAATTTATTATCCAAGAAAGTTTTAAAAATTATTTTTTAAAATACTTTTTGGATTCTTTTTAATAATTATATTTGTATAACATACAGAGCATTATTATTTTAAATAAATATTTAAGTTTAATATTCAAATCAGAAAATACTACAGTTTATATAATATAAGATAATCTGAATAGTATAGTACAGCCAAACCTCATTATTACATTATCAGTTTATGCATAGTTTGCATTAATGTGCAGTAGATTTGCAGTCTTGTGGACGAGGGAAGATAGGGACTTTAATGTTAACGAATTCGGTTAATAAAACGTGTCAATTTTTAACTCTCTTCGACTTCGTATTAATTAACGGAGTTTGATTGTATTTCTTCATTTACTTTACTTCTAAATTTTACATATTAATTACCAGGGCCAAAGTAGTTAAGGATGGGATAAATGGGCCATTTGTTCTGATCGCTGTAAATATGTTTAGACATAAAAGTATAAACTTACGTGTCAAAAAGATATAACAGACATTTTTGTATTCGTTTTTCCCTATGGATACTAAAATAATATTTTATAGGGTTTATCGTAAGTTCGGCTGAAACACAATAAGGCGCCCATCATAAGGAATAGATGGGATTCGATATATCCATAATAGACGTCACATGCAAAGTTTTTGAATGTTCTCCATTCAGATTGGATTCCGGATCCTCCAGTGCAGAAGACATACGTCGTAAGTGTCTATCCAAGCGATTGGCAAGAGATTGTAAACTAATAATTCATAGTTCTTTTCGGTTGTTCAGTCTACATGCATGATGTAAGGCAGGGGTTCCCAACTTGTGTGCAAACCCCTGCCACACCATGCATAATGGTGTAGAGCAAGGGTTCCACTATAAAATCCTCTAGAAAGAAGGATCTTAAAATCGAATTTGTTTTTAAGTAAACAGATTAGAGTACTGTAAAATTTCTAGCCTCCGTACGTCAGAAAAGAGTGGAGATTAATTTTCCGTGTACTAACATATATAGTACAAATAAGAAAAAGAAAGAAGGATCTGTTGCAGAAGGGGGTTGAAGTAAGTCGACCAAAAGCAGTCGTTGACCTCTTCCCGAAAGAGAAAATGGTCAACGACTACTCATTAATATAATATTTTAATAATAATTTAATATCATATATATAATATCAGTCCACTATTAATATTTGAAAAGTGATCTGTGTTACACAGGTTGTGAAGGCCCCACACGTGATCGAAGTTGCTAACCTTAACGACCGAAAGACTTCTTATCAACGGTTTTCCTGAATGGAATTCGTCATAATTCTGAGAGTATATACATAGTGTTTGCTAAATACTACAGTTTACAATTAGTTATTTATATTATTGTTTATGATATTAAATCATTAAACTTTTTATATTTAGCACATTTAATTTTTCAAATTATTATTATTATTTTTTTCAGAATGAAACAAGAGGTTATGGCAAACGTAACATTTCCAGTACTAGAACCATTTCAATTTGAAAAACTAATCAATGCAACCGAAGAAATTGAACACACGAAAAATACATGGCATTATCATATATATTATTCTATCGTTTATTTAGTAGTTATGTTTAAATTGAGATCATACATGAAAGAAAAAGAAGCTTTCGAACTGAAGTATTTACTAACTTTTTGGAATTTTGCAATGGCATTTATCAGCATATTTGCTACTGTTCGTATGTTACCCGGATATTTACATCTAGTATGGGATTTTAGCATGGCCTTCTCTATCTGCGATCAAAATTATGGTTTGAAAATGAATGCTTCCGTATTTTGGGGATGGCTTTTTAAGATTCTCAAAAATGTCGAATATGGTGACACCGTGTTTATTGTGTTACGTAAAAGAAAACTTACCTTTCTTCATTACTATCATCATGCTCTAACCGCAATCATCACAGCTTTCGCTATTGCCAACAGGCTTCCAATTGGTCATGGATTTATTGTTGCCAATTATTTTGTTCATTCGCTTATGTATACATATTACATGTTGGCTGCTTTAAATATAAAGATACCAAAATATTGTAGCATGGCATTGACTTCTATACAAATTCTTCAAATGTTATATGGTTGTTTTTTGTGTTATATGGCATTTTATTTCCGAGCGTTTAGAGATGATTGTAGATTTCCTTTAAGACCAATATTTATTATTATTGTAATGTATGTTTCGTATTTTTTCTTATTTGCACGATTCTTTTATGTCAATTATGTTTGTTCTAAAAAAACCAAAAAGAATAAACTATGAAGAATAAACAAATAGCCTACTTCTTGTAATTAAATTCTTGTCTTCGAAACAGGTTAATAAGGTAATTTGAATATACAGTCAACCTTTAATATAGCGTCGTTGTTGTTTTCCTCAAAATTGGCATAATCAGCTTTGGTACTAAACTGAAATATCTCAAGTAATAGAAATTACACATAGCAATGAGTATGAAAAGTATAAAGTCACGTAATTTGGTACATGCTCATTGCAAACTACAAGATAACATAATGTTTGCAATGCGAAATCGTACATTGAGTGCTCCATAGATACTGAAAGCTTTCTCTATTTCGTATTTAAAGGAAAGATTCGTTTAGAGGTATTATTTGAAGCTTTTTGAGAGTGGCTCTATTTGGATGTTTGACTGTGGCTATTAATTAAACTGGAAAATGCGTAATGATAATTTTACGTTTAATTTTATATAAAAACTAGCAGGTAAGCCCTGCAATGTCTGGACAAAAAATAAAAACAAACGTTACGGTTATATCGTACTTCTAACCTTTCTATTATATTACATTACAGTATTTAATTTATATTTACAAAGGTTATATTAAGTAAGAGTTTATCATATCGAGTGATCATTCTAACAACTTTTAAAAATTCTTTAAATTGTGTACAGTATATGAACTTTTGATTTGCACCGCAAGTCACGTTATTTCAATACAAAAATATTCCCCCAAACGGAATTAGATACACGGCACGACTCTATTGCTAACAGGAAAAGTATGACGTACAAGAGCGAGCCACTAGTAATTTCAGGTAGAGAACAGATATTTTAAATTAAATAAATTTAAAATGTTTGATTAAAAATTACAGTCCAGCATTGTGACGATGATTCTTTATTAGGTAAATTTCTATATTGTGTGCCATGTTTTTTGTATTAATATTTTAGAATTTGTTCTCGTTATTATATTTATTAATAATTTGTAATATATAATCGGCTTGCTGTATAGTAGATTTCAATGTAAAACCGTCTCTGTAATCCAAAAAACACACTTTGGTAGACGTATCTCAGCAATTTCTGTTTAGCAAATTGTTTTTTATTTACAATTGAACTACACAATGTAGTTCAATTGTAAATAAAAAACAATTTGCTAAACAGAAATTGCTGAGATACGTCTACCAAAGTGTGTTTTTTGGATTACAGAGACGGTTTTACATTGGAATTTATAATCTGTAGTTTATAAAATTTATTTTACACTAAAACATATGTAGTTTACATATTTCACTGCTTTTTGAACTTTTCTATAAATATTTTGAATTTTTTAGAAAAAGGAAGGGCGCGATATTTTAACTTTTTTTGGACGCAAAAGTGCTAGATATGGTTCTATTAATTAGTATATGCTCTAAAAAGTAATTACCAATTTTAGTATTTTATTACATGTGAACTAGGATCTGTATGAATTTTATTCAAATGAGCATTTGAAGCTATTTATATTATGGTGTGTTCAACATGTTTGCCTTTAACGTTGACGATGTTGTGTATCATAAAAAGTATTCGGGTAGGAAATCATCTAACTTGCACATTGCCCGCATCTGAATCCTTTTGTTCCCTTCTTAAAGATAGTTCAACATATCGCCATGATGAAAAAATGCGCCAAATTAACCTAAACTTGATATAATTCGAGTCATCTGTTGAGTACATTTTCTATAACAAGAGACGTTCTTCGAAGTTTTGAAGAAGATTAAGAAAAATTGTAATATAATTTTTTTATGTGTTAATTTGAATAATATTTAAGTAAAATTCGTATACCACGTCACCCAATTATAATAAAGCAATAAAGTTGTTTGGTAGATTCTAGGCCATCTAATATATTTTATACATAATTCAGTTTTAATATGGAAACATTAAATGCAGTTTTGTTCATTACTTTTTTATGGAATGGATTGATATGACATACTTATTTGTCCATAACTTAATTTTTTATCAAAGTTTTTTATTTTGTAAAATACTTAAATTATATTTTTATTATAAAAAATTTTCGGTTTATTTTTATGTGAAATGAATAATTAATTAATTAATTAATTAAAGTTTTTCTCTCGATCGATTGCTAGAATTTCAATAAAATTAAAACTGTCTCTAATGTCTTTCTCTTAAAGTAGGAATTTCTGTTGTAGATTTAAATTTTCTGACATGTCAGTGATATTTCTCTAATAATAATTTTAATCGAATTAAACATGAATGAAGTTACTCCATTATTTATTTGAGGCACGAATCTAATAGAAATTTAATCAAATTGTACCCTAACTCGAAAGTTGACCCTGAAAAATTATAAATTAAATTTTTCTGGTTTTTTTTTTTTTTTTGTTTTAGTTGGTGAAATCTTTCTTGTATAGGAATTTAGTTCATACTGTACTTATAGATTCACTTCACTGTGTATGTAGGTTTATATTCGGATAAAACTAGATCAGTTGGGCGCTCGAATATCGAGAGCCTCAAAATTTAGTCTTTTAAGTTAAAAGTAATAAGAAGGTTTCTTTGCTGAATGATAAAATGTGATTTTTTTTTTTAATTTAATATTGAAGAATTCCTTTTAACCTTTCTTAAATTTTGTATGATTCATGTTACCCTTTAGAATATACCTTCTTTACTACATAAATAATGTTTAGATGAATGTAAATGTAATAATTATTGTACAGGTCAAATTTATTCGGTTTATTAGTTCTGAAAATTTTGTTAAAAACGGAGAAATAATTTTTTTTGTTTTTTTTTGTATTCGTAATTCTATGTTTTCTTAAATTCACGTTTATAAAAAAAATATAATTTATATCAGAGGTGGCAGCATGCCCAAAGGCACGTTGGGAGAATCAACTGGCACGTAACGCGTCATACGATTACAATTTATCGCCTTCTTTTTTAATAATCTTTTCGGTTTATCATCTGATCATTTTTTAATTGGAATGAATGTAAAGAAGCTGATTGAAAAATGCTTTATTCCAATCAAAGCATGTTCCTACCAGTCCTTTAAATATAGTTATTCGAAGTTCAAAACTTCGGCACGCATAAATATTTTTAAAGATGGTCACTATATGACACGCGGACTAAAAAAAGATTCGCCACCCCTGGTCTATACCCATGTTGTTAAAAAATAGTTTCTAACAGTAATAAAAGTTAAATTAAGTAATTTTCGAACGGTTATAAGCATTTTATAATTTTTGAATAAAGCAAAGGTAGTTCCATGGAATGTATAAAAATTATGAAGTAACGAATTTTGCATTTATTCTATGATTTGTCGTCCAGATCACATCTGAGCGACAAAATAAAGTTTTTTTGTCGTTTTTTTTAATAAACTTGCAATTTTTTTGTATCGATCTACCATCCGGTAGATTTAATAACATTTTGTTTATTTTATATTAAACAACAAAACAATCCCGTGAATAAAATTAAACAATCTAAAAGTTACAAGGCATACGTTTACAAGTATTTTTTGAATCGTGTAACATTTTCATGAGATAGATATTCTAGATTATTTACATTTTATGAAATACGGTAGAATACTTTGCTAAACAGATAACCTTAAAAAAGTTGTAAAAAAAATCCAGCAACGAATTGCTTGATTTAACATTTGAAACTACGTTTGTGATGCCATCTGTTAAGATATTTTATTATTAAAACTTTTTATATTTTTAATTATTATGTAATGTCAAAAAGCTTAATTTTGAGGGTAGGGATGGGTTTTATAAAAAAAACTGTAAATGCTAATAACGAGTAAAATCGTCATTATGTCCGATCCTACTCGAGATACGACACACGACTCCCTTTCATCGCCCCACCCCGTCGATCTTTAACCACCAAAATTTAATAGTATCA
Organism: Centruroides vittatus; assembly: GCF_030686945.1. Taxonomy (NCBI): domain Eukaryota; kingdom Metazoa; phylum Arthropoda; class Arachnida; order Scorpiones; family Buthidae; genus Centruroides; species Centruroides vittatus. The sequence continues at coordinate 181,374 of NW_027122041.1, forward strand.
ATCTCCTTAATACACAAATCTCCCTGCAAAATTTCAGAAATTTTCGACAAAATGCACAGGAGTTATTAAGCATCAAACAGCGTGAACAAAATCGTGCTCTCAAATACACATACTAACATCCATACGTAAGGAAAAAATCTCGAATTTTTTGCATTTCTCGACGTTTCAAAGTCTCCTGAGTCCAAAAATATAAAAGTCATGTGGGACATTTTTTCACCCATCGCCAAGCTTTACCTCTTATATATAACAGGGCCGGTAAAGTAATACATGACAGATTATGCAAATTATGCTTGGGTGTTTTTAGACGGAGCCAATCGGACTGTACGCAACGTTAAAATATTTATGATACAATAATTAATCGAAGTATTTAATGAATTCTTTGAAAGAATAAAGTTCATTGGCGGAGTCGACCTTTTCTTATAGGCTACTTCTCTGTCTATATTTATATAAATCTGGTAGAAGCAATATCAATGTGAATCGCTTCCCGTGATTGTGAAAAGCACGACAAGAAAGACTACAAGAATATTTTTATTTGTATAAGTCTTTATTATTTTGTATTTTTTGCAATATATCTGAAAACAAGAACGATCTAATCAAAAAATTTAAAAAGTCTTGCTTATAATTAAGTTTATAATTACGTCTCAATATATATACTGTATTTATATATTGAGACTTTATGTCCTTGATTCAGAGACTTTTTAGTCATTGGCATACTGATGCGATTACTTGTCTCTGTTTGATAATTGACTTTGTTAGGAAGTTGTGCTCGTTGTGCGATTTAATTTTTGTTGATTAAATTTCTCGTAAAATGGATAAGTTTACTAGGAAAAAACACAACACTGACGATTATGAATCTGAAAGTGAACGTTCACTTTCAGATTCATAATCGTCCATTTAATAATAAGAGTTAGGCAAAAGTCCGACCCAATCGTCAATATTGCAAAAGCTATTTGAAGTTCGACTTTCATTGGATTGAAACCGAGGATTAACCTGTTCTACTGTGTATTGTTTCTGATGAAAGAATGTCTAACAAGTGCACCGTGCCTAGCAAGTTAAAGAGACATTTTACGACTAAGTACACATCTTCAAAATAAAGATCTGTATTATTTCCAAAGACTGTCAGAACAACAATTCAAAGATAAACTGTTGTAGGAAAAAATTACTAGTTTCTAAAATGGCAAAAATCGCTTCTATTGAGATAGCCGAAATAATTACACTACAAACGAAATTGTATACTTTAGCTGAGTCAATTATCTAGTCAGCATGCAGAAAGTTAAACCATGTTAAACAATGAAGCCGAACAAGAAATAAGCAAAATTCTGCTTTCCAATAATACAATCCATAGGAAAAATCATGGCATACAGGAAGATGTACAGAACAAACTTCAGAATTTAAAATTTGCTTTATATTTGGTGATGAATCTGCTGCCATTTGCAAAGAAATGCCACTCGTTACAAAAAGTCAAAGTATCTTTACATTTTATCTGCTTATCTTGAAAATTGGAATTTATCATGGATGTCTTGTATTGGGAATATGTACTGATGGAGCACCATCTATGGTAGGCTCTATTAAGAGTTTTGTATCGCTCTTACAACTGCAAAATGCTAATGTTATAAGTATTCATTGCTTTCTATATAGAGAGGTACTAGTTTCAAAAACAATACCAGTTGAATTAAAGCTAACATTAAACCTAGTAGTTTGGCAAATTATATTAAAAGTAGACCATTAAAGTTCTCGCTTACTTGAACAAATTTATGTTGATAGAGATTCCCATCAAACGGGCTTAATTTTACATACAGAAGTCAGATGGGTCTCAAGAGATAATGTGCTGTGTCGCATACACGAATTCCAAAAGAATTGCATACATTTTTTGAAGAAGAAAAACATGAACGTTTTTGTGAGTACTTTTAATACCAATTTTGGATTTCCAAGCTGGAATATTTAGCAGAAATATTTGCACAACTTAATAGAGTCAACACAAGTATGCAAGGTGGAGACTAAAACATTCTCAACGGACAAGTTGGTTTCAGTTAAAAAGAAAGTTGTAATTTGGAAAAATAAAGCTAAAGATGGTAACTTCGAAATGTTCCTCTCAATAGTGTATAAAACAAATGGATCCTATTGTATTTGAATATTTAACCATTCCGGTAGAAAAAATTAACTTTTATTTTCTGTCGGTGAAAACAGAAATATTAACTGGATTCGCAAACCCTTCATAGAAATTTCATCTATGAAGGTAATATTGGTCTGAAATTTTATGAAGAAGAATTGGCATCTATATATAGCAATCGTGGACTTAAAATCAAACATGCTGAGTTATCCATTGATACATTTTGAATTGCTATTAAAGAAGAATACTAGTCTAGTGTGGGCTTAGTCGAAACTACAATGGGCATAGATTGAATTAGATTGGATTGATAGAGTAAGACACTTTTTTACTCGCCTCTCACTTTAGAAGAAGCAAAACTATTTTGGAATTTCTGCTTTACTCCATCAATTCAATCCAATTCAATTCATGGCCGTTGTAGTTTCGACTAGACCCACACAAGGGATAGCTGAATATGAAGAACTGGGCCCGAGATGTCATGAGCCCCATGAAACATTCCTGAGGTTTCTGATTGGAATAGAACATAGACCATTAGAGCGTCAGGCTGAAGAGTCTGTCTCCATGTTTCTGGGCCATCCGAAAATTCCGGAAATTTACGAATTTGTATAGTGTATTGAGTTATTTATTTTTCGAAACTTTTTTTAAATTTAAATAAAATAAGATTTTTATTTCGAAAAGATTTAGTTTTCGCAAAAATAATTTAACCGATTTGTAAATGTGTTTATTACTAAAAAAGTTTATAATTTATTTATTTAAACAACGCAAGTTTTTAATTATCTGCGTAACAACAGAAATAATAAAAATAATACATTGAAATTAATTTTAAAAAGTGAAAATTTTGATAAGTAAATTTCTGTGTTAAAAATTAATAATTAATAAAAATTTATGAACGTATTAGAAAATTTTTTTTTATAAATCATTACGCTGAGTTTGTCGCCACTCAGTGAAAAATACGGAAGTTACATCTGCGTAATGCAATAAAATTAAAAAATAATTGAATTAAATAATAAAGTAAAAATTTTTCTTTCGTTAAATTAACTGTTATTACTTTTCTCGCTAACAGATGGCGGTAACGATGTCGTGTACAATAATATATGAATTTGAAATTAATTATACAGTACGTAATAAGTTAATTTTATTTATTAATTTATAATATTTTTATAACTATTATAAAGTTTTTAATTAAAAACAATTTTCAGTTTGAGGAATGTTTAATTATATCATTTCTCTTTTATTATTGAGAATCAGCCATTTTATTTTAAATGAATATTTTAAGAAATGAACTAGATTTATACATAACCAGAAAATTTTTATGACATTTAAAAATAATAAATATAAATATAATTATATTTTATAGTTATTATGGCATTAATATAATAAATAATTATATTAAAGCCAAAGGATTGCCCGATTAGATTGGGCCATATTATTGCTACAATTAATAATTAAATGCTAAGTAATTTGGCTTAGACGATAGGCATCATCTCTTATTAAATTTAATAATTAAAATTAAATAATTATGTCCTTTTTCAGCACGGACTATCATCGGTTGTATTGGTAGATGAAACACATTTCCTCTCAGTGGTTTTCCTTTCCCATTTTAAAAAGTTTCCAAACACTCGTTTTAACAAACGGGTATGATAAAACGGACCACTCAAAAAACTAACCAGTAAACTCCCATTTTTAATGCAACTTAAAAGAAACTGCTTTATTTATAGGCTAAAAATATGCCAACAAAATTTTAAGAATTCGATCGAAAAATAACTTTTATTTTCTAAAATATGAAACAACTGGTCATTATGAGTTAAAACAGTGCATACAACTAGAAAAGATAAATCACTTCTTAGTAGACTATTTGAAATAATAGATAGATGCACATAAAGTAGAATTTGTTTATTAGAAAGTCCCTTTCTGCGGGAATAACCCTTGCTGATAAGCGAACTTGCTAAAAAACACTCTTCAGAATACAATTCTATATTTATTAATTTTTTAAATTTATTAGAAAAATCTTCAATTAACGTCTTTGTTGTTTTTTATCAATTAAAAAGTATACGATTCTTTTTTATAAATTCAAAAATTTATAATTTTCAGTAAAATTCTGTAATAAAACTATTGACTAAAATTTTAAAATTCGTTAATTAATCTTGTGTTTGTAGATCAGTAACTAAAACAAGTAATATATTTTAAGAAAAAGGGAAAACCTGTGAAAAATATATTATTTAATTAAAATATAAATTAGAAAAATGTGTAAGATGAATTATAAAAAGTTATATCAATTATTATAAACTACTTATTTTAGATTTCGTAGAACTATGAGAACTAGGTCATTATTTTCCATGAATAGACTCACTTCGAGGAAATTTAAAAAAAAAAAAAAAAATCTATACAGTATATTTTTTTCTAAATTATATTACAGTAATTATTAAATAGAATTACAATTTCTTTAAATATATTTTTTAAAATTATAATTAGTCCTTTGTTTTAAAAAACAGATTTTATGCAAAGCAGGTGTTATTAAAATGTTTAAATAATTAGTTAAATTACTATTTGAAGACTATTTTAATTCCATTTATAAAATAGAAACTAAATTTTGCATTATTTAATTAAAAATTATTTTAAAAAAATCTATTGTACTTTTCAAACAATTATGAATAAATAAAAATTTTAAGTATAGTAAAATTGAAATTGCAATTATTTTAAAATTTAAATAATTAAATATGCAAACTTTAATTTTTTAAAGTTTAGGCCTATATTAAATTTCGTACATGTTATAAAAGATTCAAAATTATTAGGCTAAATATTTTTAAAATATAGAAATAAATAAACGAATGCAAAATATAATTTTGCTGTTCCGAAATGTTTTAATATTTTATTTTATAATCTTAATGCTTTATTATAGTTTATGTTGTTGATTCAAAAGGTTTTTAGCTTTTAGTTTTTTGTATACAGAGGTCTATACTTCTATTTGCAGAACAAAATGCTCAGAGGAGCCTCTGCCTCTGGGCGCTAATTGAGAAGGGGCTGTATAGTGAACAATTATTAAAGAAAACATCAACAAAAAGTTAAATTTTATTCTAATATTAATATTGAAAAGTTGATTAAACTGCAGTTTATTTATTATCAGTGAATACTATTATATATATATACATATATATATGTAAGCCTATTTGTTTTTTCCACGTTCTTCAAACCCAATGGTACTCCTCTCTTTGTAAATGATATTTTGTTATTACATAAATCAGATAGATGATAAACAATAAATAATGTATGAATCTCAGCTAAGTAAGCAAAGTAATGACCGTCTTCCTTTTATATAAAATGGAGTGCTTACTTAGTTGCTTGATATCTATCAGTATACAGAATTTGTATCATCATCAATCTTTCTACAATCCATTGTAAGTCCATTGTATTTTCATCAGCGCCTTCCAATTACTACTGTCCTATGATTTTCTGTCCTGTGTTAATCCTACAACAAAATTGTTTATAACATTTAGAAATCATAAAATATTTTGTTCAGTTTGTCATAAAGTATCATCTTATCAGCATGAGGAACCAGAGTTCTGACCGATTAAGCTTATGTGATTTTTAATAGGTACTACAGATTGGAGTACCGTTCCTCATTCCTCAGCTATGTTTACCTACTCATTAACGGTCGAGTCCTCCCAGCATGAGTCTAATTGAGGTGTTATAGTTCATGGTGTATTGTAACCTCACGATAACAGATCATTCAGTCATAAATTTCTGTTTAAATGAACATTAAAAGTCGATTGTTTACTCTAAACTTGTACTGTATATTGTGGTATTTTCCAACAGTTATCTCCCTACTAATTGAAATCTTGTTTGTTAAGATGAAAAGGTTAGATATCTTGGCCAACTTCCGAATAATTTAGAAAATGTCCAGTAATTTATTATCTCCCATAGAAAATAGAAAATAAAATTTACATGTTAAGAATTTCTTTTTAACTTAAACCGATAAGTTGATTCTCAGTTTGAATATTAAGCGATGATTTAATATAATTATAGGTTAAACACAATCCTGGTTGCTAATTATAGTTTTCTATCTTACTTTTATTAAACTTTCCTTTTATCTGTAATTTTATAATGAAGTCGATTCAAAATATTAAAATGAGTATATAATTCATGAAAATATTAAGAGTTATTTAGTAATTAAATATAGACGCTTTAAAGATGCTGGAGTTCTATGATTCTCAACATTTGTTTGGTCTAACCTTTTGACCGATTGAGAAGTTGAGTACTTCTTGAATAAGAAAATAACATTCCTTAAAATGAATGATCCAAATCTAAATATAGATAATTAAAAATAAGTAATTATACTAATATAAATTATAATTATAGATGTGACTAATAATAACTAGAAGGCACATACCCTGTATTTTAGTAAAGATTTGATTTATTGAAACTTTATACCATAATAATTGATATTTTTAAGAGTTTGTCTTTCAATCTTTGTGAATTAGAAATATAAAACACTGTTATATAATTTTTAAAATATTTTTTTATATATTATTACATTTATTCCAACTTTCTTTATCAAGGTTGATTTTTTAAAATATTTTATCGAATTTAAGGAGCTGTTTTAAAAAATAATTTAATAACATTCATTTAATTTAGCTTTTAATGCAACTACAATTTTCGGCGCTTGCCAACGGCCAACGGCCAAGTAAATAAATTCACTAGTTCCCGGGGTCGCGCCTGATCATGCGATGACCATGTGGCGTTTACCGTGTTTTCTGCACGTGTCTAACACACCTAAATTGAGGTCAGTTTCTGATAGAAGACTCTACATATGAAGATTCTCGTAGGCATTACCCGTTTGTCAGATCGCCTTTATATTGAGTTGCTTTATTCCATCAAACCAAACTGAATTATAATTTTCACAATATATCTATCTTTACTATGCTAATATAGACAAATAATGCGATATTTAGTAAAATAAATGATTTTTTTTAATTTTAAATAGACTAAAATAGAAAACATTATTCTCAATCTTTTAATATAAAAAATAATTTAAGCAAAATAAATTTCGATAATTAATTAAACATTGCGAATTTTGACTACAAAAATAATTAATTAACTGACTTTGTTGTGGTTATGACATCACAAGAATTTACTATTGCGTTTTATTCATTGTGTTAAAGAATATATGAGTCACCACGTTTTCAGAGTATGCAGAGTAACATTTATTATTAAACTATATAAAATTCATTTGTATAGAACACGATTGTCAACATTTAGCTTAACAAGTTCTATATTTTAAATAAAAGTTAATTGTTCTTTTTTCATATTTTTTTCTATGAAAATATGAAGAAAACTTTTATGTTGAATATTATGATGAAATAACTTTTATGCTGAGAGCATTTAAGAATTGTTCCTAGAAGGCAGAAAGAATCCAAGTCAGGTCCTTTTGATGAAAGATTGATTTGAATTCATATTTCCACACCAACAATCTTTTGAAATTCTATTATAAAAATTACTTTGGATTCCTGACTAAAAAAATCTTGATAACATTCTTGGCCTTTTTCTTCTCTAACATGTTTTATTTTACGTATTTATAGTACCAGCATGATAAAGGGGAAAAAATTATATACTCTGCCTAAGGCAGAATCGTGTCTGGATTATTCTGATAAAGTGTAACTTTTTTCCTTTATATAGTAATTACATATACATACTATAAATAAATAAATTATCATTCGAAGTAAATGAAAGTTTATTAACATCTGTATATAAATAGCTATAATTTTCATTTATAATCTGTTTATAAATATTATGTTCACATAATATGTATATGAACATTCATCATCATTGAAAAATATTATAAAACTATAAGGCAATATTCCAAGTAAATATGAACCCTTGACCTATTACTAAAATATACAGAGTTTTTAACATATTCAAATACACGTGTAGATTTGACAATTAAGATCACATCGGATACGATTATTTACAATTACTAGTTTATGAAATAATTTTAATAGAAAACTTTTATAATTTCATTGAAAATATAATTAAAAATTGGATATATTTTTATATTAATAATAAAATTTAAGAGTATTCGTGATATTTACAAAGGCACATTTTTATATTTGCGATGACATCGTATGTATAATTAAATATAACAATTAAAATGAACGTTATCTTTTAAAAGTTATTTTTAAAATGTTTTGTTTAAAGTTATAAACTTTTTACACGCCCTTTTTTAAAACATTGTTTTCATCCTACGAATACAAAAAGAGCATTGTCATACCTAACATGGATTTAGTCGTTTCTGCATTGTAAATGTTGAGTGATGAAGGGCGAGATGCAACCTGTTTCAACCACTCGTGAAAATTTATGAGGCTATGACCTGAATTCAAACGTTCTCAGAACGTAGGCACGTGTCATAGTAGGTATGTGTCCATACATCGGCTGTCTTACCCCATCACTTCACATTACTTCTCGAAAAGTACCTTGTTTATCCATTAGTAAATAATATTATCAACAAGCTATTAGTTTATTTGAATAAGATGCTTGGTGATAACAATAACTCTTAAGATGCTTAACTACAAGCTTTCTGCTAAGATAAAAAATTGGAAGAGATAACGTCATAACAGAAATCAACTCGGTTAAACGAAAACTGGTTACCATACGAAAACACACCTATTGTTATGTTGTTTGATACATAGCACCCAACATACTAAGATCGCATTTATTTCTCCCTCCCCCATTTTCAGAAGGCCAGAACTGTAATAAGATCAACCAGTACGAGTGAAAAATGGAACATGTTGCCTACACTCAAATTACCCATAACAAAGTTTAAAGTCAGAATTAGATTCGAACCTACAAACTGTATTGTGGCAAAATCATATCTGAAAGCTTAATTTAATAAATAATAAGCTAAAATGTTAACTTTAATAAAATAAATTGTAAAATAAAATAAAAGTTAACGTTTTTGATTAATACTGTATATCATAAGAAATGCACATAAATTATGGCGTATTTGTTTTCAATATACTGCGTATGACATATACCCTAAACACAATACTTACATTGTATGCAGATTTTCTAACTTTGGAATTTTGGGGAAAATTCTAAAAATAATGTTCTTTTTCTTCGAGTCTCAGGAAAAACAGCTTAAAACTCGAGACTTTTATAAAATTAAATTTACAAATCTGAAATAGATAAAGTATTAAATGTATTATGATTTTTAATTTCAGTAATTGATTATTATATCATAGACTATGATTGAAATTCTATTACAAACTAATGAAACTATTTAATAGCTTAAAAAAATAGTTTTCGTTATTTTATACATAAATTTTACGTATATAAACCAAGTGCAGCGAAGCAGCAACAAATAATAATCATATTAAATATACTTGTCCTCTTCGAGTCAGTTCATTCACATAATTATCCTTCATGCTTCTGTTGTTTCTAGAATATGTACCAATATTTTAGTATTTACAAACGACTTCATATAAACTATTTTTATACATTTAAAAAAAATAAGATTTTAAAATTGATAACTTTTTTACATAAAGATAGGCGCATTTTAGACGAATGTAAGATTAAAATATAACTGCAGGGCTTATCGAAAAGAATTAAACGATTTCAACATGTTATCATTCGGAACAAGTTGAACACAAGGCTATAATTTGTATACACACGTATAAAGAACCATGAAAGTTTACCTGACAAATCACGAGTGTTAAATATGAACTTCCTTGGTCACTGCATTGCACAAATGTCAATGTAGTATTCAAGTTCTTGCTACACATATTGAAACATATCGACATCAATATTTCCAATCCGCTACTACGATGAGAATCTTCAAATCGCACAGATTATCAGGGAGGGGAGGAATGTTAATGAGGTATTTCACGCATCTCACAAAAACATAACACGGAATTAGCTCGGAGACCTAGGAAGTCATTTCAAAAGTTGATAAACACCAGCAGCAGTACTGCCAACCATACGTGTGAAGATCGTGTATTTAGATATTTTCAGATGTAAAGGTGCCTCTTCACTGAACCGTAATCACTAAACCATTACTTTTCTATGAACCCATCATCTTCTATAAACTCTTGCAGTGATTCAGAATTGCAAGGCGATAAGAATAATCATCTGCATTTAGATGCAACCACTAGGTGCAATACCTATCCAGATGCTTCCACAAAACGCACCACGCAATTTTTTTGGGAACACCAAGTTCTTGTCTCGCTCTCACTGTAGATTTTCGCAAGCTACGCAGAAATGTCTCACGAGTTCTCACCATCACCTCATTAGACACCAGAAGACGGCCAGAAGCTCCCTTACAAATGCAACCAGTTCTTTTGAATGAATCAAAGAATCGAGTTGTTGTCTGGGAGGTACTTTGCCAAATCTGTACAAAACTGTTCCTAAACATTTATCACTGACTTACTCATAAATTCTAGAATGAAAAACAAAATTTTACTTCCAGTAGCTACTATATTAGAACAATGTCGCCTGTTAACTGGTATAGAATAATGAACTAATGTGGCCATTATCCCTTAAATATCCAAACGATATTAATTCGGTAGAATTATTATCAAAAATAATCAGTTTTAAAAAATCAGGAAATGACATTAATTCCAGACCTTAAAGCAACTACAAGTTTATATCTTTAAAAACAATTCATGAATATAGTTTAGTTCAGTTCTATCCAAATTTAGTAGTTGCATTGATAATACAGTAAAACCTGTCTATGGCGACCACCCACGGTTCCTTCAAAAAATGGTCTTTTAGTCAGGTGGTCGTCCAATACAGGTGGTGCTGTAGTACGGTATTTCCGTACGTATTTTGCGCACATTTTAGCCATTTCTACTAAGCAAAACTCGAGGTGAGCAAAAAAAGCGAATTTTTTTAACGATAGAGCTATATTGGTACTGTATTTTATTCTTGTCGGATAACTCAATTTACAGGAGTCGTCGTCGTGATTTTGTAAGACAAATCTAATACCAATATTTTAAAGATTAATACGATACTCGCATTTTCTCGATTATAATGCACACTTTCTTTTTTCCGACTTAATTAATTCAACTCGGTTCTTTTCGTTCGCTCCTTAGTTACGTGTATTACGTATCTCTCCATCACTTTGGTTTTGGTTTTCGTTAGTTTAATCTTATTTTAACTTTAAAAGTACTGTATTTTAATATTTAATATTTTCTTAAGTACAATAAGAAAAGTTATTAATTAATAATAAAACGATTTTATTATTTTTTTCTCATAATACGATTTCATTACATTCCGTGAGAATCGAAAAAGGAAGGTTGCCTGTAAAACTGATTTTTGCATTAATGCGTTTATTGTTTTTTGAATATTTTGCGTGCGAAAATTACTTGGCTATTGTTTTTCTAAAAATATCGCGGAAATAAGGTAGGTTGATACAGAAACTATTTATCGCACATGTACTGTATATGAGCGTAGAAAAAGTAAATTAATTAAATTTTATCAAATAATGAGATTAGCCGATTAATTGTATTGTGTACAATATTTTATACCCCTAAGGAAAATACTGTAGATCTACGGTAAAATAAATTTCGTTTTTCCACAGTTAAACTTCGCCGCTAATTGCGGTTGTGGTAAACCATTTTCACTTTCTCTGATAACTTTAACACAATCTTCTAACGAGAGCACTTTTGTTTTTCGGACAATTTCGAACAATCCGAAATGAATTTCCTTTGTTGCTAGACTAATTCATTAACACCTGCACCTAATTTCAAGAGTGGGAGAAGTGCCCGAGGTGGGTTCGAACAAGAGTTTTGACCAGATATATTCGCGGAAGTGGTCGCTTATTACAGTTGTTGTATGTTGTTTCGGACCAAAAATCGATGCACCTGTGTAACGCGACCGCGTTACACAGGTGGTCGCTTAATACGGGTAACTTATACGAAGACTCTATGTATAAACTATTCCGTGCCAGAAATTTTTACTCGTTTTGACAGGTGCCAGTCGAATGCACGTAGTCGCCTAAGCAGCTTTCACTGTATTCCTAATACCCTATTCACACTGTACATTTTAAGCGGGATTAAGATTTAAGCAGAATTAAGTTAAGTCGCATTGTCGAAAACAAGATTAACTACTCGTTCACACTAAGTAATTAAAGCGAATTATTCGCTTAGCCCTCGAGTGGGTGTACTCAATATTACATTTTAAATAAAATTAAACTTTTGATTATTTTTCGTAAATCATCATAAACTAATTTATATTTAGTAATTTAAATTATAAATAATTTATTTAAAGAGCATAAGACGTTAGTTAGGAATTATTAACATTTATTATCAGTGACGTCATTGTCATTGGCAGCACGATTCTCTCAATGTTTATATCACTTTAGCGATAGAACTGTGATAAGAATGGATTTTTGACAGAAATTTATATATATATATTTTTTTCGTAAACAAGAAATTTATATTATCATTTAAACTTCTTGTACCGAAGCAGCATATATATGCTAACAGAAGAGTATCGTTTGTTCGAACATTTGTACCTGTACCTGAACATTGCTTCCGCCATTATTTTTGAACTTGTGGAAAGCTTGAAGCGACTTAAGCTCCTTTGAGAAAGCGATTTAAGCTGAGCCGGTTGTTGGTAGTTAAACCGGTTTAACGTTAAGTCAGTTCCGTTCATATTTCATACCTTAAGCTGGCTTAAAATGTACAGTGTGAATAGGGTATAACACTACCTGTTATTGTAGCTTCTGGTGAAAGGCTTCATTAAACTAAAAATTATCAAAACATACGTAAGATCATCACTTGCTCAAGAAAAATTGTCAAATATGACGATTTTATCAATTGAATAGGAATTTACAAAAATTAATTTTGATAAAATAATTGATGTTTTTTGCGTGTAAAACTGATTTTTTGATTGCATTAATGCGTTTATTGTTTTTTGAATATTTTGCGTGCGGATGGATTGCGTGCAATGGATTATTTACAATTTCTTGGAAAATAGTTCCAAGAAATTGTAAATAATTATAAATTAAGCATAAAACAAATTATATTAAATTTAAATAATATTATTTATTAATAATAATCCATTGGAGATTTTATAAATAATTTAAATATAAAAATTTGCTTTACTAGAAGCAAGAAAAGTAAAACTTAAAAAATAAAGATTTTATATTGGGCACTTATTTATATAAGTATTATTAATATTATTTTGTCTCTATTATTAAATTAAATTATTGAAAAAATTGTAATATGTTTATTCGTGTCTAATACTTATTTTGTTTTTCTTTTGTTAAGGTAATTTTATGTTCCTACTACTGTTGTACTATTATTGCGTTCTGTAACTTTTTATTTAATAATTAATAAATATATTTTGTTCCCAAAATCATTTATTTATTTATTTAATATTATTAGAAATAAAAAAAAACTGTACTTAGGGGCAAAAATTTATACTGCCTTAGGTGAAAATATCTGTAGGCCGGCTATGCTGTTACATGTTGATTTTATTGCATGTTTTACTTTACACGTTAAAAATTATTTTCTGTTTAGTAAAGTTTGAATTACTATTGAATAAAACATTGGAAGTGACAAGTGTTTACCAGCGCACGTGGTTTACATTGTTGTGGTAGCTTCGCGATTCAGGTGTTTTGATGTTTTGTTAAATATCTATTTTAAACTCAAGGTTAGTAAGTCATTAATTCTCTTGTTTTCAACGAGTTATTACTGTGTCCTCTAAATCTTCAAACACGTGTCGTATCTTACTTTTACATTAAGTTGCTTACCTTAAAACCACTGTAACGAATTAATCGTTTACACTTTACAGAACTAATCAGGATGACTAAAATTGCGTTGATTTTAGCCAATAATATCACAAAACTTCTTTAAAACCAACATTTCTGAAATGTTTTTAAAGACTTTTGTGATGTACAGTACATTAAATATTTCTTCAATAAAATGTTGTACTTAACAGTTATTTCACTAGTTTTCTTTACTAAACGTAATATAATCCGTCATTCTTGATGTTGATATTTCTAGTTTTATTATTAAAAATTTAATACTTCATATATAATTAAAAGTAATATTTCACTTTTATTCATAAAATTACTAAATAATAGAAGCATTTTTATTTTAAACAAATTTGTTTAAAAGGCAAGCTGATACCAATTATCCGTTATGGGAACAGTTCAAGGCACAGTAATCTAAATACTGTAACCCGTTTAATTAACAATCTGTTATAACAACACGTGACAAGTAACGACGGTATTCGAATGTCTAGTACAGAGCTTCCCAATATGTTTAAAATCTTCTTATTGTGGACGAAAATAACTTTTTTTGTGCAAAATTTCACGGCAGTGGTTCTCAACGTTTCTCGTGTCGCGGATCCTTAAACCCCCCATATCAAGATGGACCGAGGACCCTCGCAGAATTTCACGGTCCTTAGGGTCTGCGGACTACCGGTTGAGAAACGTGGTACTAGAGTACAGTATTTCTTGTAACGTATTGGTGCAAGTAATTTTTTTTTTATCTTAAACATGCTAAAAAGGAGAAAATGACTCATTCGAGTCACTTTTTCCTTTTTAACATGTTATTTATTACTTATATCGGCACATATTAAATATATAAAAAATAAATTGCAACAACATATTGCCAACAATATTTAAGGTAATTTTTATTAAGTTAATTGCTACCACAACTTGGAAAGTTCATAGTTGCGGGATTTTAGAGGTCACAACGTGAGTCATTACAAAATGAAATTTATCTTACCGTAAATCAGTTATATTCTTTTTTATTTATTTATTGTACAGTAATACTTTTTTCATTTCTTCCTTTCAAATGCAGAAATACTTTTCAAAGAAATTGTAAATAATTATAAATTAAGCATAAAACAAATTATATTAAATTTAAATAATATTATTTATTAATAATAATCCATTGGAGATTTTATAAATAATTTAAATATAAAAATTTTAATAAATAGTAATAAAAAATAGTTGAAATAAACGAGAAAAGGATATTTAAAGAAATTTATAATTTCTTCAATGGCGTAAAAAAGGGAAAAATTATTGAGCTAAATGGATTAAATGAATTGTTATATATTTAATGAATTTTTTAAATCTATTAATGTATTTGATTTGTTTTCATTTTTAGGACAGACATTCCTCAAAAAATTTCTGCGGTTTGTGGTCCAGGAATTTTTCGGAAAATTAGAATTAAATAAAATACAACCATCCTGTAGTCTTATATTCTCAAAATAAACTCTAATATAAATTTAAATTGTTTAATCTTTAAATATATATATTTTAAATTAAATGTATAAAATATATACAGTACATTATTTTAAATATTTTTGAAGTTTTATCATTTAAAATAATTAAAGAATAGAAATATATATTGAATTATTTTATTGTATTAAATTAAATATGTTGATTACGCGTTGAAGTTTTAATAAATTGTTATTAATATCAGTTTTGATTCAATCACTGTCAATATTATACTAATTATAGATGTCTAAATGAATTTTCTTTAAAATTACAGTTCATAAAGTACAAATTGGATGAGAACAGATAAAGCTGAGAAATTTTATGTCCAATATTTAAAAAAAATTAATTTAAAATATTCAAAATTATAAATATAAATAGTCTTTTTGGGCTAGTGTTGTTATTAATTAAAATGAAAAAATGTATATACTTTAATAAAGTTTACCATAGACCAGCTAAAACACTAAGATGAATTCAATTCACATTGTTTTATTCATAGAGTCGTATCCATTTTGTACAACTGCACTTCTACATGTCGTCTTCAACTAAACAAGATATGAAAATCTTATAATTTAGGTATATTTATATTTTAACCGATCAATAGTTAACTTAATTAAAGTGTATACATTTTTTGATATGACTGATTGTTACTCTTGTAACAGTTTGTGACTCTTTAGCGTATTTAACATTTTTTCACTTTTTTAATAAATTTATCTGTTTTATATAACTGAAATTTTTAAATATATATATATAGGATAGCTTTTAAAAGTTAGTTGATAATCTAAAAATTAGAATCAAATTTCATTCTGATCCTTCAACAATCTTCAGAAATTCTTCGAACCAGATTAAAAGTATAAATGATGTTTTACAGAAAATAAAAAAATCCAATTAAAAATGCAGATGACAATAAATTTAAACTCTGTTAAATTATTTATTAAAATAATGTCTAATCAAAAGAAAGTTATTTATTTCTAATACTACTGTATTACATATGCATACACTTAACACCTTATTCTTGCCGAGAAATATAAATTTATTTAAAACAAACAAACGTTTTCAGCCTGATTCACAGGCCATCTTCAGGTTTAGAATACATTTGAATTAAAAATTCTATCATTAGAACACTAAATTCAAATTCAAAATTAATAAACATTTAAACAAAAAATTAAATAGACAACATAAATACCAATAAAACTAAAACATAAAAATATATAAACATGCAAGAAACGAAAATATAAGTATTAATAAATGCAATACATTCAATAAAACCGCTATAACTATTGGTTAGAGCCCTTATTAAACTTCCTAACCATGAACTTCCACGCAGAGGGTAGACTTTCTGCGTCCCTCGCATTTAGACAGCCTTCTTGTAATCTACTCCTATAAATCTGCAACTTTTCTGCTGTCAATGCCAAAGATGGAGAAGATAAAGGGTTTATGATGGTCGCCTCATTCCATTTAACT
Source organism: Centruroides vittatus (assembly GCF_030686945.1). Classification (NCBI taxonomy): domain Eukaryota; kingdom Metazoa; phylum Arthropoda; class Arachnida; order Scorpiones; family Buthidae; genus Centruroides; species Centruroides vittatus. Next base: position 198,170 of record NW_027122041.1, read on the forward strand.
ATAGCTCCTGGCGCTTGCGCCATTTGGGACAAAATTGTTGCATTAGACTTCTTTCTGATGTTATAACTATGCTCCTTGATTCTAAGCCCTAAACTTCTAGTGGTTACTCCAATGTAGTCTTTTTTAACGCCCAATTGCATGTTCTCATACGGAATTTTATAAACTCCTGCTTTCTCTTCTGATTTTATACCATCTTTATCATTCCTGAGGATTTTGTATAAATTAGGCGCCCTTTTTAAAAGCATTCTCGAACCTTTTTTGTGTGCAATCTCCTTCATGACTGCATTCATACTTTCATTATACGTAAATTTTACGCTTCTATTGGAAGCATTTTTAAAAAACCTTTTTTCGGTGTTGGCTTCATATTTCCTAATTATTCCCAGAATCGTACTTTTACTTTACTATCCAAGCTTCCTGAAGGAAGCTTGGATAGAAAGGTCAGAAAACTAGAGGTCTCTAAACTTTCCAAGGCTTTGCCTTTTCTCAGGAAGTGTAGGAACCCTAGGCCTGGAACACCTAGGTTATTTGCTTTCGCTAAGGTGCATAAAACCGGTAAAGAAATAAGACCTGTAGTAGAGAAATGCAGAGGTCCCACGTTTGTGTTAGAGAAGAAGTTGCATGAGTATTTATCATCGCAGCTGGACACAGATACTCTAGTTGCACGTGATCCTATGAAAGTGGTTAAAGATCTGCAGAATATAGCGTTAATGGAGGATGAAGTTGCAACTGTTTTCGACTATGAGAGCATGTATCCGTCGGTTAGGATAGAATCGTGTGAGGAGGCGCTATTGGACTTCTTATACTGTAATAACTCAGAATTGCTTAATTATACTGAGGAAGTAGAGAATTTGGCTAGTTTGGTCTGCCGTGAATCTTGCTTCGCTTTTAATGGGCAGGTCTACAGACAGAGAAGAGGGGTCCCTATGGGAAGCCCGCTTTCAGGGATCCTATGTGAATTGGTGGTGCGAAGGCTGGAAAGAAGAGTTTTTCATGATTTTAAGGATGATATCATATATTTTAGCAGATACGTTGATGACTTATTTATATTATGGAGAAATAACAGCAGAATCAAGGATTTTTTGGATAAGATCAACGATAACAGTGATGGCCTTACTTTAAGATTGGAACAGAAGAGTTCCTTGAATCTGCATTTTCTCGACATTGATATTACATTCAAAAAAGGCCACCTGTCCACTAACGTTTTTATTAAACCATCACACAGCCCTTTGTATATTCCCTCCCAATCCAAGGATCCGTATAAATATAAAATTGCGGCTTTCAGAGCTTTAATAAGAAGAGCTTTTTTGTATTGTGAAAGAGTACAAGACAGGAGGAAAGAAATAAATAGAATAATAGACGTAGCCAAGGCCCTAGGTTACCAAAAAAGTACGATTCTGGGAATAATTAGGAAATATGAAGCCAACACCGAAAAAAGGTTTTTTAAAAATGCTTCCAATAGAAGCGTAAAATTTACGTATAATGAAAGTATGAATGCAGTCATGAAGGAGATTGCACACAAAAAAGGTTCGAGAATGCTTTTAAAAAGGGCGCCTAATTTATACAAAATCCTCAGGAATGATAAAGATGGTATAAAATCAGAAGAGAAAGCAGGAGTTTATAAAATTCCGTATGAGAACATGCAATTGGGCGTTAAAAAAGACTACATTGGAGTAACCACTAGAAGTTTAGGGCTTAGAATCAAGGAGCATAGTTATAACATCAGAAAGAAGTCTAATGCAACAATTTTGTCCCAAATGGCGCAAGCGCCAGGAGCTATAGTTAAATGGAATGAGGCGACCATCATAAACCCTTTATCTTCTCCATCTTTGGCATTGACAGCAGAAAAGTTGCAGATTTATAGGAGTAGATTACAAGAAGGCTGTCTAAATGCGAGGGACGCAGAAAGTCTACCCTCTGCGTGGAAGTTCATGGTTAGGAAGTTTAATAAGGGCTCTAACCAATAGTTATAGCGGTTTTATTGAATGTATTGCATTTATTAATACTTATATTTTCGTTTCTTGCATGTTTATATATTTTTATGTTTTAGTTTTATTGGTATTTATGTTGTCTATTTAATTTTTTGTTTAAATGTTTATTAATTTTGAATTTGAATTTAGTGTTCTAATGATAGAATTTTTAATTCAAATGTATTCTAAACCTGAAGATGGCCTGTGAATCAGGCTGAAAACGTTTGTTTGTTTTAAATAAATTTATATTTCTCGGCAAGAATAAGGTGTTAAGTGTATGCATATGTATATTTTGCTGAGTGCTTTGTGATATTTTACTACTGTATTAATCAAAACAGTATTTTATATTTTTATTGTATAGTAGGAATGCATTTATATATCTATAAATTATATTTTATTTATTTAATAGTTGTTTTTAAAAAATACTGAAGTTAATAAATAGAGTCTTCGTAATAGAGCATAGGTTAAGAGAACGGTTCGGTTAAAAGTGCATTCTGTCTTGTTCCCGATTTTCCCCCTCATGTTTTACATTAGCGAAATTTACGTTAACAGACCACCGAATAGTAGAGCAGTCGATTTACATCAGTGCCGTGTGGGCGACATTTTTTGAGCAACAATGCGCATAAGGGAGCACTATTATAAGGAAGCTTTACAAAAATCAATCTTTAATCAAAGTGTACTGATACATTACTGTCATGTTGCACGGCGACAGGGCTTTCTACACTACAGTATTTGTTGAGATTTCGTGAAACCTTCCATTGATCATTTTCTAATAAGCGGACAATCAAAAGATTTCTTACGAATCATAATGAAGGGTTTTATTAGGCACACACATGAGAAACGATTTCATATTAAAAACCTATCATACAATACATATGAACAAACAGCACAGAGCACGTTTACTGTATGTCATCATCTCGAAGGGCAAGGCAAGATATGATTAGCGACCAGATTTCGGATGTCACAGACGACCTAACTTTAAGGCGATATTGTACTTGTGTGTTTTATACTGTACAGTACGTCTATTAAATAGCATTTAGAAATTTTGGAACGAAGATGTTTACATCTTTTCAGCTAATCCTCCTACTGTATTTCTGGAGAGAAGTGAAAGTTCTGGTGACTGGTAAATAAACTGTATTTAACTGTATAACTGTTTATCAATATAACTGTATTTGTGATTATTCGATAGAACAATAAAATGTATGATATAGGAAAGTACAGTAAAAATTGTGATAATGAATTTTAATGTTTTCAATTGTGTTATAAGTTACATAGAGCTTCCAAGACATGAAAAAGAGAAGAGAATCGAATATTATTAACAATCTCTGGATGACCTTGTCACTTCGGATAATGGAACATGAGGTTCCAACATGAGGTTCTTAAGCGAACTGGACTGTATTTCTTTCTATATAAAATTACAAAAATCGAATATTTGAATAAACGTTTTCAAATACCGCACTTAAAACGATAGAATTTAACTACAGAATAAAAATATATATACCGTAAGTATGAGAATGATTTAACTGTTTATCCGGCTTATATTATGATTTAAACTAAAGTTAAATCAAATATAAAAATAGACTAGAAGCACAATTCTTTAAAGACCAATTCTATAACTTTAAACTCAGTTAATTTATATAGAATCAGCATCTTATAAGTTGGATAATATGTGATATTTTGACATACAAATATGTTGATATTTTATTTCGAAATAATTTATGCATAACCAATTTAACTTTGTCCAGAAAGCGAGATCTTATATAGCAGCCATTAAATAAATAAAAGTGAATTTAATATCTTTGATAATATTGGTGATAAAATAGAAAAAAATATTACGTCGTAATATCCAAATTGTAAGATGATGATGGTAGATAAATTGAGTTTAAGGTCATAGAATTAATCTTTAAAGAACTGTGCTCATAGTCTACTTTTATATTTGATTTTAAATTTATTTAAGCAGTGACATGAGCCGGATAAACAGTTGAATCTTTTTATACTTTGCAAGGTTTTTAATTATATTTACCACTTGTCAAACCACAATATAAAAATATCTTAACAGGATAAAACAGCATTTTCTTAAATTTTATGCAATATTTTAATTTTTTCTTACAAAATTTATTATTGGAATTTTGTTTTTTTTAAACATTTTATATTCCTTCACGTTTAGTAATGCATATAAACAGCAAACTATAAGTAACTCCTTATATAGTTTTACAATAATTAATGTAATTAATAAGAGATAAAACAAATCTGAAGAAATATATCAAATATGCTGTTCTGAGAAAAATATTTGTTTTGAAAATGAAAATAAGCAAAAAAAAAATTGTACATTTTTTAAAAGTCAAGCTTATTTTTAAGGTCACATCAAACAATATTAGAAAAAGCTATTTAGAGTTTTCCTCGTAAAGTTATTTTTATCAACCTATTTAACAAAATTTGATAAAGTAATATCAAGTACAACTTTCCCATTTCCGTTTGTTCAACTTTTTATTTTTATAGGGCATTAATGATTAAAAAAAGCTATTGAAAGTTCCGCATTGAAGTGTCTCTTTTTTTATTCATCAATTGATCTTCTTAATAATAAATAAAATTAAAAATTAAAACATATTTTACATAACTGGTTATATAATATTTAAATATATATTAAAAAATCTTAACGCAAAATTTTGATATTTTATCCATATTTACTTTAAATAAATCTATAACTGCATGATGAGCAATACTCAATATCATATAACGGCATTTTAGATAATTATTTCATTTTATTAAAATTATGAACATTTTAAGACAAATTAACTAAAACAATTTAAACATGTTTCGTTTCAAATAAATGCTTAATAATATCTAATATACTAATAAAATAATCCAAAATTTCTTCATACATTTTAAAACTTATCTATAGATTAGTGTAGAAGTTTATCCATATAATAATTTTATAGTTTTATTTAATGTTTTAAGTAATAAAAACTATAATTAATTTTTTTAAAACTTTTTATATTATTATAAAAAATAAAATTGCTCTTCTCCCTAAAAATTACTTTCTGTTGCAAAAATTAGAACGTTAAAAAAATATTTAGGTATGTAAATAAGTTTTACGTTTGATATACACGTGGCTGTCAAGTAAAGGAAAATAATAATCCAATTTTATAGTCATTCAGTCAAATGTAAGGGAAAGTTTTAAATTTAACCATTCTCTTCTGTGAATAGGACAAAGAACCTTACTTTCCTACCTAAATCTGAGTTCTATATATATTTTACTTCAATTAGTAAGTATCTAAGAAGAATAAAAAGTAAGTTTTTAAAAAATTGTTTTATAGTATTTTATTATATTATATTATATTATATTTGATTTTTGTATTATATAGTATTATATTATAGATTTTTGCATATTAGTATATAAAAAAATTATTGCTAATAGGTAATTTCTGTTATCCTCCTGTTACAATCTGTTTTTTATGACTATTACATGAGGAAAAGTCTGCTAAAAGTTATTAAAAATCGATTATTTAACCTTAGTAACTTAATTCTTGCTTTAATCTGATTAATTGCAAAAATTATATTTTATAAGTAATAATTTAAATCACTTTTATTATATTCGTCTCAATATTATTTTATTGTAAGTATTAATCTGTAAATTTCAAATGTTGAAATATATCTTGCAATACAATGTATTGTATGTGTAGTTTAAGGTACTTACAATATAATATACTACAATAAGCTATATATAAATACAGCAAAAATACCAATATATATTCTGCATTTATTTACATGATAAAATCTTCAATACCTAAATTTGTCTATTGAAACAAAAAAGAATGACTTAATTACATTATTAATTTCTAATAAAATATATTTTAGCCTAATTCCTATGAAAGTAGGTGGATGAAATAACTATAGAAAATAAATAATTGCTTGAAATTAATTTGTATATTTAAATTATTAGTATTTAAATGTATTTATATATAGGCCTATATAAGCTTATATTTAAGATTATAATATTTAAATATTTCTCAGTTTTTCAAAATTTTGCTTTGAAAAGTAAGCCACTGTGCACTGTGATTCCATTCTGACTTAATGATAAAAGTTATGTTGATCATGGAATACTTTTTATCATATGTTCCATAACGTGTAAGTAGGATTCTTTCTTAAAATTTTAAATGTACTGTCCATCTCAAACAAGTTAAAAGATATTTATGGAAAGGTTAGAACAGGCAAACTGAAAAGTTCCGTCGTAAATGTTTCGTACTTGTAAAATTTATATATGTATATATATACATGTTTATCTAGATACAACGTTTTCGTTAGATAATTATATAAGATAAATATGAATTAATATTACGTGCCAAAAATGCATTGCAATATCTTTAACAAAACATTCTACAGAAAAAATTTTAAAATTACATTCTAAATACAATTAGTTAGCACGTTAAAATCACATGTGGATGTCTTAAATATGTCAACCCGAGTGTCAAAAAGTGGAATATGCATTAAGAATATAGCCCGCGGTAGGAGAAACATCACAGCGACATATCATACGAATGTTTCCTATTGAAGGATGCCAAAACCCGCTTTCGTGCCGTCTTTAACAGTAGTCAATAAATTCTACAATTTACAACAGTAATTTCCAAAATTGGTCTATCTTCTTCAAGGGACAGTAGCACCCACTTTTGAAAACAAGCGGGCCAAATAAAACACAACATAAGAAATATATGCACTAAAAGCGGGTAGCAGTCCAAAAAGTTTGGGAAACAGTGGTTCACAGAAATGTCAAAGGTATTGTTAAGAATACGTTGCGGTTTATTCCTTATTTCTTGAACAAATTTCTTTGTAGCTGCGTATTATTTGCTATGCCGTATCTTAATATTTGTGGTATTGTATTGAGGTTGTACTGTACGGCAAATGTTATGATATATAAAGTAAATTGACAACTATGTCAACCGTTTACGATGTGTTAAGAGTATTAAATATACTAGTTTGTAACGTACAGTACTGTCGTTGTATTGTGTTTTTGGAAATTAGTTGAGAGTTTTGGATTAACGTTGTAAAGAATTATAATTTTTCTCGTTTAAAATAATCGAAAATAGGAACTTTTGATATTTTCTCACAGAATGTCTGATTTTCAGTGGAAATTACTGATATTAAGATTGAGGCTAACGTCTGTAACACTAAAAGTTTTAAAATTTAATTTAGTGAATGCTAATTTAAAAAATAAATATTCATTAAAATGTACAGGATATTTATAATTTAACGGAAAATGTTTAGAGCTTTGTGTAGAAAGAACTAATGGAAAAATGCAACTCGATTTTATGTTTTATGCGTACTTTCCAAACTATGATATTCTGGGAGCAATTGTTTCACATGTAGCAAAATTTCGACTTTCAGGACAGTTAAATTAAGAAAATTACCCTGATTAAACATGGTTCTTCAAGTATCTTCACAACCAGAAATCACAAGGGGTCAAGTCTGACTATCGTAGTGATCAATCAGTTGGATATGATCGGTTAATCATTCGTTGATAAGTGAAGCTGACGTGATTAAAAAGTTAGTTTCAAAATTTTCCGATTAGGGAAAATTTTGCGCTAATATTACGGAAATTGTGGGGCAATTTTAAAATTTGTAAAGGGTTACATAGCATATATAATATGGATTAACAACACTTGGTGCTTGGTGCATTATCTAATCGCATATTACTCAATAAACCTTATTATCAAAGCAGCAACAATGCTAATGCTTCTTTCAGTGAATTCCGACGTTTAAACTTCTCGCGAGAAGATCTTATCGTTACAAGCCAGTAAAATTATTCTGTTTTGAAGAAACGGGAACTTTTATCCTGAAATCAGGAAAAGGTCGCAAATCGTTGGAATAAGCGAAATGAAGTAGCAACCGCCTTAATAGAGTAGAGCACTAGACGGAGAATTCTTAAGACAGCAGATGTGGTTCACTTGCGATATCATTGCGACTGGACATGCCGTAGCCTACAGTGCGTAAAATTTTGCGAGAAATATTGCAATTTTTACCGTTACGTGACATTCATACTTAGGAATTGTTTCTTGGTAATTATGCTTAACGGAAATCATTTGCCGTGTCACTCATAACGCGGATGAGGATCGACGATTCATCTCTAGCAAATTCTATGGGGCGAAGAAGCCTATTTTTACTTGAATCGGGTAAACACTCATAACTATCGTGTTTGGTCTGGGAAAATCCCACTTTTATCAAGAAATTTCCTTGCAATAACCAAAAATCAGAGTATGGTGCGGGTTTATGGCATCCTTCATTATTGGATCGTGTTTTCTTGAAGAAATTATGCATTTGAACCAATGACACGTTTTGTCATTTGCAAGTAGTATTCAGACATGCTTTCAAACTATGTAATTTCTGCACTTCAGTAAAGAAATTATTTGGATATCACAATCATCATGCATAATGGAACACGTATTTATATTATCGTCAATGTGCAAAGAAATCCCGTAGTCAGGAAAGTATGAACGCTAAATTTAATTGCATGTGGTCCAATAGTTCTTTCCACACAGTCCCAAACATCTGCGCTTTAATTATATCCACTCTATAAGCGATAAAAGCATGTAAAAATACGAAAAAATGTGAATTACATTGAAATTTAAATCTAGATTTCATCTATATTATCATTAAACTTTGATTTTTGAAAATTTATTCATATCAACATTTTTAGAAAATGTGAAGATTTAAAGATTGGGAAATTTCTTAACAGATTAAATATTTTCCTTTCATTTATTTTTGTATTTTCCTTGTTCTTTTATAATTTAAATCTAGCGTTTATATCTAAAATGAGGGAAATAAAATTTTATCATTATTAATATATCTTTTAATTCTAATTTTAAATCTAATTGATAAAACTAGATTTAAAAATTTCGTTTGCGTGCTTGTATACATAACGTGTCTTAAGGTGATTGTCTTTACCAAATAAACAAGTTATTTCACTAAAACAAGTACTATACAAGAAATGAAGAAAGTAAAATACTTTATCAGATATAACTATTTTTATACTTATAATTTTAGAAATTATTTATTGTTGTCTCGGTTATGAATTTTAATTCGTTTCAGAAGTGTGCATCATCGAATTTTTTCAAAAAAACCCCAAATTGTCACTCATTTTTACTGTTTTGTTATAATTAAAATAAATCGAGATAAAAAAGATGAGGAGGACTGGAGCAATCTCAGACACTGGGTAAAGCCGAACCTGAAATATTGTACCTAAAAAAATAGCTAACCTATACCTAAAAACCTAAAACCTGAAAAATAAAAAAATTGGTAACATTGTTATGTTGAATCCTGATTTCTAAGAGTCACGTACTATTGATGAATGCTCGTGCATTTTTGTCAAATTTCATGCAGCTGAATCTCGTTGTTTTTGAAAGATTTTAATCTTTAAGGAAGTGGTTACTACAAGTATCATAGATCAAGAACAGATTCTGACTATAGCGACCTAGTGACGTAATATTTAAGATGCAGGATTCGTTTCCCTTTTTTTTATAAATTAACATCTATTGAATTTAAATTTCTAATTAATGTGTGTAAACAAATTATATTTAATTTCTTTATTCCTTTAGTCTGCAAAATTTTTTGCCACTTTCTAGCTGTCTTGTCGTTCTGTCCGCTATTATTCCACAAAGTAATACCACATATTGATAGTTGTCTAGTTTTTTTTATTCGTTGAAAAAGGGTTGATTTTTTAAATGTCCTATAGCATTTGTTAATCAACAGATTGGAGTGTCAATTGATGTGAAACGATCTAACGGGTCTTGTGATACAAACAAGAAAAATTTTGTGTTTGCGATTCCTCCAGTGTCCCTTATAATGTAGTACAAGGGACACTGGACAAGGGACCAAATTTAACGCTATAAAATTTAACCCATTAAAGTTTTACATAGAAATTACATAGTTTGGAAGCATGTCTCCATACGTTTCAATGACAAAATGACTTTAACACAATGATCGTCCGTTCCGAACAGAATAATAGGTCTCAATGATTTCAAATTTTCGGCGGACAATAGCATAAATTTTCATTTTTAACTGTTGAAGTGAAGGAAAGGTTTAAATTGAAATATATTTATTGACAAAAAGTAACTCACTAAGAAGGATGCATTAGAATTGAATGAAACTTTATTTATGTCAATGTGATGATCATGGTAATAAATGATTACACTCTTAGCCAAGAGACAGTTTCCTGTGAAACAACTGGTACAGTTTAAAAGAATATTTAGGACTTTGTACGACCTTTTCTTGCCTGGACACATGCGGCGATACAGTCGACCATGGAGAATACACAAGCACCCTATATAATTTTGCGGCAGTTTTGTTCACAGATGTTGCAATTTCCTATCCAGATCCCTCATACTCGTAGATAGCCAAAGTTGGTGTCTCATCTATTGTCACAAATGCTCAATGAGGCTATTTCTGGAGATGGCAGAGCAAAAAATGTAACGGAGACATCAGACATTCCTAAGAAACTCTAGCTAGAGGACGAGAGAGCTTACTGGAAAATGGCTGTTTACAATCCTATTGTGAAAGGCAACACAGGAGGACAGGATTTCCTGAACGTGCCGCTGTGACGTCAGTGACAAGACAGAGTTTTGCAGTTTTGCAGTAATCAAATAATTCTATCTGGGTGCGTAACTTTATTGTCAATGACTGAAATAGGCAATTCTCAATATGATTATTTGAAATCTATAAAAATATGTTTATTATATTATCCGAATTTTATACTCAAATTAACAGTAGAATAATTTATTCAAACAAAAGTATTTGAGATGTAAAAAAATTACTCCAAGTAAAATATTATGACAATTTGGACGACAGTCAAATTCTTTTTTAGGGATTTTTCTTTGATAAAGATAAGCTTGGCGCTTGGAAGCGAAACGTAAAAAACATTAATTAATAGAGACAAAAATCTTGTGGATATCGCTTCGAAATGACAAGCTTACTTTTACCGATGAAAAATTCCTAAGAAAAAATTTGACTGTCATCCAAATTGTCATAGATGTTTTCGTTTGGATATGAATTGTTTTTTTGTTAATGATTGTCTTATTATATCAAGAGCTAAGACGATGACGTACTGTACAGTTCGGTAGGCACTCGGTCGCTGACCCAACGCTTTCCCCCGTTAGTAAAATCGTTATAAAAAGTTTTAATTTGCATAAATTTGGCATTTTGTTATTCTGGATAACATTTTGAATGAAAATCATTCCTTTCCATCTAATTTTATCTTTATAAGCACGAAGTTAAGTCATAGAAGTAAAATTGATATTTGAACTACCGATCCGGAAGTTTCGCCGGTATCTCACTGATAACGAAAAAAGCTTGATTTTAAAATTTAACCTTTCTAGGCTAATTAGTTTTTCGTTAGGGGCGTCTTCAGGGGGGAAGAGAGAGAGAGAGAGAGAGAGAAATATAGCTATTTGCCGATTTTTGCACTTTTTAATTGCTTATATTTTGGCAACCCCTTTACGGTAAAATTTAAAATTTTGCCCACAACCTAAGAAAACAAGTTTCTTTCGAACGAGATATTCAGAATCACTCCAGGACTTTGGGGAGCGGAGAAATCGACCTCCGAAAATCGGCAACTCTGATTCCTGTAACTTGGAGTGGAGACTATGTCGTGACTATCGATTTAGAACAGAATCCTTAAAATTATAATACCGGTTTAGTGTTTTGAATTTACGGTAATTCACCGTTAAAATTTGCATAATAGTACGATGTGATTAAACAGCATTTGTCACGCAATCTCCATGTTATAATACACTTTATTAAGAAACTACACACGTCATACGAATTAAAAATTAAAATACGCAATGATACATTGATTATATTAAATATTCTTTTAAATATTCTCAGGGCATAGGTTTTGATAATTGAAAAAAACAATTTAATCTTTGTTATCATAAAGTAGGTTAAATCAACATTGATTGGTAGGCGATCCGATAATGAGGAACGAGGTCTGCGGCAGACATCCTTGAAAACTTGTGAAGTTGCTCGTTTGGCTTGATCCCGGTTCTCCCAAAGCGGTTGACTGACACGTTAACAACTTTGGCTATCTAGTGTTACGTAATAATTCAATTGACATAAATGAATATATATATATATAATTTTGATTTCTTGTAAAGGAAAACATTATATATAACCTATACATTACATGCGAAATATCAAAAATTCACATAAAGTAGTATGTAAATCTTAAAAAAGTTGAATTATTTCACATAACCTATATCTAACAGTTGCATTTTAAAGATATGCTACTGATAGCTTAAAGATAGCTACTGATAAAGTGTTATTAATTTTATAACTTTTATTGAAATTTGTTTTTTAATTTGATACTTGAAAATAATTTTCTTCAAATATATTTTTATGCTTTTATCAAGAGCTACAAAATGAAATGGTGCCAAATGATGAATAATTAATTCTGTATTAATACTGTTAAGATCAGTAAAAATTTATAGTTCACTGAATAGAAATTTAAACTTTAATTAATTTTGTTCAATATGGAAGTTTATAATTGATCTTCGTCTGAACCTATAACCCAAAAATAAAAGTATTTATACAGGTAGTAATAATGATACTTTTGTAAAATTGATATAAAAGGGGAAAAGCTGGCAAAGGCTTTTGCCCGATTTTCCCGACACTCGAACAAAAGGTTAAACCTTATTTTTACGGATAAGGGTAAGTTTTAAAGATTGTCGATGTCAATAATATTTGTTTACGTACCAATAAATACGTACAAATTTCGTACCAACAAATTTTCAGTAAATCTGATACCAGTCGAGATACGACTCACTATTTTTCTTTATCTTCCCTTCCCATTCACTTATTATCGCCAAAATGTAATAGCGTCAATGTTCAATATGCTCGTGCCAAATTTAAAAATTTTCAGTCCATGAATATAAAACAAAATACACCTATACATATGTACAGAATTTTCTTTCCTTTTTTAAAAATATTTTTGGAATTGAGGAACTTTAAAACATCGAGAAATGCAAAAAATCTGGGAGGGTCCAAACTTCACCGATTACAATACTTTCCATTTACTCTATAACAGATGGGAAAGTAATAACTTTCACTTCGTGAAAAACTCTGAAGCTTCAATAAAGTTTAAACAATTCAGAAGAATGAGATGAAATCATAATAAACGGTTAAGAAATATTATAATAATTAATTTAAACAAAAACTAGATTAACTCAACTAAAAATCTAAGCTTTGACATATAGCATGTTATTTTCATCCTGACAATTCATTTAAGGTTAAATTAATTAGTCATAATCAGATAGGGTTACTAGGTAAGGTCACCAGGTGTCCTCCATTTTGACTTAAAAAATGTTCTTTATCTATTTAAGTATTGTCAAAGAATTACTCTCAAGATTAAGTAACTGACAAATACAATAATTAACTTTCCTTCGTAATAAAAGTTTCATTTTTTAAAATTATGTTTCCTTTCAACTCAAGTCTCTTTTCAAACACATTCGTAATATACTTTTTTCAAGACAATTTCTGTTTCATTTATAGCTTTCAACTTATTACTCTTATTTTTTATATTCCAAATATGAAATCGAATAAACCAATAACGAAAATATTAATAATATTATAAATTTTCTAAGATTTGAAGATGATGATGCTTAATTAAATAAACCGTTAATTTTGTTAATGTGAGTACGCATGCAGATTACATACTGGGCATTAAAATCTAAGCTTCTTTAGTTATTGTAATAATATACATTGATTTCCACGTAACGTTCAAGTCTAGCAAAAGGATGAATTCGTCATTTGTTAATATAAGATTTAATTTTAGAAATATTCGTTGATTAATTACAAAAAAATAGCTTAGAATATCCTACTGTAGAAGTATAAAGTCTAGAATCCTCTAGATAATAAATCAAAGAATGTGCATTTTTGCTTATACTAATTTTTGTAAATACAGTATTATGTTTCAAATGATTTCACTATTTTCGACCGAGATATTTCTTAGAAATTATCTAACAATTTGATAAACGTTGAATGGTAGAAACGTTTTATAAATCAAGTCAATTTGTTTTAATTTATACGTGATGATAACAGTGTAGCTGTAAAATCTGAGTCATGTAGTTTTGATTATCGCATTTACCATTATAGTTTTTGGTAAGTGCAATGGTACTTATCACAAAATAGTGAACGATGTAAATTTCATTGTTGTTTTTCTTCACTACTTTACTTGCATAAATACATAAGAAATTCTAGAAAGTATTACATTTGTATTCACTTGTTAGATACCAAATTGAAAGTAGCTATTGAAGTCATAAAACTAAATAATGATTGATAAATAGCTACCAAATGAGAAAAGAGAGAAGGAATGTTTATTTCATTTTTAATTTGGTGAGATAAAATAATGTATATAGCAAATATGTTGAGCATAGTAATTTTTTTTTTTTGCTGTATTTATAATATATGCTATTTAAACAGTAAAGATATAAAAAATTTAATAGAAAATGAAAGACATAAGGAAACATTGAGCCATCGTTACACGCATGAAATACTTAAAAGTTGAAATGAAAAATTAGAATATAACATTTCAATTACATTTTAATAGTTATATTCAATAACTTTTTCCAACTTTCATTTGAATAATTCCAATAAATATAATGTAGCAAACTTTATATATTCATGTAATATGAATAAACATACAAATAGTGACAAAGATAGATACCATTCGTAACATAAAATATTTTTATAGATAGTTTTAACAAATTAATTTATAGTTTTCAGGCCAATTCGAAATCTGACTTCATTTGTTATTCATTGATTTTCTAATTTGAGATTATTAATTTAATGTGATATAGTAAGATAGTAAACACTAAAAAGTATTTTTAGTTTTGAAATGACAATACATTAAAAGATTATAAAATGTAAAGAGCATTTTATATTTCATGTTTGGAACGTAAAATAGTGTATTACCTATGGATATTTCATAATGTTTGTACCTTTTATAAATCACATTTTTGCTTTTTGCATTCTACAGGCTGTTTATAATTAAAGTTCCACTTTGAAACGGCCATGAAATGAAAACTACTGGACAGAATGTTATCAAACTTGGTAATAGTGTACAGGACGTCATGGGATTTTATTTCCGGCGAAAAAAGTTCAAAAACGCACCACCAACGGGAAATGGCGCTGTCTGCAATATTGTTAAACGAAATAAGACATGAAGACATTGTTGAAAAATGTTTTTAATCGGTTTTTAAAATGAAACTGCTTGTGGGTTACGCAAAATCAGTTCCTTAAGAAACATTTTACGGATGACCAGATTATAAGCTGACGCTTTCCCATTTCTTGGCCACCCCAGTCACCAGACCTCAACCCCTGTAACTTCTGGCTATGGGGTTACCTCAAAGCCTGTTTATGGTGATAACGTAAAAAATTTGACGGAATTGAAAAACGCGATTCACCGACATGTTCGTAACATTTCTCCTGATATGCTAAGAACTACTGTTCAGTACACAGTAATGCGATGTAACATGCTTATAAAAAATGGTGGACACCACATTGAAGATGCTCTGTAACGCGTTTTAAAACCGATTAAAAACATTTTCAACGATGTCTTAATGTCTTATTTCGTTTAACAATATTGCAGACAGCGCCATTTTCCGTTGGTGGTGAATTTTTGAACTACTTTTTCGCGGGAAATAAAATTCCATTACGTCCTGTACATTATTACCAAGTTTGATAACATTCTGTCCAGTAGTTTTCATTTTATGGCCATTTCTTGTGGAACTTTATAAACACCCTGTATAATGGAGTGTAATAGTGTGTCTATTGTAGTACTTTCTTTGTAGTAATTACTTTCTCGGCTCTGTTATATTTAACAGAGGGAAAGAGTGATAATCGGTTAAAAAATGACCCCTTGAAGAATTTTACATTTTTGGACTCAGGGGATCTTGAAACGTCGAGAAATGCAAAAGAAAAAAAAAAAAAAAAAGAATTCGGGTTTTTTCTGTATGGATGGATGTTAATGTGTGGAGGGCACGAGTTTGTTTATCCTTTCTGAAGCTTAATAATTTCTGTGTCTTTGTCAAAATTTCTGAAATTTCCTGGTTTTCCTTACGAGTCTACAGTGTGCCCCAAAAGTATATATAATCAACATTTTCCGCTTTTCAGAATTGTTAGGAATTTAAGAGAAATGTAAATTATTTCATCTGTATATGCACATTATTTTACACTGATTTTTGATTATTTCAAAATTAAAGATATAATGATCTTTAATTTATTTGGGACAGCCAAAAGTATAGATAATAAAACAGAATTGCAAAATTTGAAACATAAGAAACTTAAAATTACGAAAATAAAAATATATGACATCACATAACACTTTTACTTTGTTGTCGTGTAGTAATCTCAACGTTGAATGAAAATGCCACATTGCATAAATATACAAATTGAAGCAGAAGGCGTAGTGTCAAGGAAATTGCTATTTTAATGAACAGATCTACTCCTGAAGTTTATAAAATTTTGGGAAAATTAATAACTTCTAAACATTGATCAGAAAGACACAAAATTACATCTCAACGGGGTGATAATTGAATTGTGTGTCTTGCATCGCAACAAGATAAATAAGTTCTCAAATTTTGTATGAAAGTAGATTAAATCGGTGTCTAATTGCATTTTTTAAGAGATTAAGCCTAAGGGCAGTTCTATTTTATATTAAAACAATTTCCACCAATTTATATTATAAACTATTACTCAAAGTTTAAACTTATCTATATTTTTGGGACGTCACAAAATAAGTATTTTGTGTTTAACACCTTAAAAATTGTGTGTAACTGTCAAATATTGTAAAAACAATTATATAACATTGTACCGTGGTATGAATAAACAATAATAACCTCTCGCATTTTAAAGAATATTTTAAAAAATAAAAACATGTAGATGATTTATATTTTTGGGACACACTATAACACATAAATAAGGACCACTTTCTATAGAAAGTTCTACCTGGAAGCACATTTCTTGACAGATCGCCGAAGTGTTGGTTTGCCTTATTCCATCAATTTAATCCAATTCTTTCTAAAATTCTCTAGTTCTCTTCCTCTTAGATTAAAAATTTTTAAAGTAAAAATAAATTTTTTAGCTTCAATTCATGAAAACAGCATTTCTCTAAATTCCAGTAACTCGTGGGCAACGTGTTGCATTCTATCGAAGGAACGTTTTCCTTTAAATGGACGTTTCTTATCGTACTGTTTATGATTTCCTTTTATAAGATTAATCTTTACATCAAAAGATGAGCGAGATATTGAAAGTTTTGAATAACAACACCGAAACTTACTAAGAAATTAGTTTTATACAGAACCATTTCGTAGTAAATTTTACTATGATCCTGTTATTTGATTCACAAAAATTGTAACTCGAATATTTATTAACCAAATAATAACAATAATAATAATAATAATCTCTATTACCTAAACCAGTATTTCAAGTTACGGAATGAAAAAAGAGTAATTTATCAAATTTTAGTTGATAGATTGCAAAAGATATAGATGTAGATGTAGATATGAAATTGTATTTCTCGTATTTGTTAAACCTGTTATCAGTATTTTAAATTCGTGACCTCTATTTCACAGAAAGAGGAAGAAAAAGAGACGTCATGGAATCGTCCATCGTCATAAATTATTTTTGACTCAACCCGTATATAATATAAAG
This sequence comes from Centruroides vittatus, assembly GCF_030686945.1. Lineage (NCBI taxonomy): Eukaryota > Metazoa > Arthropoda > Arachnida > Scorpiones > Buthidae > Centruroides > Centruroides vittatus. Next base: position 215,833 of record NW_027122041.1, read on the forward strand.
TTTTTCTTTTATCGCGTAAACTAAGAATGCCGTAGACATTCACGAAGCATCAAACGGAGCACTTGCCTTTCTTTGGGATCGAATGAAAAATTCCATAAATTATAATCGTAAACGTGATTGAGATATGTAATCCAACACCCTCGACCATGGGACGCTATAATACAATACTGTATTCTATAATCTACTTGCGAAAAAAACCTAAAAATTAAATAATTAAATAAAAATTTTGTCCCTGTAGCTCCCATAATGACTGTGGGACCGATTTATTATTAAAAATACTTTATAATAATTTGCTTATCTGTAAAAGCTTTTTTAACCTTTGTTAAATTTTACCTATTTGTATGCATTGCATCACTTACATTGTCAAAATTTGTTGACAGCTGCAATTACATTGAAAGTTTGAATTTTACAAGGCTATCAACAATCATTAAAGAATGATATAAAAAGTTTTTTTTATCTTTAATGGCTTGGCGCATCTAGTTAGGGTGTCATTGAGTTTTATGAAACAACTACACATCGTAGCGCTTAAAATATTTTATATTTTGAGATTTAGGATATTTCTGAAAAATTACTAAACGAACCTTTAGACTGTGCAATTTTTTTAGTTTTTACTTTTTGGAAGAAGTCTTTTTTACTTGTATATATAATTTTAGTGAATAAATGTGTGAGTGCGACCAGTGTAACTTTATTAAATTAGATTTTAAAAAATTTATTTTCATTACAAACAGTCTTAAATTCTGTAATCTTATTAAGTTCCTCACTTTTTAAATTTCCATTGTCTAATAAGTTGTTTAAGATTTGCTTAAAATTTTAAGCTTTAAACTTGATATTGTAAACAAAATTTAAATGATTGAAGTGTGTCTTATAATTCATACTTAAGAATGTGAGGTTTTCTATAAGAAAAGGTATAGTATTTTCTCTCTATGTATAAAATCCAGTTTTTCGTGATCTGTCCATAACCAACAATTTAGTCTGTGAAAATATTTACACTAAATTTTCAAATTACAGTAGAGTCCTGAAAACTCGACTTAATATGGACTGACGAGTTACGGACATAATATGGTGACGAGTTACGGAAAATGACTTCCTGCGTAGCCTCGATACTAGTTTAGTAGCGAAATTTTCGTAAAGGTATTGTACGTGCAAACTCATATGTGTTAACTACGTATCAATTCGCACGAACGCACACGGTACACATTCACTGTTGTCAGACAGACAACAGTGACCGACTGGACAATAAATCGCCGATAGAGCTACTATTTCTATAAATTGAATATTAAAACTTTCACGTTATAACTCATATACAATTCTATTCACCTTTGAATTACAATTGATGCAGTAAATATTGACATTTTTCAAACAATTTAAAAAGCGAAACAGCATATTAAAATGTGGAACTGTCCCACCTAATTCGAGACATCTGATCACTTTATTAGTGTAAGATTTAAGTAATAGCACCGTGCTTAGCTGCATCTCTACATAATTAACATTGTGTTAATTTATTAGGATGGAACATTCTATATGTAGTAAATGTTACGAAAGAATTATTCGAGGCAATTTTTTAAAAATTAAATCTTTTTAATTTTTTAATATTAACTATTTACTTATAAATAAAAACGGGACAATCTGGGATGTCTGGTCACTTTAGTTTTACGAAATGTTGAGTTTCCGGAACTCTACTGTATTAAAATTCACAGATAAAAAAAAAAAAAAAAAAAAAAAACATATTAATTGCATTATCGTTGATGTTTAATATATAATGGACCATTTTTACTGTAATGAATGATGTTTTTAGTTTCGGACATAGACATATCAATGTACAGTACATCTCGGATGCTAAATGAGAAACGGTGTTATGAATTCTAATAGATAATAAATGTTTTAAAAAATATTATTTACGAAAAGTTAAATGTTAAGAAAACCAGTGTTTTATTTATCAGTGCAAGCGGTTATAATATGCACAATTAAGTATGCATATCGTTGTTTATTCCAGCCCATGTCCTTTGTCTCGGCTCTGAATATTAATTAAATGAATAAAGAATATAAAAGAACTTAATATTCTTGTTTTTAATAAAAATATTTTTTTTGATAAGTACTATATTCTTAAACAATTGAAACGTGGGTTGTCTATTTTCGTTGTATTTGTTATTCATTTAACACCAAAATGACCTACATTTAGAAGTTTACTGATTCAATGATAAAATGGCTTAAATTTAAAAATTTTACATTAAAAAAATTATTCAACTAATACTTATAGGGTCATTAGGTCTTCCATTTTAAGTATTTAAGTACCTTTATATTTAATTAGAATCTAAGATAGATTTATCATTACAATGTGCACATAAAATATATTTAAAGCGCTAAATTAATTTTCAGAATTCATTTAGTATTTTTTGATATTGAATTTCAAGTTTGCAAAGCTTGCAGATTTACAATTATGTAAATCTGCAAGACTCATTACTTCAGAGGGGAAAAAAACTGATTTTATGGGATTTCTTAAATTTTTATTACTTTTTATCGTATAATTTTAGCATTTGTTTCCATAATTTAAAAGTCTTTCCACCTTGTGAGGGGATGTTGATCCATAGACATACTCAAGATGCATAATTGCTATGTTAGCCAGAGAATCATTTAGAAAATGGGGTTCAACTAGGCTTAAAATGAAAATACTCGTGGTCGTTTAAGTCATAATGGGAGCCGATAGTGAGAGAACTGCGCTTGACATATTCGGATCAAACTAGCCAAGAACATATCGGGAGGTTCAACTCGAACCTTCCAAAATTGCTGCTGCTTCACAAGCAGCAATACTTTTAACTTCTCAGACATTTGGTTTTCACTTTTTAAAATGCCTTCGGTTGAAATTTGCACTTTTGTGTTTAAGATACGGATTGAGAACTGCGGGACTAGATACTGTCAAGTCGTTAACGACTTGACAGTAGCCTAGTCCCGCGGGTCTCAATCCGTGGTCCGCGGAACACGGATGCTCCGTGAAGTCACTTTAAGTGTACCGTGAAAATATCAAATATACAATTAAAAATTGTTGCAAAAGAAAAATCAATACAATGTCAAATAAGTTTTGTGTGGGAATGCAATCAGCAAATGCAAATGACGTCATATACTAGACCGAGTGTGCTCTTGATTTCAAAAAGGTTTGCCACCCCTGCTTTAAAGCTGATGTATTTTAAGTGTTCCGCGGAAAAAATGTCAAAGTTGTGTTCCCCGGCTTCAAAAAGATTGAGAACCACGGGTCTAGTCTAAAGAAATATACAATATATTTATAATTTATTATTTTTGAGCGTTAATTGTTAGTATTCATTTTAAACATACATCCTTTGATGACGTAGATTTAGCATTTTAGCATTAGAAATTATAATAAAAAGGTAGCAAACATCAATGAAAGGTGTGTTATGCAATTAAAATTTTCTACGTGTAAATTTTTGCTTTGTTTGCCAACAGAAATTTTTGGCAGTAAAATGATTTTTGTCATCTTCTACATTAAATATTAATACCAACAAAAGTATATTTAAATATTTTATCAACAATAAATGTTAAAGTGTTAATATAAACAGATTTTATGTAAATTCAGATATTGCTATTATTAGTAATGACAATGATTCTTCCGATGTTCAGAATAGTAAGCAGAATTCGTTCTTGTTTATTAAGAAATTGGACGTCTGAGAGACAGCATTCACAAAAACATCTTATGCATTAATGCTTAAGAATTTATGCTCTAATTCATTATAATACATGTTTACGTGTTAATGTCAAAAAAAAAACCACACGACAATAATTTTTCCTACGAAGGTCTGTCTGTCTTATGTCAGAGTTCATTTAAATTTTTAAATATTTTTCTTTATCTAATGATTTTCTGCATTAATTTTTGTTTTAAATCTTAAATTTTAAAGTATTGTAAGTAAAGTAAAGTAAAGTAAATAATACTAATGGGTTTATATGAAATTATGGTTATTTCATTAAGAATTCATTTAATTTTTTCTCAGAAATAGAGTCTCCGTACATATCGTATTGTTGCAATCAGTAAAAGTAGAAAGTAATTGAGGAAATTTTTAAAATAAAATTTTCACAATCAACCGTTAAACTTTTCCTCCTCGTGAATCTATGTGTGTTTTTAATAATTCATTTTTAATAATTCACTACATATGCAAACGAATACATAAGTAATTAATGGGAACAATTTATATACTGGATATATAAATTTTAATTTTAAAATATATCTACTTTTAAATATAAATGAAGTGAATTTTCAGGATATTTTATAAATATAATTTTAAAAAAACTGTTAAAATATAAATTATGCAGTTGTTTTTCCATTAATTATTTATATATTTGTTTGCATATATACTTATTAAAAACAAGATGCATTTTACGCACATTTATATTTATTATACGTTTATATAAAAATGTGTATACAGTACGAGCAATTATTTATTATGACATCGTCACAATGCCAGGCTGCATTTTTTTTAATCGTTAATTTATTTAATTTAAAAATATACGCTTTTCACCTCAAATTAGTACTGTAGAGTCTTGCTCCTGTACTGTACATCATACTTTTCTTTAACAACAGAGTAGTAGTGCAGGTCATCTATTAACTGCTTTCAGGGAAAAATTTTGAAATCAAATAACGTGACTTTCGGTTTGCATCAGAAGTTTGTATATAGTTAATCGGGGCCATCTATCTAACTCCGTTCTCGAGATTAAGGAAAGAGAAACGGATGGATGACAGTGGGAATTTTTATTTCGGGCTGTAATGAAAAAATTGAAGCCCCCCAAAAAATGCTAGTGCTAAATTGAAGTTTGACTGTATATAATTTATAATTCTGTTAATTACCTTACATACGTTATAATCGTTAAACGTGTACATTACACACAAAACGTATATAAAAGCATTTTATATACATTTAAATTATATTAACGTTTAACGATTGTAATGTATAATGTAATTAAATGTGATTAAAAACAAAAACTATAAGTAAAAATGCCCTATTTTAAAGATAAATTAAATTTTTTAGAACACAATCAAGTTTTAAAAAATTACTGAAAAATGAATAAAATAATTATTTCTTCAATTTATAAAATAATACATTGTTAAATTTATAATGATCTGTGTCCTTTAAAATTACATTATGTCAATTTTACTCTAATATTGAAATTTTCACTAGTTTCTAGAGAAAATCTTTGTTTCTATAATTAATTCTGAGTACCATTATATATTTAGCATTAATTATATTTCAATTATTTTATATTATTACTAGCAGATGAGCCCGGCGTTGCTCGGACGAAAAGTAACGATAGCAAAGATTAAGATTATTAGATTATAGCCGATCTTGCCCGTTTTCACCGAGTTTAAGAATTAGACCCCCCCTCTCTTCCGAGACTAATTAGAGAATTTTTAGATATCTGCTTACCACACCGGGCTAACGATAATTAAGACTCATTGCAATCTCTAACCAGTGTGTAGTAGGCCCCTACCACTAAGTGATAAATAATAAACGTTTTCGTAAATCTTTCTGGGTTCTTCTTCACGTTTAATAAATTCGAAAAATAAGCTGGATCTTCCAGAATCATTCATAAATATAAATTCGAACTTAAAATCGAACATTAAGACGAAGAGTTCGAGTAAAGCGAAATTATGCGCATGCGCTCTCCGTGTCAAGTTTATATACGATGGAACATTAAATATCGTTGAGAATTTTTAGAAGGGTCTAAAAATATGTTCGATTTCCCGCATAAATGCAAAAGAGGCATCTAAAATAGTACAGTAGAAGCCGAGTTCTTCTGGGTAATCCTTTAACCCTCTTCTTCTCCCCCATGGTGGGAATTTCGAAAAATCTCTTCTTAATGTGCATTCTCATGACATATCCTATTAAAACGCAATCAAAAACGCAAAAAATCGCATCTACAATAGTACAGTAGAAGCTGTTTCTTAGGATAGAATCTGTTTTTCGAATCCTCTCCCTCTTCACCGCGGGGGGGGGAATTTCGAAAAATCCCTTCTTAATGTACGTTCTCATGACATACCCTAACTGTGTACCAAATTTCAACTTTCAACTCCTAACCGTTTGGGCTCTGCGCTTATTATTATTATTATCAGTATTATCATTATCAACCCATCTCGATTATACTGTATTATGGTACAGTCAATATTATTATTATCATCATTCGTTAATATTGTTTCAACAGTAATATAAAAGTACTTTTTAATTTACTTCTTTCTTATTAAAGTATTCTTGATTTTCCATAAAATATACTGAAAGTAAGTATAAATAATACATAAATAATATTAATAAACACAAATTTTAGAAACCTTTTATCAGTAACATTTTTTTGTTTCAAAATAATAGATCCCATTATAAATTTTTTATATATTTTACTGTTTATTTTATTTTATCTTGTAGCTATAACTAAACAGAAGATGTTGATTAAAAAAAATATATTGAATCAAATCCTTTCTTTGTAAACAAGTTTTGTAACCTTCATTATTTTTTTATTTTATGAGAAAGTATTTGATTTGTTACAAGGACGTTCACGTAAAATATATAACTTGTTGATAGATTTATTCATATAGTATTTGTCATATTTGACAGTATGGCTATAAATTATTCATATTTATCTGTAGCATATATTTTATGGTAAATTAAAAGTACTTTCGCAGAAAGGAAATAAATTTTTATAATTTTTTAATTGTTTTGAATTGCGTTTTGTTACTACTTTATATAGGAAAAATTTTACGTTTATATACTGTCGGGGTGGAATCGAATAGGCATGATTCCCGCCCTTTTCTTTTGGACTGGTAACGATCATCGTTCCAAGAAGACGGTTGAGGGAGAGACTGATGGAATGTGGAGGGGTAAACACCGGTTGGTCATCCGACCCGTTGCCGACGAGTGTAGAGGGTAAAGGTCGAGGCGGGAAGAGGGGAGTTGATGCTCGGAATGTGGGAGAAAGGACAGATAGACGCGGGTTGCGAAGGAGTTCGCCCACGCTACGCTTACGGGACGTTACGCTATTCGGACGGTTGGTGAGCAGCAAAGATTCAACGATCGGTTTTGGACCCGAGTGAACTCATCAAGTACCTAAATCGTCGCAAGGTGTCTTTCCGACGAACCTGATCAACGGTGTTTTCTGACCGAACTTACGGAACTTCATCTGATGTTACTGGCGCACCGGGTCGGTCGCCAATAGTGTATGCATCGGATGTTTTGAACTTTACTTATACATTAAGTGCTTTGTGATTTTATGAAATCATAATATATTTTAGTAGAAATAATCGATATCATTAATTTAAAATGAGTAGTTATATTCTTGAGCTATTTATAGTTTATATAGATAAAAGTGTTCTATCTTTCGTCTTTCATATGCATAATCTCACTTTATTTGATGATCATACTGTATGAAAAGAGTTTAAATTTTTTGTGTTAAATATCTCGAAATTATATTTAAGTTAAGTTTCTAAGACATGATAAGTAAAAAATAACGAGTATTCATATACCGTCTGTTTTAAAAGTATATTAGTAAAAGGACATGCACAACTTTGCAAAAAATAATTTTGGAAAAGTGAACGATGAGAAAGGAAAGCTTTTTACATTATAATTTGCATAATGGCACTTTATTCTTGAATATCTCGCAGATACCTGCAAATTGTCGAAAATAAAATAAAATAAAATGATTAAACCCTTAGCAACTTAGCCGAAAGATAGCAGGTTACTCTCTTGTGCATTTTGATAGTTTTAAGCGTTCTTTGTCCAGTCTTAAAACAAAAGTTGATATTCCATTGAATCCAACTACACCATTACTGAGCCACGTCTTGCTGTCTGCTGTATATTTTTGTTTGTCTGCTGTAAAATAGACATTTTTTCCCTATTTATAAATGACATCAGTATGACAAGCATCCATCAGGAACATTCAGATTAATGTTTTGACTATTATAAAGGACTTGAAATCACTCGTCTATCCAGTACTTATGTTTCTTTGTTAATATTTTTGTTGTTCCTCTTATTGAATATCTGTTGTGTGAATTAGTTTGCAGACGCCTGCAGATTGACTTCTAAAAACAATATTTTCAAATTCTTATTGTATTGTGCACGTATATATTTTCTTACACTGTCAATTCCTTGTGTTGGCCACCTCTCTCAAAAGTGGTCTTTTTTTAAACTCTTTCCGCTCTGTGAGAATTAAAAGGGCCTCTTTTATCAAGCCAATTATGGGTTTGGCCAGGCCCACAATGGGGCGACCGGGTGGTGAGAGACGGACCCGAATATACGGACGGACCACCCTCAAAAAATTTCTGGAGAATTTACGACCCGTCCGCATTCGATTCCGGGTCTCCCAGAACGCTGTGATTTTTTTTTATAAATTTCATTTTTTTTCTGTACGTAATTATAGATAGAGGTTTTAACAATGAACATTTTTTCCGGCACAGTAAGACAATCGCTCTTAGGTTTACCTAATAAAACCACTTCATCTACTAAGATCTGTTTTACGTGGCATATTGCTAATTATTACTGTAATTATATAATTTTCATAATCAGGTGTTATAATTCGCATGATTAAATAAATTAGATTTTTCTTTATGCATTATTTACTTGATATTAAGCAAAGTGTATATATTTTTGAGAAGGTTGTTTATGCAGAATTTTTAGTTTTTTGTTTTAAATTTTAAAACCCAAATAAACTTTAGGCGATTATAATCTGAAACTGTATTAAATTGATTTGTTTAACATTATAACAATTATTATTTTTTATTTCATATTATTTGATTTATGCACGTTTGCCATCAGTCTATAAACTTTGGATACACACTGTACAGATAGAAATAGATTTAACTTCTGATGGTAAATAGAAGATTAACGATCTCAAGTTAGGCCTTGATTATTATAAATAATATTTTATTTATTTTTTCTTATAATTTTACAAAAGTAGTTACTTAAATTGAATAGAATCAGGCTACCATATTTTGAAAGCATTCATCATTTTAGATTTGTTGTGCTAACGTATTGTTGGGTCTAGTCTCTCTATTTCCTTCTCAGATTCAAAACTAGGCTTTTCTCAATGATTTGCCAACTTTCTCCCATTCTTTTAATATTTTCTTTTACCCGTTTCATTTCTTACGTGGGCACCCGTATATCTCTAGTTATAAATGATAAATCTTCTTCCTAGCTGTTCTTTGTGCTGAAATATTGGTTATGTGACAGTTACTTCACTAAAAATCTAAAGAATCCAAATATAAGCAATAAAATAATATAAAACAAGAAATGCATGATTTATTTCTTTATTTTAAAGAACTAAAATATTATGGATTAGTTTGACGTAAGTGAATTCATTTCTATAGTTAAAATTTACAGGAAAAAAACTCGTACTTTAAAACTGTTTCAAAAATCTGAAGGAAAGTGATTTAAAATCTCTTATTAAGATAATTAGCAGATGAGCGCGGCGTTGCTCGGGCAAAAAATAACAATAGCAAAGATTAAGATTATTAGATTATTTCGTACTTTTAACCCTTTTACTATATTCTATTTATAGTGTTTGATTTATATTTACAAAGATTACCTTACGTAGGAGTTTATCACACCGAGTGCCCAATCTAACACATTTTAAAAATTCTTAAAATTGTGTACAGTAGAGGAATAAAGAATTTTAAAATGTGTTAATGATGTACTGTACCTTAACTTTCAACTCCTAACCGTTTGAGCTCTGAACTTATTATTATTATTAACCCATGTCGATTATATTATAAGATAGGTATCTTACAAAGTATCTTCCTCACACTAAAATGATATCTGCATTGTCTTCCATTGCTATAAGTTAAATAATTGGTTTAACAAGTAGCAATTATTAAAAGACCATCAAAATACACCTTAAGTTGCTGAGATAATTTATTTAAAGCTAAACTAACGTTTTTAGCCTATTCAGTAGGAAGGCCTACTGAATAGGTGTATTTTATAGTGTGTAAACTTAATGTGTATTTTTATACTCTTTTAATCATTTACCGAGTGGGTATTGTTAATTGCAATTATTAAAGTTTTTTTGTAATATCAAAAAACTTAAGTTTTATTACTATTTATTGTTATACTGGTAGTTGTTCTATTTTATTATTGACTTATTGATTGTTTACCTGATTTATAAATAATTAGGTAAATAATTTATAAATTATACATTACTTATTGATTATTTACCTAATTTATAAATAAACTTTATTGCAAGCATTTAGGTATAGGAAACAGAGATAGATAGTATATACAGTATAAGTTTTTTACTAACAGCATCTTTACGCACGGTACAACTACTCAGAATTCCATTACGCATAAGTCAAAATATACAAAAAATATAGGAGTTACAAAATAAATACCGAAAAATGCTGATTTGTTGTTTTATTACTTCTGATAATATAAATATATTTGGGGCCAGTTTATACCTTTTTCAATTTCCTTATTTCGAGTGTACTTCTTAACAACCCAAAAACCACTCTGGACGGAGTATCATGCAATCGTAGCGAGAAAAGCATGTGGTCAGAGTATTGACTTCGTGATCGTAGGTGCACGCGACAGAGACATCATTTACACGCAAAGGTGTAAAAGTGAAGCTTGTTAGATTTCCCCTGTTATTAATGTCTGTGGCAATAAGATCATTATTCCTTTTGAATCAACATGTATTTATTCGATTCACGTGCCCACTATAAACTCTGTGCTTTTTCTCCTCTTGGTGGCATTGTGCTGCGGCATTCTAGTTAAGGAGCTCTGGTATAGATGATGATAATAAATTGACAAAATACATTTAACATTAATAAATAGCTGAAAAATATATTTAAACAATTAAAATAGTGAAAAAATTTATTAAAATTTTCTTAGAAAAATAACACTTTTAATATGATTTTTATGTAGCTAATAAGCTTTCATTTTCTAGATCACTACATATTTTAAGAAACACATTTCGCAACCTGCGATTACTGTACTGTACATTAGATAAAGTAGTATGCAAATCGCCGAATTTTAATCCTTCAACGATCTTTCATATTCTCATAGCTAACAATTTGAAGGATTGTTGAAGAAATAAAATTTTCTTTAAAAAGTTATTTTTTACCGTGAATGAATTTAACAAGTTAAAAAAATAACAAATGAAATGTCACGTGTGTGTTATTTTAGGCTGAAAAATTGCTGTTTACTATATTCATCTATTTTTGTTGTACAGTATATATTAAGTTATAATATTAAAAATAATTATTACTCGTTGAAGAACACACCTAATATTTATTTTGAATCTACAAATAATTTCATTTATATGTTTACATATAAATCTGAGTACTTATTTATTGTCCTTGTAAAGCATTCCAGGTGGGAGTCCGTTATCTCATTGTGATGATATATATAATTTATTTTTTTAAATGATTTAATAAATATAATTTAGCATTTTTTTACGTTACCAACGTGCGTTTTTCTTTTTAAGAACATCCGTCACGACTCGTTACGCTCTGCAGAAGAGTAAAGATTCTATGTAACTTGTACTGTATATCTTTACTTACATCATATCATTGTTTGGTAAGTGATTTAGATATTTTTTTAATGTAAAATTATCAAATTACATTATAATATCGTCGTATTTATTGTTAAATTTACAATTGTTTTATATAAGCAAACTGATATAACAAAACTTTAAGCAGCTGAATTTAAATATAAAGAAAGAAAATGAATTTATATATGATATTCTTTGCACTATGTATTACATTAGATTGCGATAGATGCTAATTATTTTTATAACATTAATGTGTATACGTATATATCTAAATATATAAAATTACTTCTCCTGACTGAGTGACTGATTGACTGATTCATACCCAGAGCAAACCGCTGAACCTAAAGTGGTGAAATTTGGTACACAGTTAGGGTACGTCATGAAAACGCACACTAAGAAGGGATTTTTCGAAATTCCCCGCAGGGGGAGAGGGAGAGAATTAAGGCTTAACCTGAAGAACGGCTTCTACTGTACTATTTTAGATGGGATTTTTTGTTTTCAACCACGTTTAGTCTTCATTGAGTACTTAGTTGTATAAATTGATAACATTTCAGACATTGTTATAAATATTTTTATATATTTTCGATTGTTTAACCAAATGTTCGAACCGTTTTAAATTCGAATTTGTTATTGCATATTGGTTCGATTATAGAACGATTGTAAACGTTCCAGAAAATTGATCAAATTGAAAACAGTTCGTGTTATTCTCAGCAATTCTCATCATTCTCAGCGGTAGGTGTTATATAACAATTGCTATGGTTGTTGAAATACTGAATATAAATGGTGTTTGCTTGCAAAATCAGCGTGGCTAACAGCTAGTGTATATACAGTAGAGCGTCGATAAGTAGAACGTCGGTAAGTGGAATGGTCGGAAAATGGAACGATTTTCAGTCGGACTGTGTCGTGCTGAATCGAATGTTTTTGATACTAAATCTACTTCTAAAGTATAATTTTCATGTTTTTTTATATTCTTTAATATATTTATTTTGTTTGTACAAAATGCAGAAATAATTTTTAACGATACGGTAGCCTCGATGATTATTATAAAAATTTTCGTTAGGCTTAAAATCGACGAAAATTCAACACGAAGCGACACGCAACGGAGAAAAATTCAACAGAAAGCGATACGCAACGGAGAAAAATTTGAACATCGGACAGGTTAATGTATTTTTTCGTACAAAGTCGGAAACTGGAACAAATCATTAACTGGAAGGACCCCAGTCCCCAATTGGTTCCACTTATCGACGCTCTACTGTATATGTATATTTAATAGAATTCTATTGATGTTTATAATAGATTGACAAAAGCCTTATTAATAATTGATACAGTATTATATAAAAAAAGTTCTGTTTTCTACATTTCTTACAATCGTTTGTAAATTAAAGTACAAGTTATTCGAAAAATAACTTAGAAATTTCATATACATCTTAAACCAGTTAGGGACTTGTGTTGGAACAAACCTGATATTTGCCAGAAATATTTGCAAATTAGAATTTTAAAAGTACATTTTCTGTCACTCTTAGCCTAGGGATAAGATGGGGATAAGTTTGGGTGGGGGTGTGAATTAGAGTCTTTAACCGTTAAAATAAAATACTCTCAAATATGTTTATAAATTTATTTTGTTTCATCATAATTTCAGAATTTCTACGAAAACCAAACAAATTAATAATTAATCCGGACCATGAATTTAAAAATAGGCCTGGTGGCAACATTAGCAATCACCTTGTTCTAGACTTTGCGAATAAAACTTTTAGACGTACCAACAGTCGGATGTTCAAGTTTATTCTTCTTTTTCTTGGTAAATTTCTTCAGAATCCATCAATCGGCACTAAGTAACGAATTAGACGGTTAGAATCATGTTTTGGTTTCGTCTTGGAGTAACAGTAAAATAAAAACTGAGGTTGACGCTAAAAGTTAGTATATGACGCTGTGGTTAATATTGACAGAACTAATTTATTTACTAAAGTTTTATTATTTTTTTAGTATTGAGATGTACTGTATATGCGTTTATTTCACTATTACATACTTTCCACTGCATATTCTAAAAAATTAAAATAGTTTAGTTGAAAAATAATGATTCTTAATTTAATTTTATTATATAAATAGTATAAATGTTTAAATTTATTAATGTTAAAAAATAATTCAAAAAGTCTTTTAATTAACGCGTAATTAGTAAACAAAGCTAAATTCAGAGTAGGGACGAGCAACAGGTTGTTCTAGCGATTTAGTTTTTTAACCCAGACACGTTTGTCCAATAGTGTAACGTTATACATTTGTCACTCCGCCATGTCTGAACCATTGCACCTTTTTTAAACCTCTCTTCAGCGGCATCATCTATGGAATAAGTACTAGATTTTATACCTGAACCTTATTTTTAGCCCCAGCCGTTTACTCAAACTAAATCTTGGTCTAACTCTCTCAATTAATAGGTCTAAATAGATTTATTAGAATTATTAAAATTATTACGAGATGGCAGCCTAACTGTCTACCTCCAATCAAATTATTTTGCATGTAATTAATTTCGGAAAATCGACAAATAATTTATTGTCGTCCGATAATACGACTGATCGTTTGGCTTTACAATATTTTATCTCTTTCCATGTCCGTGCTTATCGGCGTGATAAATGCAATGACACTGGCTATTCTCTTTCATAGATGGTCAAGATTGCGGATATTATCTGTACACACTGTTATTTCCACGAATCATCATAAAAAAGTCAAGTGGTGTTATCCCTGGACTCCGAGATGGACACGCAATCAGACCAACCTTCCAATCCACCTGATAAATTTGTCATCTTAAGCAAATGAATACGAAAACACTTAATGAAATAGGGAGGACGTTTTATGTAAGACTTGTATGTAAGATTCAGTGGCGTGCCGTGACATTTGATGATAGGGAAGCTGTGTTTCTGTAAGAAGCCGACTTACAGGGGCAATCAATTAATTGCGCGTCAGGGCCCGTTCGTATTCGTTTGTTCGATAAGCCAGTAAAAACCGTATACTTCTTTAAATGTATTTTTAATAGATTATCTGACGTACTTAATAAATAAGAAAGTTCAATATAATTACCTCCGTTATTAGATTCAATAAATTCCCTATGCCTTCTAAATGCCAATTCTTGCTTTGAGAAAAAACATATAACATCTATTAATTTACATATATCTATTAATCGTAATTATGTTGTTATAATTTTCAATATTTATTTTATATTGTCTACCAATGTTAAATTCTATTCGGCTTTGATTTCCAAATTGCTTCTACTTTACGAAAGAATCGCCATTCGTCATAAATTTTATCGTCAAAATGTCGAAATTTTTTGTTGACGTATTTATATTTAATTTAGGCATTGGTCTTTCTCTTTTAATAATGTTTTCTTTTTCATTACATGGTCTTGAGCCAAAACTTTTTTAAAATAAATTTTTTTAAATAAATTTTTTAATCGCTAGCCACAATATAAGGGCTAAAATTAAAATTATAAAAAAAAACTTACTTGGTAAAACAAAATGTGTGATGAATACAGTGGCGTAGCGTAGGGGGGGCAGGGGCGGTCCGCCCCGGGCGGCACTTTTAGGGGGCGGCATTTTTTCACAATAAATAATAATAATATCTTGTAAAAATTTGAACCATTTCATTTCATATTTTTGTCGCACCTACGAAATGAGCAGGGAATTTTTCAATACTTATTCTGTGACGAAACTGGGGAATCCCCTTTCTTTAAATGAATGTATAATAATGACATCTTGCTCGTTGTAGCGACTGACAACACCGTGGGTGCATATACTTTTGGAATCAAACTGATCCAAGATCACTTCGATCGTTCAAATTGTGTAGGCTATACAAAGGAACTACTGCGATCGGATCAATCTCTGTTTGCGTATACAAACGCCATCTAGGATCAACTGGATCGCGATCAAACTAATCCGAGCGGAGGGTAGGATCGTTTGGATCGGATAAAAGAGATTAAAAATGGTGGCTTCCATGGTTGAAGTTAAGCTTACAATAAATAACGAAGAAATACGTTTAATTGTTGACAAGGAAACTTATTTAAAACTTATAAATGACAAGTAAAAGCATCATTATTAAAATATCCGATAAACTGAAATGAAAAAATAAGTATTTATAAAAAATTTTGCTAGATTGTACAGCAAGAATGTATGGCGTGCACTTTCACCTTTTCTGCAAGTTTTATTTTTAATTTTGTAAAATTTTTATTTAAATTGTATTTTGTGGAAAACAATTTTATTCACAGAGTAATACGATTTAAAAATTCGTATGAATGAGCACAAACAATTTTGTCAAATAAACGATAATTCGTAACAGCGTATGTCGTTTAGTACTAACTACTGTTTTAATATCGAGGAATAAAATGGATTATTTTAATTTAATTGATTGATCCTTGTTAGTTAACATATACAGTTTCAAAGATATTATACATATAATATTTTTAAAATTCAGTATATGTTAACTAACAAGCAAAGACTATTATTAACTAACAAATGTTTGTCGCCATCTTCGATCCCACTTGTATATTTTCTGCTATGACAGAAGCTATCTGTGTCACGTGACAAGGGCTGACCCGATTTTACAGATCGATCCATACAAAACGAAAAGTATATGCACCCCGAAATTTTAAACACTGACACAGGCTGACACTCACGCTACGCCACTGGATAAATATGTATACCTAGTACAAAAAATTCTTCAATTGTATGAATATACTTTTAAAGAAACTTATAATTAATGCGGGGGATAGGGACCGCATTAAAAAAAACGCATTAAAAAAAATCTCACGAAACTTCACGAATGGCTGTAAATAATAGTTTTCGCAACACAATTAAAAAAATAATTTTTTTATGCGGTCAATAGGGACCGCATAAAAGAAGTCTCACGTAGAAAATAACTCAAAACCGTACGAAATAAAATTTATTGACAACAGATGTCAGCACTTGAATGCATCGTCTGGTCTATCGTCTGTTTTACATATTTTTGTCCAGGTGGTGTTTTGTTGACTTAAAAAGTAAATTATTTCATTTTTCGCATATTCATGCAATAATATTACTATAATAAGTGCATTTATGCTACAATAAGTTTATTTAGCTATAATAAGTCAACGTGAGACATGACGAATCGCACGAGACTAGTCGCCAACTATACCGCACAAATTAAAAATTCGCATTAAAAAAATCGCACAAATAAAAATCGCACATAAAAAGAGCGCATAAAAACAGGTTTGACTGTACTTTTAAAGAAACTTATAATTAAATATAACTTTGTGAAGAAACGTACATGAAAATAACAAAACATTATTTACTTTTTAAATCTTAAAACAATCCACTTAGTGAAATAGCTTTTTACGAGTGGCTAATGAATGGAATCAGAGACGGTCCAGGTAGGTGTGTGCATGCCAAATCCCGAGGGTGCCGATACCGGTCAATGTCAAATGCCTCTTTTGTTGCATCACTAGTATACATCAAAGGACGGGACAGGGTTGTTGTAGATTTTAAACGTTTCTTACCATAGCTGTAAAAATCTAAATATGTTAAACTTAACAGATTGTCCGTCGTTCTTTTTCTAACTAATTCGTGTTAGGACCAAGTGTTCACGGAAATTTCCAAAATTTACAACTTTTCGGTCACTCTCATTGAACTGGAAAAATTTGTCTTTATTACATCTAATATTATGAAGAGATCAGACCCGACTGTACTCGGCAAGAGATTGGTTCGGTTAAGCTTCTGTTTAAGTAAAATTTCGGCTCTTTCATCAGGGTTTTATTTATGTTTCTAATTCCCTAATCGCTTAATTATTTAACTACTACTTAAGTAGAAATAAGTTGAAACCGGTTACTTTGTACTTGAATATCTGTAGTCTTGGGAAAGAAGTGGAAAGAACTTTTTATAACAACCGATACATAAATAGTAAATTTAAGGAAAATAAATTCTAGAGCTTTTTTTGTACCATTGTACGTCTCATTCAAACCCTTTCTGTCCGCAATCGAACTCAGTTCGAGCGATTTACATAGCGTTACACAAAAAACGATGTTTTAGACCCTCGGAGTAAAAAAATCGTGAAAAAAATTTTTTTTGAATTTTCGGATGTTTTTTTAGTCCCCAAATTTTTTGAAAAATTTTTTCCCGCGCGAAAAAATTTTATTGCGATTTTAATTAACCCTTAATGATGCGCGATTAACGCTTAATTGTTTTTTTATGGGATTTTTTTATGGAACTTTATTCATCCTTTGAAAGTTCTAGCGCGCCGATTTTACTTCGGTAAAGTTATTTAAAGCTATTTTCTGATGTAAAAAACAACATCCAATAGTTTTTTAATTTTTTTAATTAATAGATTTTTTCATAATTACGTTTAATTAAGTCGGGGGGGTCGGAAATTTCAATTAAAATCGTAATTAAAAAAAAATATTTTGAAATATCCGGCCATCTAGTATTCACCCTACTTTTTACCCTTCTTATCCCGAGAGTTTCATGAGAATGTCCCGCGAAACACAACACCAGCTGTTCTCAAGGTCATCCAGCTGTGTAAACAATAACTCATCGGTGTCAAGTTTCGCGCTAAGGCGAGAAAAAGGAAATTGTACTTTGAAGTGTTTTCTTCAAAATTAACACATTTCTTTCGTTTTTTTAGTTTTGACTATTTTTAATTATAATTTAATTATTAATTATGATTTTTTTTTGAATTCGCGCGGACAAAAAGGGGTTAAATTTGGTCGTAAACGATGCTGCCAAAGTAACAGTTAATTTTTTAACACTGTACTAGGATTGTACATGTTTTTTCTGCATCCCCTTACAGATGGGACATACTAAATCGTAATATCAGCGGTTTAACATTGAAATCCGTAAGTAATATAAGATGGGAGAGCAGAATAAACGCAGAATAAATATATCAAATATTTTAATGGATTTTTTTAAAACTCCTGTCAACTATAAAGAACTATTATAAAAACATTCCAGTAAATTCCTATCGGTTGGGTTAAGTTATAAATCTAGTCTATGGTGGGCAACCTTTTTTATAACATGGGCCAGAATAAATTTTACGTTTTTTCCGCAGGCTGTAGTAGTCAATTGACGCCTTCTTGTGACTTGTAATTCTTAAGCTTAGTTCACAGGCTCAGTGTGAACTAAGCTTAAGATACTACTACTACTGTACTATTTTAGATGCGATTTTTTTATTTTTAACTGCGCTTTATTAGGGTACGTCATGAGAATGCACCCTAATAAAAATTTTTGGAAATATTTAATTGTCTGCATGGACATTACTCATTACTAGGACTTTACACTGGTGTTTAGATATTGACACAAGAATGAGAATTAGTTTAGAAAAAAACAAATTTTCTTTATTATATCACTTGTGGTAATTTTCCCTGTACACATATTACGTGTTGCAGGCTTGCATGCCCCTCATCAGCAGTATTACTATAAAACACTAAAAAATAATTATAAAATAAATAAGACAATGTATATAATAAGTTCCCGACAATAAAATACTATTTTAAAACTTACAATAAATACATATTCCAACACCGAGTACAACTGGATGATATTTTTCATTTTAAATTCACCTAACATCATTTTATTGTATAATTAAAAATAAATAAGTAAATTAAATAAAGATGGAAATTATTAAAAGCGTACAATATCTTGTAATATATTTTTTTTAAACTCACATCAAGGTTTTGTTTCACAACCATTTAACAACAGTAAAGTCCTAGTAATGCCCATGTAAACAATTAAACATAACTTTAGAAATAAGGACTGTAAAGCGATTATAATTACTTAAAATTTTTGGAAATCCCCCACGGGGAAAAGGTAGAGAGACGGTTAAAGATTACCTTGAAGAACTCTGCTTCTTCGAGGTAATCTTTCTCTCTACTATTTTAAATGCT
Organism: Centruroides vittatus; assembly: GCF_030686945.1. Lineage (NCBI taxonomy): Eukaryota > Metazoa > Arthropoda > Arachnida > Scorpiones > Buthidae > Centruroides > Centruroides vittatus. The sequence continues at coordinate 235,253 of NW_027122041.1, forward strand.
GGTTTTTTTTTGCGTTTTTGACTGTGTTTTAGTAAAGTATGTCATGAGAATGCACATTAAAAAAGTATTTTTGGAAATTCAACTCTCCCTGAGAAAAGGAGAGTTAGTTTTAGTCAGTATAAAGTGTAAATAATAAAGAAGGAAAGTAAATAGTGGCTCATATTTATTAATTTCCAAAATGCATACTATATTTTAAATCATTCCACTCTTCGGGTAACCCAAAAACAATAAATCCAAAATAAACGAATTCGTTGAATTCGTTCCAAAGGCGAAATATAATATTCAAACAAGTTTTTTTTTTAGAATTTAGAATTTAAAATTAATCATATTATTCAAGTAAGGTTATCATAGTTCCTGCACCCGGTGAAAACGGGTAAGATCGGCTATAATCTAATAATCTTAATCTTCACTAACGTTACTTTCTGCCCGAGCAACGCCGGGCTCATCTGCTAGTTTTTAAATATTTTATAAAATTCAATTTCAAATTTCAACAATATGAAATTAAATAAATTTAGTGATGTATTTTTGTGAATTTTAATCATTTATTTTTTAATAAACGAATTTGTTTAAATATACAGAGTGGCTCAAGTCAGCTAACCATTGAAAAGAATAAATCGCCACCTTATTCAAATACTTTATTACTCAAAATCTTTAAAAAAAAACTGTTTAAAATCAGAACATCCTTGTTCGATTTGCAACAAATCAGTTTACGATTCATATTTACAAGAGTGTCTACATTTTACAACTTATAAAATACAGTTATCTGACTTTTGAGCTATCCTATATTAAATTTAATTACAATTACTTAATCTAATTAAAATATATTACATTTTTCCTTAAAGAAAATAATTTTTACTTTTTACTAAAATTATTCGATAGAAAAAAACTAACTATAATATTTCAACAATAAATTTATTTATTGTGACGCCGTCAGAATGCGGGGCTGCAATTTTTAATCATATTCTTAATTCAGGAAAACTATAATAATGTTCATTTCTTCGATATTAATATCACCTGCAAGAAAGGGGAAATCAGGACGAACATTTACCGGAAACCTGTCACTAGATGTCTGATTAATACAATCAGACATCTAGAAAAGTTAGAAATATATAAAGCGCAAGAAAAAACGGGATGTATTAATCATATGGACGCGGATTCTTTGTCAACTGCGTGCAAATCGTTTTACAATGATAAGCAATAATAATGTATAATGATGATGCGGCCACGTATTTTGTTATATAATTTTATTCATTTATTGTATAATATATATGGATAGTCTGCATGCGCGGTCTATTTGTATTTGCGCATGCACATTTATTATTTTTCGTATTTAATTCCTTATGTTCCATTTTAGTGTTCTTTTTGTTAATATGCGTTTTAACTGAGGATGACCGTTAAAAACGTTCTTATATTATTAAATTTTTTTTTTTTGCTGGATGAGTAAAGGTGCTGTTTTTTCATGTTCTTAATTTATTTGTTTTAAAATATATATGTTCTCTATAGCTCTATATGCTCTCCACCTCAAATTAGTAGTGTCTTGCCCCTGTACACTTTACTTTTCCTGGTAATAACATGCCGGTTATCTATGAGAGTGTTTCGCAACCTTTTTCTACTCGCGGCACACCTATGACTCGACACGACTCAACACGGCACACCAAAATGTTATTCCCTTTAAAAACGTATATATTATACTATTAATAGAATTACGTTATGCCACTAACCTATTATTATTATTATTATTATTATTAAACAGATGTTGCGTTAACCAATTCGTGCGTTATTAAAATTTATGAACTTTAATTCACTGTAGAGTGTATAGTGTAGAAAATACACTTTTCTACTACTATTAAAATAAAGAATTCTACTCATACCTTTTCAATGTGATATTTGCGCCTGCTTAGCTGCACACAGACGGCTGCTCCGTGGTGGAATCGTTGACAATGCTACTCTCATTTCTTCATCGACGGATCTGAGTCTCTCCCTCTTTGATGTTTTAATTTCAGTCAACGTCGAGAAGCCCAGTTCACACAAATACGTAGTTGAAAATGGCAATAACATATTAACTGCCATCTCGGATATAGCCGAGTATTCACTTTTTATTGTCAACCAAAATGTATCCAAAGGCACTTCGAGGAGTTTTAATTTCAATGTTCTGTCTGCTTTTAATTCCGCGAGTTCCTCTTGTAAGTGAATAGGTAGAAACTCTGAAATCGCAACGAATGGGTTACGAACCCAGTCGATATCTTCAACACTGTCTCCAAAATACTTCTTGAACCTCTGCTGCAGGATTTGTAAATGTTCTTTAATTAGATCCATCATCATTTTATTACCGGAAGCAAGTGACCATACAGTCGAGAACATTTCAAACGAACCATTTTCAATTCTCTGTATCCACAAATTTAGCTTATTCACAAATCCTTGAATCTTATCCATACTAATAACAATATTTTCGTTCCTACCTTGCATTTTTCTGTTCAGCTCATTCAATTGTACGAAAATATCAGAAAGATAGGCCAACTTACATACCCATTCATCATCTGCAAATAAATTCGCGTACTCGTGCCCCTCGACAGTCAAAAATACACGTACCTCGTCTTTAAGTTCCAATATTCGCGTTAACACTTTTCCTCTTGATAACTACCGTACTTTTGTATGTAGCAGGAGTGTGGTGTGTTCTGATCCCATTTCCTGACACAAAACGGAAAATAGACGCGAATTTAGGGGTCGCGATTTGACAAGGTTTACGACTTTTACTGCTTCGTCCAGCACAGCTTTCTGAAGAAGGTGGCAAAGATTTAGCAACAATGGCTTCGCGGTGAATAAGACAATGATCGCATCTTATGTTAGGATTAATTTCACGTACTTCAGCTACAAATCCTTTCACTCGGCCTGTCATAGCTGCGGCTCCGTCTGTACAAACACTAACACAGTCCTTCCATTTTAATTCATTTTGGAACACATATTCGTTAGTTACACGAAATATTTCTTCACCGGTGGCTCGCTCGGGAAGTTGTTTACAAAAAAAGAAATTAATTGCAATTACATTACCATCGATGTACCGAATATAAGCAAGAAGTTGTGCGTGGCCGCTAATATCCGTGGACTCGTCAATCTGAAGTGAGAACTTTCGAATGCTGTTGATTTTCTCCTTCATAATGTCTTCAATGTCACTGGACATCTCAATAACTCGGCGACTGATCGTGTCATCAGAAAGAGGAATTTTTGATATTTCACTAGCAGCTTCTGAACCCAGGACTATTTTCACCATCTCTTTACAAGCAGTCATTAATAACGTTTCAGCTATTGTATATGGATTTTTGGCCTTTACGATAAGTTCGGCTACCTTATAGCTAGCTTCCTGTACTTTGTCCGAAACACATACTGTTGTAGTCATGAATGCTGCTTGTTTTCGGTTTTGTTCCAACAACCGACGAAAATAATTGACATCTTCGTTTAAGAGAGAAGAATGTTTTGTTGACAAATGTCGTTTCAATTTACTGGGCATCATAGCAGCATTAGTAAGTTTTTTACCACAAACAATACACTCGGGGATTGGGCACGTTTTATCACCACACCAAAAAAAAACCGCAAGATAAATAATTATCACTATACTGCCGGCGCACTAATTTTTGTTTCTTTTTTGCGGACTCAATGCTATCACTACTTCTACTCGTCGAAGGAACACTCCGTACAAGGAATTTGTCCATCTTAGAAAAAATTAAATAGTCTAATAATAATAGAAAAAAATAAGACTGACTAGCAATCACAATTTTTGGACTACTACAGAGCACAGCTAAGATAGAACTGAAATATTTGCAAGACGCGGGACCTATATTCTTCAAAGGAAAGTCTAACAATGGGTTGGTGAATCGGTATAGGAATGTAATAAAGTTGAGGAAGCACTAACAAACAGGGACAAGTACCAAAATAAAGTAATAAAGGAATAAAGGACAGGGCTAATCCCAGCACTTTTGGGAGAAGCACGTACACAGAACAATTGGCAAAGGTAACAAAACACCTGTGAGCAAATTTATTTTATATTTAATTTCTTAGAATACATAAAAATGCGTGGCTTGTAATAAAGAATAAACAAACATCATCATATTTCACCAGTGCTGCGTCAGAGAATGAAATACAAGCATAAGAAACACAGCAACTGTGATAAAAATATATAAATAAAACTTGACAATTAATAGAATATGTAAAAGTTCACGTTACACCTTTTACCTCGTGACGGCACACTGGTTGCGAAACACTGATCTATGTAATTCCAGTTAGAGGCAAATTTTTCAATTAGATTCACGTGACTTTCGGTTTAAACTGGAAGTTTTTATATAGTTAATCGGGCCTCGTGTAACAATTTTTTCCATATCTGGTCTTGAATTTCATCTATCTAACACCATTCTCGAGATTAAGGAAGGCAGGACAGACGAGAGTGGGGAATTTATAGGTCTACAATTTTTAAATTGCAGCCCAACTATTATCATTCTCTTATTTATCTCCTTGAAAATCATATCAAAAATATAGAAATAAAATAATAAAAAGGAATTTAATATGGAAACATATTATATCTGGTATAATTTGACATACAGTCAAACCTGTTTTTATGCGCTCTTTTTATTTGTGCGATTTTTTTAATGCGAATTTTTAATTTGTGCGGTATAGTTGGCGACTAGTCTCGTGAGATTCGTCATGTCTTACGTTGACTTATTATAGCTAAATAAACTTATTATAGCATAAATGCACTTATTATAGTAATATTATTGCATGAATATGCGAAAAATGAAATAATTTACTTTTTAAGTCAACAAAACACCAACTGGACAAAAATATGTAAAACAGACGATAGACCAGACGATGCAGTCAAGTGCTGACATCTGTTGTCAATAAATTCTATTTCGTACGGTTTTGAGTTATTTTCTATGTGAGACTTTTTTATGCGGTCCCTGTTGACCGCATAAAAAAATATTTTTTAATTGTGTTGCGAAAACTATTATTTACAGCCATTCGTGAAGTTTCGTGAGATTTTTTTTTTATGCGTTTTTTTTTAATGCGGTCCCTATCCCCCGCATAAAAACAGGTTTGACTGTATAACTAAACAATAATATATTCAAATAAAATTTTATAATAATAGTGCAAAATACTAAGAAGTTTGGAAAAGGGAAATTTACATGGGGATTTTACTATTTTATTTGTGCGTCAGTAAAATGAAAATTAAACTTGTATCATTTGATTAAAAAACATTGTATATTTTTGTTTTAATTGTTTGCACACCAATATACAACTTCTTACGGAGAAATGTAGTTTCTGAGAAAATATTATTTCAAGATTTTAAATTGTTTAGAAGTTTTTTAACGTCCTTATCACGGTCCCATTATAACACTTATATAAATTATCATAAAATTATAAAGCGAAAACAGAAATTAAAAAATAAAAACTCGAAACGAAAAATTCAAATAGGCTATTATTTTTCCAAAAAACCCTAGAATTTTTAAATCTTTTAGTATATTTTATTATATATTTTTCCTCGTTAATTATGATTTTTATTGTCTCCTTTTTTTATAAATTTTGGAAATTATATTTCTAGACTATGAAATTCCTATTGTATAATTTCATATTTTACAGTTTCACTTTCAGAAAAATTATGAAAAATAATATTAAATTCAATGATTAAATATATGATTAAATAATTAAATATTGAACTTAAATGCGGTTAAATACTACATATTAGTGCAGTCTTTTCTAAAAAGTCTTAATTTTAAAATTATATTTCGTAGCTTTTGGAATAAAAAACATGTTTTTATAGCTTTTAAATAAAATTATTAATGTTTTAAATAAAAAAAGTATCTATAATAATAAATATTTCGTAGTATTCAGTGTATATTAAATGAAATAAAAGTCTGTGGTTAATTATATTTTTCCTTATGAATCAATTGAAAATTTTTCCTTTACTCATTTCTATTGTTTCACGAATGTCGTAGAATATTTATAGCAAATTTCTTATTGATTGTATAGATTAAAACATTATTATTCCGTTTTTAAAGTTAATTAAATATATTATATTAGCTGTTAACTAATTTATTTCTTCACTTGTAACTTTTATCATCGTAAAATTTAATGGACAAATACGTCGTTATTTTAAAAGGTTTCTGTGTTAATAGCACAAGTGTTGGCATTTTAAAGTTTGGTTCAAATGATAAATGCTCAAAGAAAACAATGAAAAATTCGAAGATAAGAATCATACTCTAAATTATCAATAATATACTTTTAAAAATGGAATCTAAATCGTAAGTACTGTATTTACAAAAGTTTTTTAAAATGAAAAATAAATTATAATCCATCGTTAAGTTTTTCAAACATTTTATTTTTAACAAACTATTACTGATGCTATGTAAAAAAATTAATTTATTTCAATTTAAAACTAGTTTTTGATAAATTTAAAGCGAGGAGGCAATAAAGATCCGGATTATTTCTCAATTCACTACTGTTTAACCTATATTAATCCTGTTTCATTAAATTGTAATTTTAACCTTAAGCTATTACATTAATAAATTATTATTACTTATAAATAATTACTTAATATAAATTGTTAGTATAAATTCAAATATATTTATTTTGTATATAATAAAAGTGGATATTTATTAAGTTTTCTTTTAATATTTTAAGAAGGATTTTTAACATATATTTAAAATTTTTTATGTATATTTTAAATGTATATTTTTTGACACGTTATGTGATCTTAAATGACGAAAACATTAGCTTTATTTTATTTTTAGTCGTGTTGATGTAAAAATGCATCATATCTTTTCTAACTATACATGTTAATATAAACTAATTATAAATTCTAATACACAAAATAACACCTTTTACTTATAGCTGAGATAACTTTAATTAGAAAACTAACGTTTTCGGCTTACTCAATAAGCCACCTTCAGGTTCTAACATTCGAACAAAGGAACATTATCGTTCCATTAACAGAATACAAATGTTTGAAAAAATTCAAACCATGGTTTGAATTTTTTCAAACATTTGTATTCTGTTAATGGAACGATAATGTTCCTTTGTTCGAATGTTAGAACCTGAAGGTGGCTTATTGAGTAAGCCGAAAACGTTAGTTTTCTAATTAAAGTTATCTCAGCTATAAGTAAAAGGTGTTATTTTGTGTATTAGAATAATTATCGGCTGAGCTAGTATCTGCTTTATATCTAATTATAAATAATTTTCTTGTTTATATTTATATTTATTAATAAAATTAATATTACGATAGTATTAAATCTATATTTTAATCTTATTTACAACAAAAAAATAATAGGATTAATTAATGTAAATTGTATATTGTACAAGTGGGGCAAGAGTTCTCCACGTGTACAATCTTCATAGGTTATGTAGTGTATCTCGACCTGGAAAAGCCGTTGTACACTCTAAAACAGTTACTTTAAATGTCCGGTCACTGAAAAACAATAAAAAACTCATAAATTCACGTGGTAGTCATCTTTGTCGAAAAAAATAGAAACCCAAATGGACAAGTCTGTAAGGTAAACAAAGGCCTGCACTCTTTCAAATGAGATGCGAGAAGTCTCTTTACGTTTCAACTGAACAATATATTAAATAAATCAAATTAATATATATATATTTAAAAGTAAATTCTGGATGCATTTTTTTACATAAAAAACTTTTAGCTCATATAATTTTTTAAATTAACTGAAATAATATATGAGAAAATCAGAAAACTGTTTAATAACTGCAAAATTTCTTTCAAATTTTGTTATTATTAAAACATTAAAATCAACATCAACATTAAAATGAAAAAAAACAAATGTTTTTTTTCATTTTAATGTTGATAATTCTTAATATATTCTGATGATAATTCTTAATATTTTATGGTTTATTTTGTCGAAAATATCTTTTAGACTTAACGTTCTGATAGGTCAATTCTTTGCTTATTCGATCATCTACGTCATTAAAGATTACTCCTATACTCATTTTTTACTTTAACCTCGGAGAGTATTTAAAGGCTGACGTTATCCTTGAAGTGTAATCTTGTTTATGAAAGCACAGGTAAGCACAGGTTGTTCGGAGTCAATGTTAATTTTTTCCTCTTTGATTATTTTATTATTTAATTTCTTTAAAAGTTATGTTTAACAATTCTTATATTAACAATTTTCAATATATTTTTATATATTTTAAATCGTTCTTTTCTTAAATTTAAAAATATTTTCAAGCTTTCAGAGTATAAATAGCCTAAATGTACTGTAGCATTGTGCTATATGATTTGTATTCGTAGAATACACAATTTTATAGCTCTCCGTATGAACTTATATCTGAGAAGTTTGTCAATTTAATAATATTTATATAAATTAGCTTTTAAATAAAAATGTATTATTAAGTTATTTTATAAATATAAAAATGTATTTATTAATTAAAAATGCATGGAAAAAAATAAAGCTCAATATTTTAGTTTAAATTTATGAATTTTAAAATAAAAATATTTATTAATTAGACTATTTAGTTATATTTTATAACCGTTTAACTATTAATTATTAATTTTATTCAAGATTTAAATTATCACTTTATAACGAGTAAAGTTATGTTCAATTTTATCAGAAGTTCTTATGATCTAACTTTTCTTCTGAATATAAAGAATTATACGTGCCATAACAATATAGCCTGTGTGGGAGATTCATCTATAATTTAACAATCATTCATGAGGTAACAATGCAATTGTTTTAGCTATTGCTAGGCGAATACTTCAAGCAATTACTTAATAAAATTTAAATTCTTTTAAAATATTTCAAAACATATAAAATAGCCAAAACATTACATTGTTATTATTTTTTTATTTTAAACAATTTGTTGGAATTTTTATTAGAGTTTAATTGAAGGTTCAAGGTTAAAAGATCATTCACTCTAATATTTGCCGTCAAAGAACGTTTGTGATATTAAAGAAAAAAATTAATGAATTTTAATAAATTCCGGTTAAAAAAACACGATATCCTTGAAGATCGTGTTTTCTTCATTTGTCGAGTGACAATCTCATTCATAATAGTAGAGGCATGTAGGAGAATAGCAATGTGTCTTATAGTTCAATAAGGAATAAACAATTAATTCGTAATAAAGGAATTATATAAAAGTTTATAAATAAAATTGTATATAAATAATAACAATATATTTATTTATATTAAATGTTAAATATTGTTGTAATATTTTATACATATGTTAAATATAAAATATCGATTAATTAGATAAATTAATGTTAAAATCTAAAAATAACTTGTATATCAAAAATAGTTAAATAATTATATGTATATATATATATATATATATATATATAAGTAGATAGATAGATAGATGATAGCTCAAATCCTTAAAAATCAAACTATTGAGTTTTTCAAAAATTTCGTGGATTTTTAAATAGTATTTTGCGTCTTTCGGCAATCTTTAATAGTAGTGTTTTCAACGTGTAAAGTTTTAGTATCGTCATTTTGCCTCACTTCTCTTCAATAGCAAATAAGATAAATTATTACCTGTTTCATAAAATAACTGTTTCAAATTACCTCGCAATTCGACTGATTCAATGATATACAGCCTACATAAAAATTATACAGCGCCGGATTTACATATGCTAAAGAAACTATAATTTACGGTTTACACCATATGGGTGCATTTAGTATCTCACTACTTTCTAAATTACTAACTTTTTTATCAAAATCCTTCACCACATTCAAGTAGCGTTTATACAAATTTTGATGTCAATCGGTTTATTGGTTGGAGCTACAGAATTCTCTGAATAGGACAGCCATTCAGAATGAAGAAAACACAATCTTCAAGGATATCGTGTTTTTTCAACCGGAATTTATTAAAATTCATTTATTTTTTTCTTTTATATCACAAACATTCTTTGACGCAAATATTAGAGTGAATGATCTTTTAACCTTGAACCTTCAATTAAACTCTAATAAAAATTCCAACAAATTGTTTAAAATAAAAAAATAATAGCAATGTAATGTTTTGGCTATTTTGTATCATCACTCTGTAATGTCTATTGTAAAACTACATTCGTAAATATGTCATGTAAACCTGATAAGTACATTAGCAATGCAGCGATTCTTCTATAACGTATAGTTTTATTTATCACAATTATATTTTAATTTATAAGAATTAACCTTTGATGTTTTTCTTTAATAAATATATCATCAATGTGTAGAGAAAATAGAAGAAATTCAAGTTATTAATTCAAATTTAATGATATTTTTATGATAATTTCAACGCTTATTTGTATAACGATACTTATTTATAAACAGGAAAATATATTACAAAAAACAAAATTATATATATAATTCCTTAAAATTTCTATAAAATCTCCTAAGAATATAATTTATAAAACAGAAAATGAGAATTTAATTTAAAAATTTGTTTTCATATTTTCAAAATTTAATATTAAACCTGTAGTAATTTATTGTAGATTAAATTATTTTTAATTAAAACATTATTAAGAAAATCCAACATAAAATAATTTTTAATGAAAATTTATTATTTTTATTTTTAAAAAGTATTTAATGATATACAACTTGAAACTAACTAATTCAGTAACTCGAATTTAAATAAACTAAATTATAATACAAGAAGAATATTTTAAAACTAAAAATCTTTCGTGTATCTTTTCATACATGTATAGTTCTAAAAATTATATAGGCGCATAATAAATGCGCCTATATAATTTTTCCGTTAATAATTGTTATGATCAATAACGAGGATGAGAAACATTCTATCATAAATACGCATCATTTAATTATAAATTATAACCTCAATGTCGTCAATATGACGCTAATCACCCTTGAAACTGTAAATTTTATTTTTTTTAAATAAAATTGATGTGCATTTATATTCCATTTTAGCTTAACTTTTAAGTAGGACTAAAATATCTATTTTTTAGATAATTTTTCCATTTAAAAAGATTGTGAAAATTAAATTTTAAATAGGGAATTTAATCTAAACACATTAATAATTTTGCTGAGTCGCAAATCCCCGCAAAATGCGAGATATTTTCTATAATTTTTTTTTTTTAGTTGCACTTATAATAGATGTGAATCTACCAAAAATGCAATCTTTAACTATATTTAATCAAGAAGTCTTTAATTATTTGATCATTTAAATTTAATTATTGAAATCGTCACTTATAAAATAATTTTATAATTTTAATGTTGTCTTTTCATCCTAATCTTGAGGATGATAATACCTGATTTTACTAAATAGGCCAGCCTTTACTATCTTTGCATTTAATGTGTAGGTCATTGAGATACTTTTATATGTTATTAGTGCAGGTCGTTCTAGATCTTCCGTTCGATATATAAACATATACAACTCTTATCACGCCTTTATACTTGAAAAATATTCTATGCTGTCAAAAATTCGAGTTTATTCGTTTTGCTGCTAAATATATCAATATTATTTATTAATTATTTAAAATATATAATATGCTTATCTAATTGCATCTATTCTGCCTTAAACGAATAAATGAATTTAATTACATTATATCAATTAACATAGATATTATGACATTAAATCTGTAGAATAATTGAGTTCGATTTATGTCTGCTCGCTTAAAGGCGATTTTTTTTCAGATACCAATTAAATTATAAAAACCGAAGCATTATTTTACATTATTATAAATTGTTATTATATTATAATGTAAAATGATTTATTATATACTGTATAAAAACATACAAAGGAAAATGCATAGAATAATTTTTATATTATAATTAAAATTCTGATAAAATATAATAAAACACAAAAATGGCTATTATTTTTTCAAGATAATGTCCTGAAAACTTACTAATAACCACTGTAAACAGAAGAATTTCTTAACTTTCGTAAGTAAGAATAATTGAAAACATATCAGAAGTCAATTGCTAAATTACATTATCATCGTTGTGTATCAAAGGAAATAAATAATAGATAAAATTACTTTCATATTGTTTAATTTATGTTTACTATTGTTCATGACAATTATATTTGAAGCTAATGAATAATGATTGATGTTTGGTGTATTACAGTAACTCACGCAATACACTAGGTTTACGACCGTTTAGTTTAATATGGTCGACTTAACTCGTAATTGGGAATGAGCAAATATGAATACTGGAAACAATATTCCAACCCTTACTATTTATAAATTTTTGAACTCTAGAATGGCTGGATTTTCCATGACACGAAGGGGTAACGTCTTATTGTGCGGCAGACAAGCTAATAAAAAAATTAAATATTGAAAATTCTGTGAAATGTAAATTTTTCCTATTAAGTACTTAGTTTTATAATCCTATAAAATAATAATGTTTTCTTGCAATGATTTATAAATCTGTGCCAAAATGAGAGTTGAATCTGTTTCGTGTGTTACAATACGAGTTATACAGAAAAATAATCTTGGGTGTTTTCATTAAAATTTTATTTTAAAAACAGAATTAATGTACATTTAAATTATATTTTAGCTAGACTTTAGTTAACAATTTCGAATTCACGTGATTTTCATGATTGATCCACGTCAGAAATCATGCTTATCTTCTCATATAAAATAACATTAATTCTGTAAAGGATGTAAAGAATTCTCTAATTTGCACTGCATAACAATGGATGAAATTATTTGACCACATATAACTTTATCTATTATGAGGGGCACATGACACCAGCTCATATGGGCAACATATTAATATATGTGCAGACGAAATATCGAAAATGCAACACAATTCTATCAAATAAATCTACATTGTTGTAATAGATTTATTTGACGTTTTATAGAATGTTTTTAGAAAAAGTTTTTTAAATTTCTATTCAAAATAAAACTGAATTTGAATGGAACTTATAGATTCTTCAAAGCGATATAATTTGTTTCTTTTAAGAAGTCATGACTGGAGAAAAATATTTATTTTTTATTTTATTTATTTAACTATTATTTTATCTAAATTAATTAACTGATGTTTAAATTTAATATAAGATTAGTAACATTGAAAAAAATTGTATCATTTGGAGAAAAAATATTGAAGATTTTAAAAAATACAGTATAAAGTAATTATTCTCATATACTTGCGCATTTATACAATATTGTATGGCATTTGTTATATTATGCATTTATCAATTTGATACTTAATCAAACTATATACAAATTTTAAGTATATCTTAAACTTAAACCCTTAATCTTTTAATATTGATAACAAGTATGTATTAATTTTAAGCTTTATTATTAAAAATAGTTGCATTTATTGACTATTTGTCTAGTAATAAACAATGGTATTTTGAAGCACTTTCCTGTATTTTTTCAATGATATTCAAAAAAATTTTCAAAGTAGTTAATGTCTATTTGTCTGTGATTTATCAACTATTTGCAATGTCAAATAATTCTAAAGATACCTTTTTTATTCTCGACATTTTAATGTGTAGCGTACATCCGTAATGAGATATTTATACTGTGTTATTTAAAGTGTGGCCTACATGATAAATAATATTCTTCTTGATCATCATATTTTGTTTCTGCTATAATCACTTTTAAAAAGTTAATCAAAAAATTAAATTTAATATAACAATTTTGTCGAATTAAGTTACTTTAATTCCTTTATTAAATAGTTGCATTTCACCAAATATCGCATGATTTGATCTGATTGATTTTTGCATTTTTCCTCTAATCTTTCAAAATATTTCCTAATAGGATAATGATGTTTTATCATATCTCACATCCTTTAAAGGTATTTTCCTTCCTTCTTTCTTATGTTTTTATTCTCTGTAAAACGGATTTCAAGGCTGTCTTCAAAAGTTTTCCTATTGTTCGTACAAAATTAATTTAATAAGAAACGTAGCTTATCTTGCTTAATAGAAGAGAAATTCCAATGTTAGAGTAAGTAAATGACTTTAAACATTATAATTTCCAATTTTAAGATTTAATGGTAATGTTTTTGTTGAATTCATCTCATAATTACTGATCAAAATCGTTTCCTTCCTATCGATATTAATACTGGTAATGCTAGCACCTACCGTAGATTGTATTGTTTGATATGTTTGATAGTAAAAGCATAATATCTCGCTTATATTTTAATATTTTCCTGTTATTCTCTTATTCTTCTCACAGAGACATTATTCCATTAAACAGAGAAAAATTTATTAAATAAATATAGTTAATATTCTTTATCTGCCACATTTTTCTTTTATCACAAATCCTATTGTAAATTTCAAATTTGCCAGTATTTACTCATTTAAAACTTATTATTATTGTTCTTATTATAAAGTAAATGATAATAATCAGACATGAAAAAACAACACAGTTTACACTGTCATATCTCATGTACATGGACGACATAAAACTTTACGCATCCACACAAAAACAACTTCATCAACTTCTACAAATCACACATTCATGCACCAAGGACATACAAATGGAGTTTAACCTAGACAAATGCAAAACACTTCACATAGAAAAAGGAATCCTGAAGAAAGAAGATTTTGCACTTGGAAATGGGGACGTTATTGAATCCATGGAACAGGGCGGGTTTTACAAGTGTTTAGGATTCCAACAGGCCAAACTAACATAACATTCACAAATAAAGCAAAGATTAATTAATGAATACCAAAGTAGGTTAAATGCTATTCTCATAACAGAGTTAAATGCAAAACACACAGTTAAAGCAATATACGCGTATGTCATCCCAGTACTCACATATTCTTTTGGAGTTATACATTGGACTCACACAGATCTTGAGCAACTCCAAACAAAAACAAGAACAACATCATCCTAAATCCGCCATAGAAAGACTAACCCTTCCTCGTAAAGTTGGCTGACGTGGCCTGATTGACATAGCTAACCTTCACTACAAACAAATACAGTCACTGCGAGAGTTTTTCCACAGAAAACAAGAAAAATCACAGTTACATAAAGCAGTAACTCTAGCAGACTCGAATAACACACCATTAAACTTACACTCACATCATATGGACACAACACAACATATAAAAAGCATAGACACCATTAAGCAATCGTGGGCTCGAAAGGCACTCCATGGCAGGCATCCTTACGACCTGACCCAGGATTTTGATAAAACTGCGTCAAAATGCTGGTTGCTTGGGGATGCCTCTTTGGGAAGACGGAGGGACTCATAATTGCCACACAGTACCAGGTCATAAATACCAAAAATTACAGAAAACACATACTTAAAGATACAACACTCACAAATGACACATGCAGAAAATGTCATATCATGCCAGAAACCATACAACACATCACTTCCGGTTGCAAGCTCTTGGCACAGACAAATTATTTACATAGACATAATCAAGAAACAAATATAATACATCAAGAGCTTGCAAAGAAACACAAATTAGTAACATCCAGGAACCATACTACAAATACATTACACAGACAGTATTAGAAAACAACACAACAGTGTCTGAGTTAAATTGAGGTGCCACACAACACCTGGTCATAAAATTGGTTAAACCCAGACACAACAGTGTCTGGGTTAAACCAGTACACTATGTCTGGGTTAAACAGAGATGTACAGTGAATTTAACCCCCACAACAGTGTCTGGGTAAAACCAGTACACTGTGTCTGGGTAAAACTCTGTTTAACCCAGACACTCATGTGTCTGGGTTAGTTTTTAGTATTTATGACCTGGTGCTGTGTGGCAATTATAAATCCCTCCGTCTTCCCAAAGAGGCATCCCCGAGCTAACCAGCAGTTTGACGCAGTTTTGTCAAAAACAGAGTCATAATCACAGATAAAACAATTTACCACAACAGACCAGTCATCACACTCATTGACAAACACAATAAAATCACATACATTATAGACATATCCATTCTAAACACCCAAAACGTACAAAACACATGCACTGAAAAAGTCAGCAAGTACACAGAACTTGCCCAGGAAATAAGACATCTGTGGAGGATGGATATGGTGCTTATTGTACCTGTCGTTCTCTCCTCTACAGCTGTTTTACCGCACACACTACGCAAAACCCTGGGCACATTACAATGGAATATAAACACATACATCACACTACAGAACGCCACTATATTCGATACACGTCATATTGTAAGGAAATTCCTGAATACAGACAGACACACTGATACACTTCTTTAATTTTTGTTTTGGTTACTGTGCCTTGACTTTGGTCCGGCATAGTAAACTGCCATCGGTGTTAACCGAGTATATCACACATAACCCAACATAATAATAATAAGCATACCTATTAGAACAACAAAATTACAGAAAAAAATTTAAAATAAGAAATTGTTAAAACAAGGTCATTGTAATGGAGTTACGTGGCCTAAGGTAGAACAGGAAATACGTGACTAAAGTCACGTGATATTTAAAAAACATAAACAAATAAAATACTGTATTTGACACTCATTTTTAATAATAGTAAAAATAATATAAGCTTCTACCTTATATATAAACATATATATTATACACTGTCAACAACAATCTTTATTAATATAAATATCAGATATAGAATGACTTTAAAGAATTTATATGTTAAAAAATGAATTTCATAATGTTCATTAAAATCAATAGAAATGGCAGTTATCACTATTGTAAACAATAGTAAATCATTAAACTTACTAATTAAATTTCCTTAAAAAATAATGTCAAGTTTATTTTGCATATGTTACATAATTGCATTTTCAGTTTTTATAATCCGGTTTTATCTTAATTTTTATGTGCAAATTAATTAAATATTTTATCCAAACAATATTTTTATGGATTAAAAACTATTAAGACTTTCATTTATGTTTTGAAGATTTCTTAGAATTCATTAAAGGATACTGTAAATAAAAAATCTACTTATATTTTAAACAAAGGTTTACATATGCAATTTGTCTACATATATCTTTGGTTAGTGACTCAAGTATATCATAAGTATGCTTAATATAAT
Organism: Centruroides vittatus; assembly: GCF_030686945.1. NCBI lineage: Eukaryota > Metazoa > Arthropoda > Arachnida > Scorpiones > Buthidae > Centruroides > Centruroides vittatus. The sequence continues at coordinate 252,170 of NW_027122041.1, forward strand.
ATATTTAACTATTACATTTCACTTATGATAATATAATTATAATAAAATATGCTAATGATCTGTTATGTAATTAATTATTGAACGTATTGACATTACACAAGGTTTGTTATGAACATATAAACGTGGTTATTAGAGCGAAGTGAAGTAAACCATTGGTTATCTTTGTTTCCATCTTCGCTTATATCCGGTTTTAAAGTAATAAATATAGCCCTGTTTAACGAGTTAATGTGATTTTGTCACGCACGTATAAGTTAAATAATGCTATTCAATGATAGGAATAAGGAAGTAAATTTTTACTACGTTTAGAGAAAAACAATCAATTTCGAATACTTCAAATTTGTATTAAAAATTCCAAATGCTCTGAATTTAGAATTACAATAGAATCCGCTTATTGTAAATTAATTACAGATATTGTTATTATTCATCTAATTTTTTCAGAATTATCATGTCCCAAAACATGATTAAAATAAAGTTTCAAAACTCCGCTTATTATAGTCAGAGTTTCTGCTATTGTTATCTTTTGATAAAAACATTTTAAAGCTGGATATTTTTTTTGTCACGCGCAACGTCTGACTGATAATGCATGTTAATGCTTGATAATTGTTATCAGCAAGACCTCATTAACATATGGGCATATTCGGAACAGAAGTTTTGTGTTAAGAAACGAATAAGGTGTTTCTCTCTTGAGTGCAAGTGAATACTGAGAAAGAGACAAGTATCTTCCAGAAAATGTTTTGCAATTGCTTTTTCATTGAATAAAATTCTATCTTGTGGAAGGACGAGAGGTGTGAGCATTATATTCACTTTCAAAGAATATATAAGCAGAGACTTCAGATCAAATTTCCAAATATTGTTTTTCAAATAGTCTGTAATTTCAAATTAAAAAATAAAACTTTCAATTATTCAATTTATAAGTATATTAAATCTATTTAAAGTAATATTTGAAATATTTGAACGTTAATCGTGATTGTAAAGCCTGTATAAATTACTAATAATGTCATTAATAATTTTATTAATAAAGTTTTAATAAAATTTGATATGAAAATACACATTGAAGAATTATATATAAACACAGTATTTGAAGATATTTTCTTTAAAGATCTTTATTTTGTTTATATGTGAATAAATATATTAAGAATCTCTATTCAAAAGAACAGAAAAATTTATTTCAGGTTTACAGTTTTAAGAAGTAAGATTAGAAGTTAATTTTGAAATTTTCTAAAAAGTTTCTAAATTAAAATCAGAAAAAATAATGCTATTGTTTTGCTCATTCACTCAGAAAAAGTTACTAACAAGGAAGAAGGTTGTGAAATCGAATGAAACTTTATTAATGTAATGACAATGATAATTACAATATCACAAAGAACAAAAAATTTCCTATGAAACAACGGCACAATTTAAAAGAAACTTAAGTATCTTGTAGTGGACACAATATAAAAAACAGAAATAATGGTAATTCCAAGAAAGGCCTTTATTACCGTTTCAAAAATTGGTTAAAAACTATTATTGCGAGCGAAGGTAGGCATTTTGAAAACCTAATATATTAAAAGACAATAAATTCTGTATAATATACTTTTTGAATTTTCTTTTTATCTACATAGGTAAAAAGTTATTAAAGTATAAAGGTTTGAGGGAATTAAAAATCACTTTGTATGTATGTTCTGATTAGAATTTATGCTAAACAACCCCAAAAAAGATAACGACAATTTCTTCAAACGGAACATTTTATCTGTCAAATTTATTTCGAATATTTATTATTATAATTGCAATCCTTTGTTTTGTATACTTAACCGTAAGATTTTCAATGATATTTGTGAATGTTATCAATTTATAATCGGCTTCTGAGAAAACTTTGTTTTATTCCCTTTAAAAACTGTAAATGTGTTAATGATTATTTTTTAATTAAATCAGATAGTTTTATATTGTGATGATGTTGACTTTGTGGCTATTTCCAGAACGTGTATTTATCATTTACGTAAAATGAAGGAGCAATTATCAACAGTTATCATTTTACAAAATCCCCCAGTTCTTTTCAAGTATTGGGGATTGTTAATTCTTGATAGCAAAAAATAAATTAAGTACATAAAAAGGAAAGATATAATCACACACAAAAAATTTCCCGGTCACATTTAAAATTTTGGTGGCGCCATCGGTTATGATATTTTATTTTAAAAACTTTTTATATTTTAATTATTATAAAATGTCAAACAAGCTTAATTTTGAGGATAGGCATGGGTATGAAAAATTGCAAAATCGTCATAAAGTCTGACCCTACTCGAGATATGACCCATGACTCTCTTTATCTCCACCCCCGAGATCTTTAACCACCAATATTTAATAGCATCAATCCCCTAATACACAAATCTCCCTGCAAAATTTCAGAAATTTTTGACAGAAAGCACAGAAGTTATTAAGCTTCAAAGAGGATGAACAAAATCATGCCCCACATACACACTAATAACAATACATACAGAAAAAAACCCCAATGTTTTATTATTTTTTTATTACTGTATTTATTTATTTATTTTTTCTTGCATTTCTCGACGTTTCAAGGTGTCCTAAGTCAAAAAATGTAAAATTCTTGAGGGGTGTATTATTGACCAATCGAGAGCCAGAAAATTAAAGGGAAGACCAAATTAAGAATTTTAGTATTTTTTTCCTCTTCGTAATAAAAAGCTATTATCAATCTCCTTTCACTTTAACTAATACTATATAATTTTAATGATCATTTAAATTATGATAAATTACAATTTTTGAAGCAAAATACTCACTCAAACTGTATTTCTTCTCTGTCTTCAATTTGACTTGATAATCATTTAAGTAATTTAGAAAATTGGTTTCTCCTGCTCCTTACATAAACTATTTTACGATTACACAGGAAAGTTGATGAATTATTTAAAATTTTAGATTATTTTTTGATACATTATTCAAAAATAAAGATATTTATATTTGTATTAAATAATTTTCATATATGTCCGTAAATGTATAAAGTCTCGCTGTAATATGATATTTCATTTTAGTATGTTACATTTATTTTATTAATATGGTTTCTTTAAATTCATTTCATTGGGACTAAACTTCACGAATATTGACTACGTAGCAAACTATATGAATATGTATATAAACTCTATATAGTTTTTCCAACATAAATTGACAGTTGCCAAACCAGAATAAACCACTTTTAAACCATTCATAGGGGGAAAAGGCTTACATAATACACCAAACCTGCAATAAACAATTAACTACTCATAACTAATAAAGCAGTATCTTCCTACAACTGGTTGAAAAGTGATTTGGTCTGATTTGACAACTGTCAACTTAAACGTTGGAATGACTCTATATATACGTATTTGTTTATTTATAAGATAAATGAATATTGGTTCACTCTGTGAAAATTCTTAAACTTAAATATAATTATTTATATTCAGATATATCACTGAAATTTTATACTAAGAAACTATGATAACAAACTCAAGTTAGTTGTCAGTGATTAAATATTTTATTATTCTTAGAATTGTTTCAATGAAGGTCAGCTCTACAGATTAATCTTCAAAAGTGTCTTTCATATACAGGATAATTCAAGGACATTGCAATTTGAAAACATATAGTTCTTTAATCAGAAGATTTAAATAACTAGTTGTGGTGTTAATTTATAGCAAAACATATCAGTAGTGGTGGATTTATATGCGTTTTAAATCGCAATATATGCGTATACATATGAATGTAAAAATGACAGATATATACGCTGATATATGTATGTTAAAATGTCTGAAATATGTCAAAAGCCCTAGTAGCATACATTAAAATATGTACGTTAAAATGCATACGTATTTTACTTCTGTTAATCATTTTAATCCAATTCATTCAAATGATTTCGAGAATTTGAAAAATGAGAAATTTCCACGGAAACTTAAATCATGTACATGTACTGTACGTGGAAGTTTAAACGAATGCGAGTTAAAATGCGATTCAAATTTAAAACATTTAAATTTCACGTATTCATCTGTAATTGGATGAAGTGAGATTTCTCATGTACACTGTACTGTACATGCGCAACAGTGATGCACATTTACGCAGAAACTTATGAAAACTTAATTGACAAGGTAATTGTTAAAGACTGTAGATCAAATTTCCCTAACAATTGTCTTTAATAACAATAATAATGTTTCTCTTTTTTGTTTTATTTTTTAAAACGTTTATATTATTACTGTTTGTAAATTATAAAAATTACTCGTAATATAATCTTAAAAGTTAATAATTCAGTAATAAAAAAAATAATAATAAATTTTAAGATTATATTACGGGAAATTTTTAGTAATTTATACTAAGAATAAATTTTAAAATTATTTATTTACTTTTTAATCAATAATAAAACTTAATCCTCAACTGAATATTTAAAATTAATTTACAATTATACATACTGTATACTTCGGTAAATCTAACATATTTATTCCTATTTATATAAAATAAATATAATTTATTACATAAATATTAGGTTTTAAATAAACTTTTACATCAGAAAGAATATAAAACAGTAATTTATTGAATCGTTAATGTAACCTATGTTTAATATTCTATATAAAAATTTGTAAAACTATTACATAATTTAAATTACGCATAAAGATTTATTACTATTTTTCAAACATGGGGTGCATCTAAATGTCAATTACATCACATTCATCGTAAAGTCATTTCATTACGATTAACATAAACGTTAATTTAATGTAAATAACCAGTTTTCAGCGCCTACATTAAATCAATATTCTTGAATTTCAATTTCTAATGAAAATGTGCGTCGTAAAAAATTAATGAAAATTTTCATAATCATTAATGCCTCTTTTTAATAGTCACGTTGTATAATTATATACGTATGTAGTTATAGGGGAAGGTGGGCATGACAGTAGAGACGCAAGATGGTGTATAGTCTGCATTGTGCTTAATAAGTGAAAACAATTATTAAATATTGCAACATAAATTTGCAATCCGAAAGAAGTAGACAACGGTAAAATTGCCATTGTTGTTAACTGCTCTTCAAACCAGCGGCTATTCCCTAAAAAAAAGTTGTATCAATATCTTTAGTATTTTTATTTGATTTCATTTATAGTAAAAGCTACATATTGACCTTTAAAAGAAAAAATGTATAGATAAAACGTATAAAATTTTCGTGGAAACGATTATATAATAAATCAGAATTATCGAATTTAATAACTGTTTACAAAATTTGATGTTATTATTATTATTATTATTATTATTATTATGTTGGGTTAAGTGAGATATACTCGGTTAACACCGGTGGCTGTGTACTATGCCGGACCAAAGTCAAGGCATAGTAACCAAAACAGAAATTAAAGAAGTGTATCAGTGTGTGTGTCTGTATTCAGGAATTTTCTCACAATATGACATGTATTCAATATAGTGGCCTTCTGTAGTGTGATGTATGTGTTTCTATTCAATTGTAAGTGCCCAGGCTTTTGTGTAGTGTGTGTGGTATGACACCTGTAGAGGAGAGAACAACAGGTACAATAAGCACCCTATCCATCCTCCACAGATGCCTTATTTCCTGGGCGAGTTCTGTGTACTTGCTAATTTTTTCAGTGCATGCGTTTTTGTATATTGTGAGTGTTTGGAATGGATATGTCTATAATGTATGTGATTTTATTGTGTTTGTCAATGAGTGTGATGTCTGGTCTGTTGTGGTAAATTGTTTTATCTGTGATTATGGCTCTGTCGTAGTACATTTTGTGCGTGTTGTTTTCCAATACTGTCTGTGGAATGTATTTGTAGTATGGTTCGTGGATGTCTACTAATTTGTGTTTCTTTGCAAGCTCTTGGTGTATTATATTTGCTACTTGATTATGTCTGTGTAAATAATCTGTCTGTGCCAAGAGCTTGCAACCAGAGGTGATGTGTTGTATAGTTTCTGGCATGACGTGACATTTTCTGCATGTGTCATTTGTGAGTGTTGCATCTTTGAGTATGTGTTTTCTGTAGTTTTTAGTATTTATGACCTGATCCTGTATGGCAATTATGAATCCTTCCGTCTCCCCAAAGAGGCATCCCCGAACTAACCAGCTGTTTGACGCAGTTTTGTCAACAAAATCCTGGGCCAGATCGTAAGGATGCCTGCCATGGAGTGCCTTTCGAGCCCACGATTGCTTAATGGTGTCTATGCTTTTTATATGTTGTGTTGTGTCCATATGATGTGAGTGTAAGTTTAATGGTGTGTTATTCGAGTCTGCTAGAGTTACTGCTTTATGTAATTGTGATGTTTCTTGTTTTTTGTAGAAAAACTCTCGCAGTGACTGTATTTGTTTGTAGTGAAGGTTAACTATGTCAATCAGGCCACGTCCGCCATCTTTACGTGGAAGGGTTAATCTTTCTGTGGCGGATTTAGGATGATGTTGTTTATGCTTAGTAAGTGTAGTTCTTGTTTTCCTTTGGAGTTGCTCAAGATCTGTGTGAGTCCAATGTATAACTCCAAAAGAATATGTGAGTACTGGGATGACATATGTGTTTATTGCTTTGACTGTGTGTTTTGCATTTAACTGTGTTCTGAGAATAGCATTTAACCTACTTTGGTATTCTTTAATTAATCTTTGCTTTATTTGTGTATGTTCTGTTAGTTTGGCCTGTTGGAATCCTAAATACTTGTAGAATTCGCCCTCTTCCATGGATTCAATAACGTCTCCATTTCCAAGTGCAAAATCTTCTTTCTTCAGGATTCCTTTTTCTATGTGAACTGTTTTGCATTTATCTAGGTCCAAATTCCATTTGTATGTCCTTGGTGTATGAATGTGTGATTTGTAGGAGTTGATGAAGTTGTTTTTGTGTGGATGCATAAAGTTTTATGTCATCCATGTACATGAGATGTGACAGTGTAAACTGTGTTGTTTTTTCATGTCTAATATTGTAACCATATTGCGTGTTGTTTAACATGTTGGATAATGGGTTCAGGGCTAAGCAGAACCAGAGCGGACTCAAGGAATCTCCTTGAAAAATTCCTCGCCTAATAAAAATTTGGTTTGTTTGTATGGAAGTGTTATGGCCCTGAGATGTATTGTTGTTCTCCAGTGCTGCATAGTGTTTTGAAAGAATGCAATGAGTGATGGATGTATTTTGTACATGTGTAGAATATGTAGCAGCCAACTGTGTGGAACACTGTCGAATGCTTTTCTGTAGTCTATATATGCCATGTGTATGTTTCTGTGTTGTCTGTGTGCTTGCCGTAGAATGACTGAATCTATGAGTAACTGTTCTTTGCATCCCCTGTGGTTTCTACGACAACCTTTTTGTTGTTCTGTTAGAATGTCGTGTTCTTCAACATGTTTGTATATTTTGTTTGCAATACAGGATGTCAATAATTCGTAGAGTGTTGGAAGACATGTAATTGGTCTGTATTGTGTGGGGTCTGTGGTATTGTTGTTTTTAGGTTTCATGTAGGTGATGCCCTGAGTAAGAAAATTTGGCATGTCTTGTGGATTGATGATGATGTGTGTTAGATGTTTAGCTAGTTCCTGGTGCAGTGATGTAAACTTTTTGTACCAGAAATTGTGAATGTTGTCTACACCAGGTGTCTTCCAGTTGTGTGTTCTGTTAACAGTGTATTGGAAATCATGTATGTTTATTTCAACACAGGGCATAGTTGGTATGTTGTGCAAGTTTCTGTTCTCCTCCTCGATCCAGCCTGCATCAGCATTGTGCGTGACAGCACTGGACCAAAGAGAAGACCAATATGTTGCGAGTTCTTCTTCTGTTGGTGTGCCACTGTGCTGTGTATCAGTGTTTGCTTTGTTATTAATTTGTCTGTAAAAGAGTTTTTCATTGTTTGTAAATAATTTATTTTGTTGTTTTCGTAGTGTACATGTTTTGTATCGTTTGAGTCTACGTGCTTTGGCAGCAAGTTTTTGTTTTAGTGTATCAATGTATTCTGTAATGCGTGTGTTGTGATGTTCATGTTTTGTGTGTGTTTTTATTTTCTTGAAAATGTTTTTGAGCTGTTTCCTTAATTTGGGTGTTATGTTGTTTTTAGTGTATTGTGTCAGCCTGCCTAATTGCTGTCTAATGTCATTTATTTGTATTTCTATTCTTCTCTGCCAGGCAGGCTTGTGATAGTATTGTGTTTTCTGTGTATTTAGTCTGTGACTGTACTTTCAGTCCATGGTGTGTCACTACTGTGACTGCCCCAGCATAAACTAATGTATGAATGTCTGCGAGTGTAGAAATTGAATGAATGTAGTGTGGTAGTAAGTGAGTGTTTACATAATTTAGTGTTTTTCCTACTTCCTTTGACGTGTTGATTTTTGGTATTCGTGGTCGTTGTGTGGGATCTGTACCTGTATATTTAGTGAGTGTTTCCTGAAATATAAGTGAGAGCGTATTAACTAAATCCAAGTCTATGTTATCAGTGATGGATGAGGAAGTGTCTGTAGTATCGTTAGTGGTAATTGTTGTATGTGTGTTATTATCAATGCTTGTTGCTGGATTATCCTGACAGGTTACATGATCTTCATTAATGTTAGATGTTTCTGTCTGTTGATGTATTTGATCAGCAACCTGTTGTTTGATAAGTTCAAGTGTTGTTTGTGCAATAAGGTTGTTGTGTATAATTGTTCTTTTTTGATCAACAACCCTTTGTTCGGTGACAGTGAGATGAGGATACTGTTGTGTGAATCTATGGTGTAGTTGTTGTCTGTATGCTGTCATGTTTGTTTCGAGTTTTGTGATGGTGTAATAAGTACGGATGATAAACTCGTTCATTTCTACTGTCCATTTCATCCGTTGGCGTGGTTTTCCAGCCTTTGTGGTCTGTGGATGCATTGCCACAGAAACACCAAGGCTGGGTTGGTTCCTCACATCTGTTGAGGGCATTGCAGTAGCCATGCTTGGGCCGGTGCTGCTTTCGCCACCGGTAACCAAGGGAGACTGTGACCTATTTTTCGAACGTGAGCCTCTGCCTAACCCACGAACGCGGACCTTGTTAACCCGGGCGACGTCCGAGCCGGTATCACACTTTGATCTAGTTATTACCATGATGAATATCTCCACAGAATGTGGGCGTGGTCACTCTTAGCTTCATTTCTCCCCATAGACCTTACTGGCATGGGTGTCCCTACCAGGAGCTTGTGCTCCAGCCTGCATTGCTCTATGGATCAGTAAAATTACTGGGCTCTCCCACCACGACCAGGTGGTGACCACGGGAGAGTTGTTATTATTATTATGTTGGGTTAAGTTAGATATACTCGGTTAACACCGGTGGCTAAGTACTATGCCGGACCAAAGTCAAGGCATAGTAACCAAAACAGAAATTAAAGAAGTGTATCAGTGTCTGTGTCTGTATTCAGGAATTTTCTCACAATATGACATGTATTCAATATAGTGGCCTTCTGTAGAGTGATATATGTGTTTCTATTCAATTCTAATGTGCCCAGGCTTTTGTGTAGTGTGTGTGGTATGACACCTGTAGAGGAGAGAACAACAGGTACAATAAGCACCCTATCCATCCTCCACAGATGCCTTATTTCCTGGGCGAGTTCTGTGTACTTGCTAATTTTTTCAGTGCATGCGTTTTGTATATTGTGAGTGTTTGGAATGGATATGTCTATAATGTATGTGATTTTATTGTGTTTGTCAGTGAGTGTGGTGTCTGGTCTGTTGTGGTAAATTGTTTTATCTGTGATTATGGCTCTGTCGTAGTACATTTTGTGCGTGTTGTTTTCCAATACTGTCTGTGGAATGTATTTGTAGTATGGTTCGTGGATGTCTACTAATTTGTGTTTCTTTGCAAGCTCTTGGTGTATTATATTTGCTACTTGGTTATGTCTGTGTAAATAATCTGTCTGTGCCAAGAGCTTGCAACCAGAGGTGATGTGTTGTATAGTTTCTGGCATGATGTGACATTTTCTGCATGTGTCATTTGTTGGTTTGTGTTTGTTGTGTGGTGGTTTTTATTTGTGTCTTGTGTTATTTGGTCGGGTTAGTGTGTTGTTCTGTTGTTGATTTTAGTGTGTGGTTTGTGTTTGTGTTTTCATGTAAATGTTGATATTATTTTGTATGCTTGTGCTATGTGGTCGGTTTGTGCTGTTTTTTTTTATTGCTTATCGTTTGATGGTTTGTTTTTTGTTTCTCCATATTGTTGTGTGTTTGTTGAGGTTTGTCGTTTTGTTAGCATGTTATTTTCTGCATCTGTTTTACTCTTTTGTGTTGTTGTAGTTTGTCGTTCGGTACCGTCTTTTGGTTCTGTTCTTTGGTTCTGTTTGTAGTGTCAGTGTTGTCGTCTTGTTTTGTGGTTTTGTGGTTTCTGGTGTGTTCGTGTGTCTGGTTTTGTTTTCTGGATGTTGGGTGTGTTTTTTGTGTGTTATAATGTGTTGTTGGGCGGTTGGGTGTTGTTTGTCTTTGGTTTTGTGTCTGCTTCGTACTGTGGTATCTGGGATGTTGTAATGATTGTGGTTATTTTTTGTGTGTTTTGTTTTTTCTTGTGATCTTTTCGTACTGTCTGGGCTTCTTTTTATTATAATTAATCAAAATATAATTAAGAAGGATTCATGATTTGTGGCCATAGGATCAGTCATTAAATACCTAAAAACTCAGAGAGAACTATCATACTTTGATATAGATGAAGATGCCACACCTAAATGAAGCAAGTGACTCTAGGACATACGTTCGGTCAAGCATATCAATAATAGGAACAAAGAAAAGAAACAATGTAGACATTAAATCATCAGGGAATGTGACAAACCGAAAGTATAGAAGAGCAAACAAGGATTTAAACAATTTACCCACAACAGACAGACACCACCACTCACTGAAAACATAAATCACATACATATAGACATTATAATTCAACATCACATATACAAAAGTCATGCCCTGAAAAATAGCAGTACACAGAACTCGCGCCTCAGGTAAATATAGCATGTCTTGTGAGGATGGTCGTATGGTCTCTAGAATCACCACGGACATGCGACTAAAGTCACCATTGAAGTCGCTGTTGGGTTTGAAGCTGACGGGGTGAGACGGTTTGAAAGATTAGGAACCGGATTGAGGGAGGCGGGACAGATTTTATTAAAGATCGACAAGAGTTTGATTTGTGTATAGAGTTGATGAGTCGTAGAATCAGGAGATATATAAATGGATTTGAGAAGAATTATATACAATAAGTCGGATAAATTTGAGGCATTATAGGAGATAATAATTGAGGGGACGCGAGAATTGAATAAACGATATAGGAATTATGAGGCGGGAAGTCGTAGCATAATGGTGATATACAGAGAAGGAGGAAGGAAAGAATACAGGGCAATCAGGGACTACACAAAGTCGAGAGAAGATTGAGGAGATTAAATAGAAGAAGGTCAATACATAAGAAACAACCAGAACAACAGCGAGGATTTAATTATGTATATCAATAAGAACTAATAGTGATCAAGCACAAGAACAAAATAAAGGACCAGACATAATAAAAGCAACAGGAACAGAAGGGTCACCAAAGAGAGAATCGCCAAAGGCCGGCAGCGGGAGCACATCGAGCACCCGATTGAGAGACGGAACCTGCACCAAACAAAAGGCCGGTGAAGAAAACAACAGATGCATAGTCAGTACAGAAATTACAAGGGAGACGAGGGGACAACACAAATTCGGACAAAGAGCAGGAAGAACAGCGACAGTAAACCAGAATTCATTCAATTCCACAAGACAGAAATCTGGAATTGTTCAGGGCATACTACATGAACTAAACAACAATGTACCAGACTCAAATCGACCAAGTTTACAGTCTTTTCAATCACTCGAAGACAATGGCTGTAATTGCAAAATATACACATTTGTGAAGAACACGACATTCAAGATAACAAAATAGGGTGTGTCGTGAAAAAGGGGCAAAGAACAGCATATGGTTCATTTACCGGCAAGCACCAGACAACAAAGAACATACTGGCATTTTTAGAATAGACAAGCATGCGAGGTTGACAGGGAACCGAGACATGGAAATACGGTCTAGTGTCAACACGACGTGGGAAAACAAGACAGCCAGTGTACACAACAAACACCAAAGTTGTTAGGCAGATTTTAAAGAGTCTGATGCTCTGGGTCGCTTTAGACTGAACATTATTCAACCAGGTACAGCATATGGTAATATTAAATGAAAAAAAACAGTTTACACTGTGTCACAATCTCATGAGTACAATGGATGACATAAGAACTTTTATGCATCGTCACACCAAACAACTTTCATCAACTCGTACAGATCACGACTCATTACACACCAAGAGAACATAGCAAATAAGGAATTTGACCTAGAATAAATGCAAAAACACTGATCACTTAGAAAAGGAATCCTGAAGAGAAAGAAGATTTTTGCACCATTGGAAAATGGAGACGTTATTGAATCCCATGGAAGAGGGCGTAGTTCTCTACCGAGTATTTAATGGAGAATTCCAACAGGAGCCAGAACCTTACAGAAACATCGCACACAATAAAGCAAAGCTTAATATAAAGAATGCCAAAGTAGGTTAAAATGCTAATTCACTCGGAACAACAGTTATATATATTGCAAAACAAACACAGTTAACAAAGCATAATACCACTATGTCTTACTTTCCAGTACAATTCCATCTAATATTCTTTTGGAGAGTTAATACATTAGGACTCAACACAAGATCATCTGAGCTAACTCCCAAAAAGGCAAAACAAGAAACTACCTCTTACCCTAAAGTCAATAAACACATCATCCATAAATTCCAGCCACAGAAATAAGAATTAATCCTTCCACGTAGAAGATGGCGGATCGTGGCCTGATTGACGATAGTTAAACCTTCAACTAAACAAACAATAATCAGTCACTGAGCGAGAGTTTGTTTTCGTGATTCAAAACTTAAGATAACATCACCATTACACATAAAGCAGTTAACTCATAGCAGGAATCTCGAATAACACACTATTCTCTCACACCATTAACATACACTCACATCATAATGCGCATCACAACAACAACATATACAAAAGGCGTAGAACTAGCCATTAAGCAATCGTAGTTGGTCTCGAAAGGTCACTCCCGATGGCAGGCATTCCTTTTACGATCTGGCCCAGGATTTTTGTTGACAATACTGCGTCAAACAGCTGGTTAGTCTAGGGGATGCCTCTTTGGGGAGACGTGAAGGTATTCATGAATTGCTCATATCAGGATCAGGTTCATAAATACTTAAATAACTACATGAAAATCACATACTCAAAGATGCAACACTCAAAATGACATCATGCAGAAAATGTCACATCATGCCAGAAACTATACACACACATCTACCTCTGGTTGCATGCTTCTTGGCACACGACATGATTATTTACACAGACATAATCAAGTAGCAATATAATACACCAAGAGCTTGCAATAAAGACACAAATTAGTAGACTCCAGACCATACTACAAATCATTCCACAGACAGTATTGGAAAACAACACGCCAAAATGTACTACGACAGAGCCATAATCACAGATAAAACAATTTACCACAAACAGACCAGACATCAGCACTCATTGAAAACACAATAAATCACATACATTATAGACATATCTATTCCAAAGCAGTCTCACAAATTATTACAAATACGGCAAAGATGGCAACTTGAAAAAGATTTAAGCAAGGTCACACAGAACTCGCCCAGGAAAATAAGGTCATGCTGTGGAGGATGGGATAGGGTGGCTTAGTCGTATCCTGTTGTCTTTTCTAGTCTTACAACACACTACAAGCGGGGCACTTTACATGGAATAGAACAATACATAACTAAGAAGCATCTATTGACTACATGTCTTAGTATGATTATGTTGAGTATGTGTTATAAATATGTAGTTTATTAGTAGTATTATACTTGAAATACGCACATAATGTATGGAAATATGAACTAATTATTATTATTATTACGTTATTAAGTTATAATATAATTACACTAAGGGAAAGACTGCGCAAGTAACAACTCGCCTTCGATTATTGTACGCACAGCACAATTCGTGGTCATATATTGTCGGAACCGAAAGAGACTTAATTTACAAGACGGAATGAGAAATCGAAAGAAAATAATAATGTAAATTTATCTCTGTAATGTGCTTCTGGGATCATATAAAAGAAAATATTTCTATATGTTGTTAATTAATAATTAGTCATAATTAATTTCTACATTGTAATTGACAACATTAGGCAAAGCAAGTAGCTTAAAACCGAATGTACAGTACGAGTAACTAGTTTGCCAAATACGCTAATAAATATAAAATAGAACTAGAAAAAATTATAATGAGACGAGCAAATATTTATTGTGACATCGTCACAATGCCGGGCTGCAATTTTTAATTATAGTTTTAATTTATTTAATGTAAAGTATATTCTCTCTACCTCAAATTAGTAGTGTCTTGTCCCTGTGCATTATACTTTTCCGTTAGCAATAGAGTCGTGCCAGTCATCTATGTAACTCCTTTCGGGAGAAAATGTTCTAATTGAAATAACGTAACTTTTGATTTCTGTAAGATATTTGCATATAGTTAATCGGGGTTTCCTGCCCCTAAGATTTCCACATCTGGTCTCGGCATTCATCTATCTAACCTCTTTCTTGAGATTAATGAAGGACTGACAAATAGACGGACGAAAGTGTAAATTTATAGGTCTATAATTTTTCTCAAATTGCAGCTTATAGATTCAATTTGCTGTATCTTTCTGTATACTATTGAAACTATTTAAAAATCACTTTAGCTTATCTTCTCCTAAACAAAAGATAGTAAAAATCAGCCATATTTGTAAAAATGTTAAAAATACTTTCTTCCTTCTGTTTTATTTTTATCATTCATAAATTTGATCGACCACAATTAAAGAATATTTATTAAATAATTATTTTTTTTTACTTTATTTTTGTAACATTTAATTTCAAAAAGAATGTTAAAATCTTTATTATAAAGATTTTGATTGAATCTGTCAAATCGAAGAAGGTATTTTTAAAGTCGATGCTATACAAATGTATCAATGTTTATCCTTATACGAATTCTATTTACTTAATTAAGAATATAAAATGTTTGTTAAGATCTAGCAAAATAAAGATGTTGTAATGAATATGTTATTTAATATATTTTACATTAAATAGTTTTTGTAGGATTAAAATTTCTGTATAATACAAGAAATACTAAACAAACAAAAAAGAATAATAATATATCATCATTCTTACCTTCTTCGTACTTGGTTTTTTCTTTGTTATTAATTTATATTTTAATAGAAAATGGTTATATTTTGATATCCTAGATTTTATGTTAAGATTAATTTTAAATATCATGGTTGAGGTAAAGTTTATTTTTGATTAAAAGTAATAATAATTTTAAAATTTATTCTTAGTATAAACTATATTTTCCCGTAATATAATTTAATAATTTTAATTTTTTTTAATATATTTTTTGTAAAACGGTAAATGGCAGTATTTGTGACTTATTATGACTATTGTCTCGAGTATCTTCTATATTTATTTCTATTAGTTCTGTTTTTTTTTTGTTATCATCTTCTTGACGCTTCAGTGTCTGTGGTTCCTATCGTTTCTTTCTATTTACTCTCCAAAATCATTATTTATATTTTGAATTCGCATAGAGTGTTATTGAGCGCAGATCATTCAAACTTATCTGCTTGGCTCACAGTCCAAGATTGCAGGAGCTCTTGGGTCCAAAACGATTTGATACGTATTGAATATAACCTTATCGAAATAGTATAGCAGAATTGACTACTCTGTATTGACTTATATTGTGAGCCCCAGGTTGAATTTTTTAAGGTCCAAATGCGATAAGGATTTTATCGCCACTTGGATTCAGATACAATTACCTTTGTCAATTTAAGTTTTTCATAAGTTTCTGCCGTAAATGTGCATCACTGGTTGCGCATGTACAGTCAGTGACATGAAATCTCATTTCATCATCAATTACAGATGAATACGTGATAATGTTTAAAATGGTTTTAAATTTGAATCGAATTTTAACTCGCAATTCCGTTTTAAACTTCCACTACAGTACATGGTAACATGATTAGTTTCCGTGGAAATTTCTCATTTTTCAAATTCTCGAAATCATTTGAATGAATTGGATTAAAATGATTAACAGAAGTAAAATACGTATGCATTTTAACGTACATATTTTAATGTATGCTACTAGGGCTTTTTTTGAAAACAATAATTTCATAAGTGGACTCATATCTTTCATTCTGAAACATTATCTCATTTTTTTATTTATTATGGACTCACATAACGGAATCTTGATTACTATATATTATTAATATCAAATGTTTTAAATAGATTTAGAAAATAATATATTCTCGACATAATTTTGAGTAAGGTAGTTTTTAAAAATAACTGAACATTATAAAAATCTTTCAACACAAACTAATAATTTCTAGACTATGAATATATTCTTGAAATGCCTACTGACCACATCTAACAAAATCCCCCCCTAATTTCTTTTTCCAAAAAGTTCCGATAATGAAACGAGTTATCTCCGGTCAATCGGTCAATGTTAGCACCTGGAGACCAGAAATATGTGGAGAATAACATGGGGCAGATAAGTGGGATTTTTTCAAAGATCCGTTTGTCAAAATTCAATTTAGCGAAATTTGTTTTTTGAACTTCCCAACTCACGTGTTAGTCAAAATTCGATTTCACAATATTCGTATTTCGAACTTACCAACGAGCAACGCATGCGCAAATCTCTCACTACTGCCTGCTTGTAGAGAGTGTCGCATTTTGTATTTTATTGTGTTTCGGTTCTCGTTCCCCTGCCTACCAACAAGTCTAGTTTTCTTTATGCGCACATGACTTGGGCACTTATACTCTGTGCCAAATTTCAACTCTGACATGTACTCCTTCATACCTCTAAGCTGATAAGACAGCAGGCAGTACGATTTTATAAACAAAACATAGTCTTGTCAATTAAAAGATTGTCTTTATAATCAGTCCTTTTTACACGTTTCAAGAACACAACACAGTCATACGGCTGAGTCGAACTTCATTTTCAGGCTTATTTTCTGCTTCAATGTAGAAACTTTGTTAAAAACCTTCTTCTGATTGTGCCACAAATTAAAAATATATCATTGGTAAAAAATAGAGATAATCTTTTATTTCTTAAAGTGTTTCTTCTATTATGCAGAAGTTTCATTGTGATTTAGTCCTTGAACTTTTTGTCAATTTAATATACATTTTTTATTTTCAGTTTTTTTGAGGGGAGAGATAATCTCTCGGCTATTAACATCTAATTTTTCCAATTGTTTGCTCAAATTAAAATCTGTTGGACTGCATAGTGAGTATAATTATTACTACTTTAACTAATAGTACTATTATTAAATATTACATCTATTTTATTAACTAATATAATTTTAACTTGCTATCAGTTAAAATATAATAAATCATTATAACTAAAATTTACAGATTTTTTAATGTTAAAAACTAATTGAATGTTTTTTTCACATTATATTAATATTTTACAAATAGTTTTATTAAATATTTCAATTTAAAAATAATTTTTGTAGTTTATGTATAAATAAAATGTAAATAATTAGTAAAAAATTTTATATAAATAGAATATTAAATTGATAAAAAAAAATAATTGTAATTCAATTAATTTTAACTAAGCATTTATTATATAACGATATTAATCATTTTATTTGATGACCTTCCTGATATTTATCTCTATTGTAAGTTAATGAATTGTATTAATACACTAAAATGTTAGTAGCATGGATTATGATATTGTTAGGTATAGGTATTGTCTTTTCGATGCTAGTTCATTTCATTTGAAGTAATGTTATTGTACGTAATATTTTATTATGTATAAAATTTGAATGGATGTCATTTGTTAACTTGAACCAAAAAAATTTATATATTGATAGAATTATACAAAGGTTATGCAGAGGAATCTCGATCCAATAAGCAAAATTTTTCATTTGTATTTAAAAAGTAATAAAAAATTCAAAGCTTTCTAAATATGTTAATGAATATATCTATATTATTTCCTTGCTATTTTATGTCAGCAATTAAAACCGGAAACGTCTAATTGCAAAATCCTCACATAATCTAATCGTCTGTCCAGGGGAAAAGCTTTACAAGGTCATTTTCGATGAACGTTACCTTTGTTGACGAAAGTCAGGAAAGTAGAGTACATGTGGATTGTCAAGCTTATGTAAATCATGAACACATTGAGATGACCTTTTAGCTGGCATTTTGAATAAATATTTATATACATATAATATATACCGGGAAAACTTAAAAATATTACTAACCATTCACCAGTTTTAAATTTTTTGGTCACTTAAAATTACTTATCGCCACCAGTTTTATTTACTAATTAATGCAGGTAATGGTAGTCTTATCAGTTTGGCGTCTGGAGCAAAAGAATATAAGCTGTAACTTACAAGGAGAGGACCACATATTCGGGTACCCGATTTGAATAAAACTTGGTGAGCACGTAACCTTAAACACAAATTGCTCCTTGTCCAAACAATAGGACCCACTAATCAAGCGTTTCCCAAAAATGAGCCTCTGAAAATTTAGTGTTTAGCTTATAAGTCTTTGAAAGTTTTATGTCTCTGGGTAGCAATTGTCCAGTGGTTAAGACGCTAGGGACTGGAGCTAAATAAGTAAAAACAATAAAAGGAAATAGACGTCACAATTTTAATATCTTGTTTTATAACCTTTAAACGTGGGAATAATAATAATAGTAATAATAATGCTAATGATGCGGTAAAATAATGATGTTACACATAAAAAAAAAAAAAAGCTAAACTAAAAATCTGAAAGGTCGAACCTACGTCTTTTTTTATTTTATTTTTTTTTAAATTTTACTATCGTTTTAATTTTAGCTCCAGTTCCTAGTGTCATCCATTCGGTTATCACCGCTCGGAGACTTGAACTTTCAAAGACTTATAAAGTGTGTTACCACCAGGCCAGTTTTCACCCGGACCAATCGATTTTAAATTCATGGTCCGGATTAATTATTAATTTGTCCGGTTTTCGTACAGATTGTGAAATTATGTTGAAACAAAATAAATTTATAAACGTATTTGCAAGTATTTTATTTTAACGATGAAAGCCTAGGTATACAAAATGGCGGCGCTTCCGGTAAACTCGATTGCAAGTGTTTTTAGAAAAGAAATGTAGATGGCGCTGATAGTAATGATGCCTTTGCATGCAAATATCCATCAAAAAATTCCGTTCAGGAAACATGAGGAATAATGTGAATTTCGAATTTTGGTTACGATGTATGCACGTTGTTAATTTTTTTAAAAGTGTCTATGTTTTTTTAAAGTTTGTACAATTTACTCGAAGTCTAAAGTTATCGAGGAGGAAAGTTTATCAATGGTAATTAACATGTTAAACTTGTCCTTAATGTGTTTAATGCGTGTTAAATGTCATAAAAGTGTATTAAAAGTGTGTTAACATTGTGTAAGTGAGGTAAAAATTTTGTAAAGGGTTTATATATGGTTCAATTGTGCGTTTAAAGTGCGTAGATGTGTGTTAAACGAGTTAAATTTGTCATACATAACCAAGGATATGTAATAGTGATTTCCGACCCGAAAGTCAACGTGAACGACACATGGAAGGCTCGGTGGCCGTGGATCGCAGGTGCCACCCTCCATGGAAATGCTGCCTATCGTAGATGAAAAGGCGAGAGATGTGAATCGTAAGGCTGCAGTTCTTAACAGGAGTAATATTTATGTACAATACAGGCAAATTTTGTTCGAACCACTGATGTATAAAATCTCGCAATTCACTTCGTCCATGTATGGATTGAATTTATAGGTAGTATGATGACTTTTTTATTTTTCGTTTCTGGTCCAATAGTAGGAAAAGTAACCGAAAGCAGGGGAAAAGTAAGTAGCAAATTTACGTTTTAAAAATGTTTTAGTTCTAAAAAAGTTTAAATATAGGCGCGTTTAGGTTATTGTCGACGGTCGCCATCTTGTTTGCACATTTGCGCGTGCAAGATGGCGACCGGAAGCGTTGCCATTTTGTATACCTAGGCTTACATTAACCGACTTTAACTTCACTCCCTGTTCAAACTTATCCCCATCTTATCCCTAGGCTAAGAGTGACAGAAAATGTATTTTTAAAATTCTAATTTGCAAATATCTCTGGCAAATATTAGGTTTGTTTTAACACGAGTCCGTAATTGGTTTAAAACTGGCATTCGCATTGCTGTAAAATAACATTGCGCCTGCCTTATATTTATATTATATATTGTATCAAATACAGTGCATCTTTTCTAAGTTAGTATTATTATTGTTGGTATGTGTTGTTATTTATTATTCTTATTTTTATGTATTATTTTTGCAATTAATATCGACATCGGACTGTTATTAATTATTTTTGGATATGCCACATATGATTATTGTATTACTTTAATAATATATCTTGTACTGTTACTGTTTACTGTTTCTATATTATTAAAGTAAACAGTAAACAGTTTACTTTAATAATATATCATGTACATGTCAACTATTTCTAATAAATTTATTTATTTATACTCACAATATAAAACCTAATTTTTTTTATTTCTAAGTATAACATCCTAATTTTAAAATGTCCGAGTCAGCAATTTTAAAAGGTGGCAACATGCTTATATGCTAAACACTAAAGTTTCACAGGGCAAAATTCTGAGTGAAAGAAGGCACTGAGAGTGTGTAAAGAGTCACGAATGTGGAAGAAGCAAAAGAGGTATGTAAGGATAGACAGAAACGGCACAAGTCAGGTATGGGTGTAGTGCTGATTTCAGCAGATTCTAGAGTGAAAGTTCGGGTGAGTGTTTCTGGTGGGCTATGCCCTGCCCATATGACGTTCGTTCTTCAGAGGACTGAAGCATGCAGAGTGTTGTGCACAGGAAAGCCACTTTTTTCTTGGCCACCCCTTTAGGGAATGCCGTGACAGTATTATTTGGACAAGGAACAATTTGTGTTCAAGGCTACGTGCTCACCAAGTTTCGTTCAAATCAGAAACCTGAACATCTGACCCTTTCCTTGTTAGCAATAGAAATCATTTTTTATAATTTTTTAATGACTAATTCTAAATAACACATTTGATTACAATGTTTAAACAGTATTTTACACGTTCTGTCATGTCAAAATTCTTGTTTTGTCTACATATACAAACCTGTTATCAGTGTGAAAATCAAATAAAAACGCAAAAAACAGTTCTTAATAAATGTTTTCGAACCATAAACGGTTCTTCTTCAGATGAACAGCGAAATTTCCGATGGAACGCAAGTAAATAAAGGACACGATTTGAAATTTGGTTCGAATACATGTTTCTTGATGTCGTCCTACTAGGCATGTGCACTCTATCTGGTAGCAACTGTCGAGATTACCAGATTGTCCGTTAGCGCTTGCCACAATATGGATAGAGTCAATTGCTTTGTAAACGGGCTGGCGGAAATTTCAGTTTAATACAGCAAAAATTGCATTACAAATACTAGTCGTATCCTTGTTGCTCGCCATGACCAATCACCTGGATCAACCATTCTCCGCTGCAGAGATGACCCTTCTTTGTAGGTTATAACCCTACACAAATATGTATTAAATTGTAATTTCCACCAGCCCCGTTTTACAAAAAAATGTTATATTTTTAATTGTGTTGGGATTGTCACCTGTGGACATTTTAGACTGTTTTACATATTTGTGCAGAGTTGTAGCCTACAAAAAAGGTCATCTCTGCAGTGGAGAATGGTTGATCCAGGTGATTGGTCATGGCGAGCAAGGAAGATACGACTAGTATTTATAATACAATTTTTGTTTTATTAAAAGGAGTCAATTCCTTCTTGTGGTTGATTCATGTGTAAGTGGCTAATCGTTATAATAGAGCGCTCGTAAGCCGAATTGAGGCTAGAGCCAGATATGAATTTTTGACTTACTATAAGAAGAAAGGAGTTTTACCCATGTCCTTTTTTCGCATTCGCCTTGCACCTGGTAGCGAGCCACTACTCAACAAAGCGAAGTAGATGTATATGTATCTGAATAGGGCCATTCGAATGGCAAGAAAAATCTTAAATTTATCTTTGTATACTAGTACCTTTATCGATTAACAGGACTTATTATACTGGAAAATTACGGATGCAGATATTTAGTCTTACAGATCAGAAATAATAATTTTTTTTTAGTTCACCTGTGCCACCAGAAATAATAGTTTTTATTTAGTGCAGGTGCCCCAAAATCACAAGAAACAAAAAAACCCGAAAGATTTTTCACGGCAATCAGAACAAAGCAAAATTTGGCATTTAGCTGCTCGAGCTGCTGGGGTCCCTATTACATAGGAAAACCTGCAACTCAACTCTAATTTAGTTATACACTATATAAACCACTACGCAAAAATATTTTAGTCCGTTTACGTAAACAAAACAAAAAAGTACCTAACGCATCAATCATCAAACGAAAGCAATACGCATTCTTAACGCCCGCACTTTTGCTCGATCCTGTTTCGGAAGTGGACCTTGAAAACGCTCGGGAAGAAATCGACAATAAAGAATTTGCTCTTGAACGAAAACGGCTTCAAGATTTCGTTGCTGTATCTTCGGAACTTAATCTGATTTGTCGAGATGGACCAATGGAGCTTCTGAATTTTATTCATCGATACAAATTGATCGATTCGGTACCGAATATAGAATCGGTTTCCGAATCTTCTTAACGATGGGAGTTAGAGTTGCGACTTGTGAGAGAAACTTTTCCAAGCTGAAGCTAATTAAAAACGACCTGAGATTGACGAACCTTGCCATTTTATCCATTGAACGTGAAGTTACTGATTCCATCGATTTCGATTCTGTTATTTCTGTTTTGCTAGTCAGAAAGCTCGTAAAATAAGTTTTAAAATTTAAATGTATCCTAATATTATTCGTTTCACCTCGCACAAAACGGAATAAATAAATTTAAAAGCCGAAATTTACTTGTTTTTGTTTGGACGTTCCCAATTACCATTATGGAAAAAGGACACCCCTGCCAAAAAATTTTTCTACAGGGGTGTCGTTTACGTAATGGTAATAATAAATGGTAATTCGGGGACCCACAAATCTGGTTCCGCTCTGGTCCCGGACAACCCTAGCTACGCCGCTGATTTTTACTGAAGTGTATCGAAGTTAATTTTTTGCTTATCTTCTTGAGTGTAAAAATCAAAAAATGAATATTCGTAATTTCATAATGCAGTATTTTTTTTTTATTTTTAGTAACAAGTATATAGACTATATGTATGGCAGTTGTAGTTCGAAACCTCCAGTTTCTTATTATATAGATTACTTTTTGGTAAAAACTTTTGTATATAATTTATTAATTACATTAAGTAATTATTAATATAATTTCCCATTAAAAAATCAATTAAAAACTAATAAATTTAAAAATCAAATTCTGTTATTCAGCTTCTGTTATTCTGTTGACTTATTGCCAATATGAATTGGCAATAAGTCAACATGTCTTCCGTGACTAGTGGAAACTAATTAAAACTAATTGCAAGTGAAGCAAAAGACTATTAATGAAATTATATACGAATACAAAGACAATACGATTTTTTAGATGTCCAGTTTTTCTGCGTAAAGCTGGGAAAAATTTTATCGACAAAAACCGGAAAATTTTTTGAAATTTTAAATCAGAAACTGTGAATTTATATTTTAGATTATTCAATTTTTATCTTATTTAACTTTTAACATTATTTTTTTTTCAGAATAAAAGAAGCAGTTATGGCAAACGTAACATTTCCAGTACTACAACCATTTGAATTTGAAAAATTAATTGATGGAGTTGAAGTGATAGAAACTGAAAATAAAACATGGCATCATCAATTATATTATTCCATCGTTTATTTAGTAGTTATATTTAATTTGAGATCATACATGAAAGAAAAAGAAGCTTTCGAACTGAAGTATTTACTAGCTTTTTGGAATTTTGCAATGGCTTTTATCAGCATATTTGCTACTTTTCGTATGTTACCCGGATATTTACATGTAGTATGGGATTTTAGCATGGCCTTCTCTATCTGCGATCAAAATTATGGTTTGCAAATGAATGCTTCCGTATTTTGGGGATGGCTTTTTAAGATTCTTAAAAATATTGAATATGGTGACACCGTGTTTATTGTGTTACGTAAAAGAAAACTCACCTTTCTTCATTACTATCATCATGCTCTAACCGCAATCATCACAGCTTTCGCTATTGGTAAAAGACTTCCAATTGGTCATGGATTTATAGTTGCCAATTATTTTGTTCATTCGCTTATGTATACATATTACATGTTGGCTGCTTTAAATATAAAAATACCAAAATATTGTAGCATGGCATTGACTTCTATACAAATTCTTCAAATGTTATATGGTTGCTTTCTGTGTTATATGGCATTTTATTTCCGAGCGTTTAGAGATGATTGTAGATTTCCTTTAAGACCAATATTTATTATTATTGTAATGTATGTTTCGTATTTTTTCTTATTTGCACGATTCTTTTATGTTAATTATGTTTGTTCTAAAAAGAACAAAAAAGAATAAACTATGAATTAATGTTGAATTAAATTGAATTAAATGAATGTTGTTGAAATTAGAACAAGAAATAATTCTTCTCATAATTATAATTTTTGGTTTCAAAATAAGATAATATGGCTATACAAACTTTGATATGATGTGAACTTGAAGTCCGTGAACTTGAAAATTAAAACAAGTGTGGCGATAATTAGGAGAGCGCTATATTGAGATTTAACTATAGTAGTAGTTAAAACAGAGATGTATAATTTTTATATAAATACTAATTTTATATTTAAATTTATATTAAAATTATTTACATTTTTTGAGATTTTACAAATTTGTCAAACGGATATTATGAATGTATGTATACCTGCGTTTGCTAAAATGTTGTAAAAATAAATTATTTTCATTCATTTATAATACTTTCAGCTAATGTACTGTACAGTACATACTGAAAACGTATTTCATGATATAAAATAGTATTATATGAAAAATGAATTCGAACAGTAATTAACATTTACATTTTATATGTATAAGTAAACATATTAATTTGTTTTATCATTAATTTTTATATAGCACTTATAAATATTTTTTCACTATAAAATTATTTTAATATACTGCTGCAAATATGAAAATATAGTTTTTATATATTTTTTACTGTCAATAAAGTAATTTCTTTTGTTGTTTATTCTTTGCAAATATGAATTTTACTAATATGAAACATAAATTCTACATTGAAAGAAATATATGAAGTTTCATTTATAAACATAAATGAGATTAATAACTTTTCAATCCGTTTACAAATTCACAAATTATATACTTCTAATCGAATTACAAACATTTAAATTAGAAAAATTAGTAATTTAAATAGCTTAAAAGTTAAAATTTTTCAAAAATACGGGAAAGCAACTTTAATTATTGGAATTCTTATTAAGTAATTGTTCCTAATCCGATATGCCTTTTTTTTTTTTTTGTAAGTCATGTTTCTTGGAGAATAAAGTATATCTTATTATCATAATATTTTATTTCTACTAAAGTACTCCAAGTATAAAGAATCATTTCGTATCAATAAATCTAAGTAAATTGCAAATGAAACATGTAAACATGAACATCCTCATTATTCTAAAAATAAAGTTTCTTAATATTCATGGTTTTGGATGTAATACAGGCAGTACTCGATATCCAGACAACTCGCTCTTTCGTACACTACATTATATTAATACTTTAATGCATCGATTTATGCAAGCAAAATTCATTTTCTTATATTTTTAATATGACTAACAAAAATTTCTATCGTACAGCACAGCTTTTCATCAGTATTAGTTTTGACAATTACCGATTTATTTTAACGAGCAACGAGTTGTTAACTTTCCCGGTAACATTTAAAGCTGTTTGTGGTCATCTCTTACGATATTTTATTAAAAAACTTTTTATTGTTTTAATTATTATAAAATAGCAAAAAGTTAATTTTGAGGATAGTGATGGGTTTTATAAAAAATTGTAAATGCTAATAGAGTAAAATCGTCATTACGAGACCATACTCGAGATATGACACACGATCCCTTTTATCTCCCTACCCCGTCGACCTTTAACCACCAAAATTGAATAGCGCCAATCCCCTTATACACAAATCTCCCTGCAAAATTTCATAAATTTTCGACAAAAAGCGCAGGAGTTACTAAGGTTTAAAAGGGGTAAACAAAATCGCGCGCCCTTACACACACTAACATCCACATATATAGAAAAAGCCCCCGATTTTTTCCATTTCTCGACGTTTCAAGATTCGTACGTTTATCTACTCTAACATATTTATCATAAAAAAAGTTTTTTATTTTAATAAGAGATTCTATCATTTTTTTCTTAGTTCTCTGAGACCTCGAGTTAACCTCTGGGAGCTATAAGTTGAATATTATAATGCAAGGAACTTCATTTATAACATGTCGATTTTTCTAATCATGTTTAGGAAGCATAAAGTCCAAAACGTGGACTGTCTGTAATACGAATATAAAAAAAACCTATATCAATAGAATAAGTTAAACACATGTAAACAAAATATGTCCTAGTAATACGTTACGGTTAAGAAAAATACAATAAAATTTCATAAATTTAGGCTACATAGAAAAATATAGGAATGTGCAAAATAACTTTTACATATAAATTTACCATTCATTCAAAGCAAGAATTTATTTTAATTTATCACAAATATTGATTTTTGAAAATATTCTAAAAGTATCTATTTGAGTAGAAAAAAATAATTAATTGAATCATTCGAGCAACTCAAGATTGCTCGAATATGAATATTAATCTTATATTCATTAAAACATTTAAAGATGTGCATAAAGATTTATCATTAGTTTACGTCATTAGGTTAGAAGACATGACATAATTTACATTGCGTCAACAGCAAGTCGTTACAATTACGATAAACATAACAATAGTTTAACTTACGTAACCCTATTTCAGCATCGAAATTACTTCTATTATTATTTCTGATTCAAATTTTTAATTAAAGTAGGCGCGTTCTGAATCAATCATGCCCTTTTCAATAATAATTTTTAACAATACTATCTCAAAATCTGAATAAAACCTAAACAAAATAAAAAAGTATTATATAATACAGGTACACCAAAAAATTTCCGGCGTCCTTGGTTCTAAAGCTTTGCGGATTAACTTTTTTGGCGGACCAACCATGGTAGCGTATATAATAATAATTCATCAACACACTTTTAACTCTCTAATTACACACCTGTCAAGTGTCTAAAGTGTCATGGATGCTAGAAACTTGACACTTTATTTGTTTATTTAATTGCATTTATAATTTATGAATTACGAAAGTAACAAAACCGCGTTCAAGTGGGTTTTCCAATGCTCGGGGCGTAGGATTCAAATAGTAATGAATTCTTCAAATGTGTTTTACAGTCAAATTACAAAAAGTATTAATATTCTCTGATAAATTAATTAATTTTGATATCGTTAATCTTACTTTTTATACGAATATGAGATTGAATAAATCTAAATGAGAAATTTTATTTAGGCACTTATTAATATTAATATATACTGTACTATAAATTAATCAAATTTATTTTATTGTTATAACTAATAGCTAAGGATAAAATAAAAAGTTTTAAATATCAACTTTTTTCTATTTGAGTTGTTGCGCGAGGCACCTGCGAGAGCGAGGCCCCGAACGATTGCCCTGCTGGCCACCCCGTAAGGCCGCCACTGTCGATAAGGTTTACGTTTAACACCACTACTAACACTCATCTCTCTTAGAAGCCTCTATTGTTAAATTTAAACAAAATAAACTAAGAATAACACAAATTTGCGATATCCCCACCAAATATAGCATAAATACATCATCATCTGTGATCCCCAATAAACTAGTCTGGTGGCCACGGGAATTCAATTTCTCTCTCGTAATTTTGTCCGGTTTTAAAGGATGTGACGGACCTTCAGTTGTCAAAAATTCGTTGGTGTACCTGTAGTGAATTCCTGTTTCTTAAGCAGCGCGACTATTTTATCCAATAAAATGAAAGCATTTCAACAAAACGCTGATTGGTTTACTCTCACATCAGATATTAGGACGAGATTAAGCCTTAGCAAATTAAATACGCTGAAATCCGTTAGAACGAAGCAAAGGTGTAAAAACATTTTCGGAACCCGAGTGATTCTTCAAATACGTCATCGCGTTACGCGCGCATTACAGAACTCAGAGAAGCGAGGAATCATCCTACTCCATAGACCTGATCATCCCTAGAAGCGCTTCGAACGTTGAACTGAACTGTAAGTGCAAACAATCCAGATAAAATTATAAAATTCCTTTTGTTATGTTTTAAACTATCGCTACTTATGTTAAGTTTTGTATTAATTATAAAAAATACATCCTTATTACTGTGCTCCATAAACTTTAATGATTATGCACATACATACACGCTTATTTTATATATATTTACATAAGAGATACGCGTAGCTAAAGCTAAAAGTTGAATAGAATTGCCACAAAGTAAAATAAATGACTTAAAAGTGAAAAACACTGATGTACGCTGTTATGCGTGCTCAGGTTGTGTAGTTTGTTAATGATCCGAAAGTTTTAATTGAGTAGTGATAGAAATTGTTCAAACAACTCGATTATATCGATTATTTTAATTTCATTCTTAGGGCCGAACACACGAATGAATATTTTCGCATGTAAAATTTAGGAGCAGAATTCTGTACTAGCATATTCTGACTGATATTTATCGCGCGGAAATCAGAGACTGGATCGTCTATAGGGGGAAAAACTGGATTTTTTTCCTTTGACCCGTACTGGTTACTATTTCTACAAATTAATGTTACTTTTACTTAAAAAATATAACATTTTTAAGACTGTATTTTATTAATTAACTACGCCGCCCATAGGTCACTTACTAGTTAGATACTGTTATAGGTAATAGTAGCGTTTATAGATGCGTAACGCCACCGCATATCTTGTTTTATAGTTTCCCTAGAAGTAAATCTAGGATCATCAACCTCGGACTCGAACCCTCCCTCTCAAGGGTCAAGGTGAGAGCCGAAACCATCCGTGCAGTGAAGATTTTTTCGAAATATATGTCAAGTGATATTAAATGAACAGGTAGCAAACGCATTGGGGATAACTCTTGTACTCAGTTATTAGCTGTTCTTATATTTTTATTATTTTTATATATGTTTTGTTTCTATTCTCGTTTGGAGTAAGTTATAGAATTCTTCAAAATATAGCGTATTTTGCGCCGTTTTTTTCCCCTGTATTTAATTACAACAAACGAAACAATCTCAGACTTTTAGTAGTATACGGATAAAGAAATATTCTACGTTTTATATTTGTTAAAAAAATGAACAAAAAAAAAAGGCATAAGGGGCCCGATATAAGTGCTCGACGGCCTTGATGAGAGAACGGGCAGATGTTTTATTTGGAAATGGAGGATATTTAAATAAAGCAGATTCTGTATTCTGGTCACTTATCTCTCGAATAACCTCAAAACGAGAGATGAAACTCGTCTTCTGGAGGCAAAAATGACCTCTGGTCACTCGTCTTTGACATCACAATTCTACTAGGTTGATTATATGTGTTTGAATTATCTGCGCGCACAACACAGTACAGAATTTTAAGTAATGAAATTGTAAAATTTTCGAAAAGGCAGAATACAAACTTACAGAGTGATAAAGAAAGTGAAGTACTAGGTCTAATAAAACGCATGGCTCTGACAAAGACATGTTTTTCTCTTATAATGTTTTACAGATTATAACGTCGAAATATTTTGGATAACGTTGTCTCTTAACAGATAGAAATTTTAATAAATTAAGTTAGTTAGAAAAGTGTGCGTACTTACATGTTATTTAAGGGAAAATGTGATGACAATATTTCGAAAAATACTTAGACACGATGGCTGGAAGTAACGGATAAGATTAACAGCATATTCATAATTCATGTAGAATTATTTCAAAAAAGATGTAGTCAGTGGCGTTCCCGAGTGAAATGTAAAGTGGCCATTAGAAAAAAGCGTTATCTCTATCTCGAAATATTCCGTCCCGAAATACAGAATGTTCTCTAATACGATTGCATAATGCGAGTAGTAACTAGTCATCCATTATATCCATTCATTCGTCTGTAACTTCGATTTCGTTATATATATATTGATTGATATATATGTTACAGTAAAAACCCGTTTTTAATGAAAACGCGTTTTAACTAGTTGAAACTAGTTTTTACTGAATGTCATTGTTATAACCCGTTTTGTCTAGTTAAAACTAGAATTTACTGCTGTACATGTTTTGATTTTAGATAAAACTAAAATCAAACATTAACTTTTTAACTTTTAACATTAGTTAAAACTAATTTTAGCTACATAAATATGTTTGGGGGAAATAAATAAAGTGATGATTGGGATTAAAACATTTGTATTATTTAATACGATATTTATTGAAAATATTAGTCACACATCTGTGTTATTAACATTAATTAACCCTTTGTCCCTGAAGGCACCGATCGATCGGTACCCTGGCTTTTTAAGCAAAACTTCAAGGGTGCCGATTCATCGTTATGTTGGTAAATATCGATTTTTGTAAAATTTATTAACAACAGATATAATCTCGTTCGATATGAAGTGAATAAAGTATAATAATTCATTATATTAGTTGATAGCAGTATAAAATTTTGATTCCAAACAAATGTTAGATATAATGTGCGATAATTTCACAACGAATAAACATACATGCATAAGTGTTATATCGAATTGTACAAAACAATATTCTACGTCTACATGCATAAGTGTTATATCGAATAGTACTGTACAAAACAATATTCTACGTCTTTCTGGCTCAATGCCAGCAAACAACTATGGGGTGTACTATAGATTACTCCCTATGGAATTTCAGGACTTTGATTATATATTTGAACTCAGGGGACCGAGACGAGTTCAACGGTACCCTATTTTTGGACCGGAGACGAAAAATAAAAAAGTTATCACACTTTTTAAGTTACCATACTTTTTTAATGCTCTCATGCAGACGGCACCGTAGTTGCTAGTATTGCCATCTTGCGGTAAAGTCTGCAAACCGTGACGTCGGACTACGGTCATCTCCCGGAGCGTTAAACACGCGATACGAAAGCGGAGAGAGCGACGCGACTTCCGATCATCGCGCGATTGCCATTTCGGTTAATGTTACTTATGGCAGCGAACATGGCGGCCCGACTGACCTCTCGTATGGGCTCCACCACACGCCGCCATGTGCTAAACTAGTGATCGATTCACGGTAGTTCTTGAACAAAGTAAAAAAAGGGGGGAAACGTCTACTAAAGGCAATTTTAACGGCAAGCGACGGGACTCCCGATCGCGATAGCGAGACCGACTTAGCGGAGAGCGACGCGACTCCCTATCATCGCGCGATCGCCGGAAAAAAGTATGATAACTTTTTTATTTTTCGTCTCCGGTCCAAAAGTAGAGTATCGTTGAACTCGTCTCGGTCCCCTGAGTTCAGATATATACCCAAACATACGAAATTCCATAGGGAGTAATCTATAGTATACCCCAACTATGTAACTAGACAATGTTAATTTTCACAAAATGTTACAAATTATCAAGTTTATGTGTCAGTTCTGATATATATTATTTTTTTTCTTATAAATTTTTCGGTTAATGTTACCTTAGGATCCAAAATGGCGGCCAGGGAAAATTTTCCCTACGTAGGAGACTGCGACGAGGAAAAAACTTTTCCCTCCATTCAAGATGGCCGCGGTTCCGGCCGCCATCTTGAATTTTTCTGCAGACTCCGCGGATTTTTTCACCGAAATAAACAATAAAAAACAACAAAAAGAGGAGTTTTTTACTCACTTTTCGATTGTTCGATATTCTGAGTATGATCTCCTGTTTGGGGGTCGACGAAATTTTTCGAATCGTTGACAGTTCTATGTTCGACCACTACTCCTTCTATGTTGTCAATATGCATATATCCTTTCCATTCGTCCGTTATTATCGTACTGCCGGAATTCACGTATTTATAAACGATCCAATTCACAGTGTTTTCTGATCTGTCGTTCACCTGACATATGAAGCAATTCTTATCTTCATCGCAATGAATGCAAACGGACTCGGTCGGCTGTATGCCTAATTTTACAGCAAAATTCGATGCGTTATCGATACGGGGAGGCAAACCTAGCTCCGAAAAGTCGTCTTCCATCAACTTGTAGAAATCACGGGAAGTGCATCTCAACCAAAATTCGTCGTTGCAACTCAAATCGGCAAAACTAGTCATTATCGAACAATTGGCAATAAACTAAACGAGGGGAGGTAAGGATAGGGAAAAAACACGCTTTTTTCTTAATTTCTGATTACTTAGTTCTCTAACTTTTAGGATTAAATTGTTATAAAAGAAATAACAGTACTTACTAATACTGGAGGAAATAATAATAATAAATATTCAACGATAGCAATTTGGGTGCGAATGAAATATCGTTACGAAAAACAAACACAGCAATTAATCCAATACGCAATTCGTCGCAACACAGCAGTAAACGATTCCAACTGGAAACTAGTCGATTTGCATAAAATTGCCCAGAAATGAACAGAAATCACGTCACAGATCATGCATTTGCATATTCGTTTGTAACACACCTACGAATTTCCCGCCGATTTTACTCTTGCACGACGTCACGAAAAGGCTCCCTCTACCGTCGCAAATTTACACAC
Organism: Centruroides vittatus; assembly: GCF_030686945.1. Taxonomy (NCBI): domain Eukaryota; kingdom Metazoa; phylum Arthropoda; class Arachnida; order Scorpiones; family Buthidae; genus Centruroides; species Centruroides vittatus. Next base: position 284,854 of record NW_027122041.1, read on the forward strand.
TACCGTCTCCGTTTCGAGATTACAGGATACTCGGCAACGTCGAACGCAGGGTAGAAACCGAACGGGGAAAAATTCCCCACGTCGTCGACGTCGCGACTCTAGGGAAAAATTTTTCCCCATCGCAGTCTCCGAAGTAGGGAAAAATTTCCCTGGCCGCCATTTTGGATCCTAAGGTAACATTAACCAATTTTTCTAATAAAATGCATTGAAAAATATCGTATTTAGAACTAAAGATATTAATAAATGTGATTTTTTTCATATAGATATAATGATAATTTGATTTTTGGTGAACTTTTAAAATAATATCGCCTGACTGACCTATATTGCCCTAGGAGGGATCGCAAAATAAACGTAAACAATATGTCGGGGGAAAAGGGTTAAAGCGATACGAAATTCATCATACACTATAGGAACGTGTTAGCTGAATGATTTTTTTTTTTTTTTTTTTTTGTAACTCTTTCCGCCCAGTGGGCACTAAGAGGGCCTCTTATAGCAAGCCCATTATGGGTTCGGCCAGGCCTACAATGAGGCAGCCGGGTGGTGAGGGACGGGGACCGACATATCCGGACGGACCACCCCCCGAAAAATTCCTGGGGATTTCTCGACCCGTCCGGATTCGATCCCGGGTCCCCCAGGGCGGCAGGCTGCTAACCTTGACCGCTCGGCCATCCGGCCGCTTATGATCTTGGTCGAAACAGTTTTTACTAGGCCATTTTGTTAAAACCTGTTTTGTCTAGTCAAAAACCGTTTTGTTTAGTTAAAACGTTTTAACTAGAGACAAATTCATTTTTGACTAGCAGTAAATTCTAGTTTTAACAATGAAATCCAGTAAAAACTAGTTTCAACTAGTTAAAACGCGTTTTCACTAAAAACGGGTTTTTACTGTAACATATATAACGAAATCGAAGTTACAGACAAAAGACCAGTCAAAAGACGAGAGAACCTTCGAGAGAAAACGTAGTCCAGAGTCAAAAGCATTAGTCTCTCGAGACATAAGTGAATGCTTACTCAATCATCGACCGGTTTGTGACGTAAACACTGTCTCTCGAAGACGGTACGATGACCAGAATACGGTCCTAGATTTCGCGTTATCATTTGGGATGATACTGTACGTTCACTCCATTTACTCTCGTGTATTGCGACGTTTCGCACAGAAATACTTCCCCGCGAAAAATATCCGTCCGGTGTTTCCAGCCTTTTAGTATTCTCTAGAGTTTTTCGCTCGATTAACTATCTCTAGAGTAGCCATAACATTCGAGATCGCTGGAATAATAATCTAATAATTACTCTTTATTTGATTTGCGATACTCAAAGCATAAAATGATAGCTGTTTATTATCTTGAATTTGATCTCTTTTTTAAAATTAAACCACCAAAACTGATTTTATAATATTCCCAATACCTTGTATTATAAAATATGATTTATAAAAGTTATTAACGTTTTTCTTGAGATTAATGTTTCCAACTTATTAATAGATAATCATCTTCATATGAATTCAATGTAAATAATTAAAAATAAAAAATTTAAAATATTTTAAGACATTATATAATGTAAATCCCTCCAATTGTAGTAGAGATGCTGGAGTATTTTAGGGTCCAATCGGGTGAATAAATTGATGGGCATACCGATCACAGACTTTTTCGGAATCCGATGTCACAGCTCATTGCTAAAAATTTTATTTTATTCATATCTTTATCTTCATAATATAATAAAATAAGAGTTTTTCTCTATAGAAAGAATTTGAAATAAATTTATATATATATGTTCGATTTATATGTATTGTTGTACGCTACATTACATTACCATCGTTTTAGCCTATAACTTCGTTGGTGAAAACAATAAAATTAACTTATAATTTACGGTTGATTACCGTCATCCGTAAATAATTTAGATATATTATCTTATTTTTCGTCGGTAAACTCCTTTACCGCAGTTTGCCAGATTCTGGGTTTTCCCCAAAACGGAGATATTTTTTAAATCAGTCGGAGAAAAATAGGAATAAAGTATTAATAAAGAATTTTTGGAGGAAATGATATGTTCTTGAAGGAGAAATTGGAGTTTTTTATTTAATAGTAATTCAATTTTCATTATTAAAAATTATTTACTGTTAATTTTTTTATTGCTTCCGGTTTATTACTAGCTTGCCTAAATGGATAAAATTTCGATTAAAATAAGATATGAGGATGCTATTGCAAATTCATTTAATAGCATTTTGATAAAACTAAAGTTATAAACTAGTATGAAATGTTATTAAATTAACCCTTTCTTTAGATTTTGATGTACCCTTTGTGTACAAATTTTTCTATTACAATATAAAACATAATATTATATCCAAAGCAGAGCTTTAGCAAAGTATTGACACTTATCCTGCCTCGCAAACATTTATGCGTCGTGGACTAAAAACGTAAAATATCAGGCGTTTTTTGTCATAATTCGTGCCCCAATATGTCCCTGCGATTTCCCACCAGTGTACGGCGATTCCCCTTTTAAACCAATAGTTATAATGGCAGTACGCACCAGTCTGATGGATGAACCCTACAGCTGGGACTGGAAATCCTCGTTTTTCCGTTAAAAAAGTCAATTAGAATTTTTTGATTAGTTATTTAACGTCAGTGAAATTTCCTCTGTAAACTTTGTCTCTTCGAGTTGATTTGCCGGATTAAGCATGACTCAAAATTTTTCAGATGTAGGTTCGGTGATAGCACTCCTCCGCACTCAAGCTAGTCGGTATATACAGTTTATTTGCAATATATATATATATAAACTATACAAGTTGGAAAACACAGTAAATACAGGATACATAAAGCGTGGCTCCTCACATAATAGTTTGGCTTTCGGGAACGATTAACTTCTGGAGAGGCCTTGATCAGCCTGTGGATTAGCTCTACTGCACGGTTCTCCCGATGTCAGCATTTACCCCGTCTTGCAGAGGAGCAAGGGCGTCGCCAGAGGGGGGCAGAGGGGCAGTTGCCCCTCCCTAGACATGCGAAAAAAATTATTTAAATGCTAAGTCATTTATTGCCCGATTTATAATTCCCGCGCGATGCGACCTGAAACGCACACCTATGCGTGTTTATGTTGAATGTAAAAACGATGCCATGCATTTGTAATAAATATAATTTTTTTAAATCATAAAGTGACATATCTTTTCTATAATAAGGAAGATATTATAAAAGAAGTAAAAGAAGCAGAAGCATATAGTGTATTAGCAGACGAAACAGCTGACATTTCTGGAACAGAACAGTTATCTATTGGACTGCGTTATTTTCATGAGAAAAACAACGAAGTCCAAGAAGTGTTTGTTGGATTTGTTGAGCTAAAAGGTCTGGATGCGAAATCTATCGCACAAACCATTGATGAATTTTTGACAAAAGAAGAACTTATTCCAGTAAAATGCGTTGGATTAGAATTTGATGGTTGTTCGACAATGTCCGGAAAAGAAGGTGGTGTACAAGCAATCTTACGCAAAAAATACACTGAAGCTTTGTTCTTTCATTGTTCTTCGCACAAACTAAATGTAGTAATCAATGATCTCAATGCTTTGCCTGAAATTCGGAACACCATAGGAACCACGAAAGACATTATTTCATTTTTTCGGGAATCAATTTTGAGGAGGAAGTTAATACCTAATATTTCCACGCTCTGCGAAACAAGGTGGAGCGAGAAACATAAAACCATCAGAGTTTTTAAGGATAATTTTCATGTTATAATGGAGGCCTTAGAAACTTTATCGCGTGATGGAAACAGTGCGACTCGAAATCATGCATTCCAGCTCCGTGCCGCCGCTTCAAGAGTTTCGTTTATTCTGTGCCTTTTGTTGATAGCCAAATACTCGGTTTTGATGGAACCCGTGGTAAACGTACTCCAGTCTGTAACTTTGGACGCGATCAAGGCCTCGCAGCACATTAAGAACATTATGCAATTGCTTAAAAGACACCGCGATGATGCCAATAAAGTCACAGATGAAATTTTAAGGGATGCTTTTGTCATTGCAAAAACACTCGGACTGGAGGAGGACATGACATCAGTGCCGCGCATTTTTGGAAGACAAAGTTATCGAAGCAACCATCCAGCAAGAAGTCCTTCAGAATACTGGAAAAGGTCTTTAATAATACCATACCTGGACTCCATTATTAATTCTCTTAAAGGACGATTTGCAAAAGAAAATACTCCATCATTCGCATTATCTAAATTACACCCGGCGCAAATGCAAACCATGTCCATGGAAAGTCTCACAAAAGCTTGCCAAACTTTCTCTCAATTTTACGATTTACCAAACATAAAATACGAAATTGAACTGTGGCAACAATTGTGGCAGGATAAACCCAATGTAACTGAGCTGGCCGTTGTGGATGTTCTAAAAGAAACGAAAACTTTCTTTCCCGAAACGAGTAAAGCGCTAAAAATTTTGATTACTCTACCGTGCACAACGTGTACTGTAGAGCGATCCTTTAGCAGCCTGAGACGGATGAAAACCTGGCTAAGAAGTACCATGGTGGAAAGTCGCCTCAATGGTCTTGCAATGATGAGTGTCCATAGAAAGATCATCAATGAGAACATAAAGGATTTTAATAATAAAGTAGTAGAAAAATTCACCAAAAACCCAAGAAGATTATGTTTTAACTAAAATAATCTTGGTATTCTTGAAACCGTGTTTTCTTATATGTTGAGCATCAAACACAAGACCGTGTTATTTATTAAACACTTGGCACTTTTCCACTTCTATTAGTTGAGACGAGATTTTATTTCACTCGTTTCGGGCATTTCGCCCCTCTTCAGTCAACTAATAAAACAATATACAACATTTCAAGTAATATAACACACACTAACAGATACCACAAAAATTAATTTAAAACGTACCGTTGGTTCCTTGAACTCAAGGGTGCGCGTGCATAGCACAATTTGGACCTCAAAGTTACAGCAACAAATGTAAATGTTCTATGTACGGCTAATTAAATTGTAAAATTTCTTTTAAAATATATAAACATACAGGCTTATTTTATAACATATTGGTATATTAAACATATTCGGTATCTTACTTTTTTAAAATCGAACGCAATAGATCTTTAATCTTCTTTTTACTAACTTTTTTCTTTTCTTCATTTTTCTTTTCTTCATTGGCGAAATGCCCGAAACGAGTGAAATAAAATCTCGTCTCAACTAATAGAAGTGGAAAAGTGCCAAGTGTTTAATAAAATAACACGGTCTTGTGTTTGATGCTCAATTAAAATAATCTTCTTAAGCTTCTTAAAATTTAATGAATCGTTTTTATTTTACCTACATACAATTCATATCCTCTATCAATTTATATCATCTTGCCCCCCCTGGCCCATTGGCTGGCGACGCCCTTGCAGAGGAGTATGCTCGCTCTCTCTCTCTCTCTAACTTCAGCGGGCTTTCCAAGTGTCTGAGTCTTCCGTGCTACCAGTCTCGCAGTGGCATAGAGAACGTAACTGGCACCCGGGGCACGACACTTTATTGGCGGCCCCCTCCCCTCCCCTCCCCTCCCCTCCCCCTCCAGAAACACACATAGTTTGTCTTGGAGACCATTTGGGCGCCTTTCTGCGAGTGGCGCCCGGAGCATGATACACCCCGTTGCCCCGCCACTGCAGTCTCGAGCCCTTTTTCTCCTTATCTCTCGCTAGTCCTCCAATTTAAGGACTTTCTGGATGGAAACTTCCGACCAATTATAGATCTTCCTTGCGAACAGCTCTGCTTGAATCGGATGAGGATGAAGCTTACATTCGGGTCCACCGATCTCCTATGTGGATGGATGGTCACCCACTTGTTTACTGCCAGATGTTTACCACCTTGCAAGTTGTATAAGACCGGACCACCCTTAAATCTAATTAGCAAGGTCGGCGTTTCCTTTGTTTCCTTTCCGTTTACAAGATAAACTTTACAACGTCAATACGCAAAACTTTTATTTAAAAATTTTACATATTCACGTTAAATGACTAGCTTATAAAGTTCTCCAAACTCCTCCGTAATAATTAAATGAGTATACAAAAATTGAGGAGTTCTATGGATAAAGTTATCTAACGTAAGTTAAATTTTGATGTTTTCAGGAATTCTCAAAACAATGTTCTTTTTGCATGAGAATTGTCATGAAGTAAGTAAAGTGTAAATTTTAAATTGAATAAAGTACTTATTGTAGCAAGGGGAATGAATATCCACATCCTTAAAACTCTATTATAGTGAGGTCAAACCGTGACGATTTCTAAGGACCTGTATTGAATATGTAGAAAGTATTAGGTTTTTATAAAGTATAAAATAAGAAATATTTGATAGCATTCAAAATTTTGCTTATTTAGTGTGAAAACAGAGTCCTAAGCTATCCAAAAAAGTCTTCCTTATGAACTCAATACAGAAAAATTATCAGTAATAAAACAACAGCAGATTTTCTTTTAAACGAAATATTTGTTTCCTTAGTAATCGCATTTTTGTTTCTTTTTATTTGAGTAGAGTTTGTTATTTTTCTGATATAGATTAAAAAGTTAAAGAAAGCAAAACTTGTAAGCATTTTCTCAGTAATAAAAACGTCTAAACTAATCATTGTATCACGTGTATACCAAATACTAGAAAGCTGCCAAAATTAAGCTACACGTAATGTACGTAATAAATATTTTAGATCACAATTGAATTTGGAAAAAAGGAGTTTCGCCATCTCGTGTAAAATGCAATAATTAAAAATACTAATAATTAATTATATAATTTTGCTGATAGCAGGATTTTCGAGGCGTTAAGGCCTTAAAAATAAGATTTTTAGTGGCCAAGGCCTCTGTTGGGAGTGACTATTGTTTGGAGGATATTTTCTATGCAGTATTGTTTAAAAGGAAACGTTTCTGGAAAAATAGTGCCGTTTAGAGAGAGTTGTTATTGCAGGTTTGACTGCATATTGTGCTAATGATCTAGACCATACATACTTTGATGTGCGTAAATGACAGTTCTTTTGATGATTGGGAAGTCTCTAAGACGTTGTTTTTATAATACTTTTATCATTGTTTACAACACTGACTAGAAGCAATGTTCTTTATACAGTCCAATAAATTTTGTTTTGCTATACTTGTATTGATTGCGTTTGCTTTTTCTTATTATTCCGATTTCTCCTGGCCCCACAATATCCGCTGAACCTAATATCGTCTCTTAGACGGAATTGGATGGAAATAGTTACCGCTCTATTGGTACGCTATTTGTCAGTTTTCGCATTTTTACCACAAAAGCACACTGCTCTTGCAGTTACTACATTCATCTGCGTGAGGTAAATGGCCCGATTGTTGATGCTTCCTTTCTTGTCCGTCGCATTGCTTACAGGACCTCACGATTGTTAAGGTAGGAGAAATATGGTACAGTTACCCTATTAAATATCGATATTTTGCTTTCAATAACAAACGTTACGGTGTTTTACTATACCATAGGTTTGTAGTACTCAGTGTAATCTCTTAATATTTTACTGGAGATGTTAATTTTGATTCTAGTGTGTTTCAACATAGACATGATATAGGATAAAGTTCTTACCAAAAATAATATACTGAAGATTTTTAGCTGTAGCTTAGTGTTTTGCATTGATTTTCTTACCCATAAATCATTTTTTATCTAGGGGAACAGTAAAACATTTAAAGGTCGGCTCCCACTTGCGCGGAACTGCGGCGGAAAATTTGCCTATGACATCGTCAGGGCGGTTTTGATGTCATCTCTCGACAGAAAGAACGTAGCCGCTTCAAGTCGATCGCGTTTCAACTTTGCCGTATAAAATTAATAATTCCTTTTACTGACGTAATAAATGTTCACAGATTGCATATTTATAAATTTACATGCTATCGGGATACAATAAAATTAAAGTCAATTACATAATAAATAAACAATAGAATTCCTTGAAATACATGATATTTATTTTAAGCAGCTAGTTTGGGATTGAATCGTTAAGTTCTTTATTAGCAGACATTAGTTGATTTATGCAGAAAGTAGAACAGGTGACAGCAAGCTTACACAAAGGAAAGCCAAATACATGAGATTTATTGAAGAATGAAAGCATTAGAAATTCACATCCACAAAAGTTGAGGTAAACATCCGAATAAACAATTAATGGATTAGTCCAAAAAATGTATGAGTTTTTATAATTTAGGTATTCTTGAAACCGTGTTTTCTTATATGTTGTAGCATCAAACACAAGACCGTTGAGCATCAAACACAAGACCGTTTGTTTATTAAACACTTGGCACTTTCCACTTCTATTTCTATTAGATCAACTAATAGAAGTGGAAAAGTGCCAAGTGTTTAATAAACTAACACGGTCTTGTGTTTGATGCTCAAATGTATGAGTTTGTTAAGAATACAGTTAAAGAATGATTGCAAAATAAGTAATGGGCAATTACAGAAAACGACTATAAAAAGAGAATTAAATAAAGAAACAAGAAAATTGATTGCAACAAAAAATGCACAATAAAGGGATTCCAAAACAAAAAACTTAAAAAATCTAAAAACGAGTTGTGTAACTTACCCGGCTTTTATGAGATTTTATTTTTTAACAAAATAACATTTGTATTATTAATGAGAAGAAAAAACTAAAATTTCATGTGGCGCCATGTGTTATGACATTTTGTTATAAAAATTTATATATTTTTAATTATTATAAAATAACAAAAAACTTAATTTTGAGGATGGAGATGAGATTTATAAAACAGTTTAAATGCTAACAACAAGTAAAATCTTCATTAAGTCTGGCTCCTCGCAAGATATGACACGTCACACCTTCTATCTCTCCATCTCCTTGACCTTTTACAGTCAAAATTTAATAGCATCAATGCCCTTTATATACAGGCTACCGTGCCAAATTTCGTTTTTTATCTGCACCCCCTTCTGAGATATTAGGCGAAATAGACGCCAAAACAAACAAACAAACATACACATATTCACGGAATATTTTTGCTTTTTTCACTTTTTTGGGCTCAGGAAGTCTTAAGACATGAAGATTTGTAAAAAAAACTCGGAGGTTCAAATTTGACACGATTCTATTACTTTCTCTCGTTATGTATATATAACAGCCGAAAAAATAAAAAGCATACAAACAATAAACATAATGTAGAGTAATTATTAAAAAAAACAATAAGAATGGAATTATGGAAAAACACGTATATAGACTAATAGGGAATTAGAATATAAGAGAATAGTATAAACTGGAACTTCCAGTTAATGTTTTCATGTTACTATAGTTTATGCTATGTTCTTATCTCTATATATTTATGCATCTATGGATATAATTAGGTTTATTCAGTGTTTAACCACAACGAGATTCGAGTCATTACTGCTTGAAAACCAAACTCAAAACCCGAAATTTCTTGAGGAACACTCTATCCAAAATTATTTTTCTAATATCAAATGCGTCACAGAGTTAAAGTGAATTGACAATAAATAAACGAAAATTAACAATATAAATCAAATTATTCCATATAAAAATTAATATCTCTTACGAGGAGATGGCCACACGTTCTGGTTTCCGATTCGAACGAAGCTTGGTGAACATGTAACTCTAAATTCAAAAAGCTCCTTGTCCAAATAATAGGATCTACTTCTCAAGCGTTTCCGGAAAATGGACTCCTGAAAATTGATTATTTGGCTTATAAGTGTTTACAAGTTTTTCTTTGTAAGGACAATTGCCGAGGAGATAAGATGCTGAGCACAGGAGCTACACAATGTATGTACGATACTTTGCAGTTTTCGATTTTTTTTAATACGTAACAAAGTTATTTTATTTTACCGTATCATTAGCATTACTACTGCTATTATTATTCCTCACACATAAAACTTATATAAACGAGTTTTTAAAAAGGTGACGCCATTTCCTGTTTAACGAAAACGAAGTCTTTGTAGATCTAACTCTTGTATGTCATTAAATAATTTTATTTCTTCATATTTATTTTTAATACTTTTGTTCAGAAACGCCATTATAATTATTATTATGATGAATTCTACTTAGAACTGGCTTACGAATGGAATTCATCATAATTCTGAGTATATATGTTAAGCTGAAAGACCGAAATCGCTCATTGAGCGAAAAAAAACGACCACAACGCGTTGTGGCTAACTCAAAACGACCACAAAGCGAAATTTGTGTCGTGGTTTTTATGATATTTGATCACGACGCGTTGTGGTGGTTAAGAAAAGCCATAACTCGTTCTGAACGTTAGCTGATGCAACCACGATACGAAGAATAGGTTGTAACTTCTCAACTTCTCAATTTTAGCCTAAAACCATTCTGTTTTTAGGATAGGAGAACAGAAGCTAAAGAAATAATGCAGAATGATGCTAGGTATGTGGGTGTACACTGTACAGTAATACCTCGGTTTTTGTCGATAATCCGTTCGAAAACAATAGTCGAAAATAACTCTGCAACATTCTCGACTCTCATAAAAATGACTGATTTATTAATAAAAGTTCCTGATAAAGTAATTATTTTTAGTAAATTAGTGGTTAGAAAACGTTGACATCTCGAGCACCGCAACAGATTTTCCTGAATGATTAAATGTTGAAAAATAACAAAGTTACATTTCTGTATGCGATGAATAATTTTGTTACCTATTTATATAAGATGACTGAAGATAAATAAATCATAATGAAAAAGAAAGTTTTATTTTCTTATTATCACCTCGTTATTAGTTAACATCCAGAACGTGTGGTGGCTTTTAACCATAATAAATCCGTCGCACAATAGTCTTTAACTTTAGCAGCTGATTTTTATTTCATCGTGTGGCCGCATTTCTTTATGCAGCGAAAGTGTAGCGAAATGACGTCACGAGCAATGTTGGCCAATTAGAAACCAGTTTCTGTGTGTTCGCTGTAAAGCGCTTCTCGAGCGCTGCATAAAGAAACGCGGCCTATATCAAACACCTACAAGTAGTTAGACCTTTAGCACTTTTATACACATTTGTTTCTTTTGTTTAGCAAAACAAAAGAAACAAATGTGTATTTTTCTCCATACATTTTTCTTTGAAATTTGTTTAAGTATGAGAATTAAATTTCTAGGAAAACTCATAGAACTAATGTTATTCGGCATTAAAAATTGTAAATAAAAATGTTTCGAGGCTAGAATCCATATTTTAAAGTTACACACCACTGTGCGTCGTGTGATCCTCTATCATTCTTGCATCAGCTAACGTTCAGAAGGCGTTATGGATTTTCTTAAACACCACAACGCGTCATGCTTAAATATCATAAAAGCCACGACATGAATTTCGCTTTGTGGTCGTCTTTACAAACGGCCACGAAGCGAAATTCGCGTCGTGGCCGTTTTGAAACGACCACAAAACGCGTTGTAGTCGTTTTTTCGCTCAATGAGCGATTTCGGTCTTTGAGCCTAACATATACATAGTGTCTACTGTAGATTAAAGTTTATAATCATTTATTTATATTATTGTTTAATGGTTATAATATTAAATCATTAAACTTTTCATATTTACCATATTTAATTTTTCAAATTATTTCTTTTCAGAAAAAAACAAGCAGTTATGGCAAACGTAACGTTTCCAATAATAGAACCATTTAAATTTGAAAAACTAATCAATGCAACCGAAGAGATAGAAACTGAAAATAAAACATGGCATCATCAATTATATTATTCCATCGTTTATTTAGTAGTTATATTTAATTTGAGATCATACATGAAAGAAAAAGAAGCTTTCGAACTGAAGTATTTACTAGCTTTTTGGAATTTTGCAATGGCTTTTATCAGCATATTTGCTACTGTTCGTATGTTACCCGGATATTTACATCTAGTGTGGGATTTTAGCATGGCCTTCTCTATCTGCGATCAAAATTATGGTTTGCAAATGAATGCTTCCGTATTTTGGGGATGGTTTTTTAAGATTCTTAAAAATATCGAATATGGTGACACCGTGTTTATTGTGTTACGTAAAAGAAAACTTACCTTTCTTCATTACTATCATCATGCTCTAACCGCAATCATCACAGCTTTCGCTATTGCCAACAGGCTTCCAATTGGTCATGGATTTATTGTTGCCAATTATTTTGTTCATTCGCTTATGTATACATATTACACATTGACTGCTTTAAATTTAAAAATACCAAAATATTGTAGCATGGCATTGACTTCTATACAAATTCTTCAAATGTTATATGGTTGCTTTCTGTGTTATATGACATTTTATTTCCGAGCGTTTAGAGATGATTGTAGATTTCCTTTAAAACCAATATTTATTATTATTGTAATGTATGTTTCGTATTTTTTCTTATTTGCACGATTCTTTTATGTCAGTTATGTTTGTTCTAAAAGGACCAAAAAAGAATAAACTATGAATTAATTTGAACAACAAATAGCCTACTTCTCGTGATTAAATTCTTATCTTCGAAACAGGTTAATAAGATAATTTGGCAATACAGTCAACCTTTGACATAGCGTCATTGTTGTTTTCCTCAAAATTGGTATAATCAGTTTTGGTACTAAACTCAAATATCTCAAGTAATAGAAATTACACATAGCAATGAGTATGAAAAGTATAAAGTCACGTAATTTGGTACATTCTCATTGCAAACTACATGATAACATGAAGTTTGTAATGCGAAATCGTGCCAAAGAAATTGACACAGTTAACACATAAAATTATCATCAAACGAAAAAGCCTTCACAGATACTGAAGGCTTTTCGTTTGTTTGTTGAGATATGGCGACGCAATGCTTGGGCGATCTGCTTGGGGGGTGCCTTCCGGGTGGTCTTTTTAAGGGGAATCTCCCCTATTTAGGCGTTACAGACATGGAGAAAACCCACAAAACTCCACGTGGCCAGCCTGTCCAAGCGAGGCGCGAATCCACGACCGAATTCCCAGTGTTTAGGTAACGAAGACCGCTTGGCCGCTGGTGAGCCTTAAGACTTTCTGTATTTGGTATTTAAAGGAAAGATCCGTTTAGAGGTATTCTTTCACGCTTTCTCAGAATGGCACTATTTCTATATATGACTGTGGCTATTACTTAAACTGAAAAACGTATAATGATAATTTTATTTTTAATTTTATATGAAAATTAAACGGATTTATATGATATGTTAAAATACTGTTAGCCATTGTTTACGATAATATATTTTTCTTGTACTTTTAATGTCAACAAAATATATATATTTTTAAAGTTTTTATGTGTATTAGTTTTATTAATAAAAATATAAATTTTAATGAATATATAACTTTACAATATGTTTGCAAATATAAAAATCCGGCAACGAGTTGCGTAATTTTTCCAGCAAAAAATAATTGTTTAAGAAATACTAAATGTGTGGTGCCATCTGTCGTGAGATTTTATTAAAAATAGTTTTTTGTTAATTATTGTAAAATACAACAAAGGTATAATTTTAAGGGTAGAGATGTTTCTTAAAATATTGTGAATGCCAATAATGAATAAAATTTCCATTAAGTCAGACCGCATTCGGGATATGACACGTGACTCCCCTATTTCCCCGATTCCCTTGACCTTCAACCTTTAAAATTTAATAGCATCACTGCCCTTATACACAAGCCATCATGTCAAATTTCGTTTCTTAAGCTTTATCTAATTCTGAGATGTTAGCGACGTTGAAAACTTCGGCCTCAACCTCGCTATTATAAGGGTTTTTTTCTTCTCGTTTTTTGTAAAGATTTGAAGGTTTTATAGTTTTTAACAGATAGGCTTATTTATGTATTTTTCAAAAATTTTTTGAGCCTAAAGACGGATTGAAGAAACAGTTTCTATCAATCCAAAATGCATTGCTAAATAATGGTAAAAAAAGAGTTGATTACTTATAAACGAATGAATTTTTTTCATACACAACGTCAGCCTTTTCGCTCCATTGGAAGAGTAAAATGAACGTTTATCATTTGTTTATCGTACTGTCAACGTTGTTGAACTCATTATACGTTAAATAAAATGGAATGTAGTGGTGAGTGTGGTTTAAAATATAGTCATAGACAAAGTTTAAACAGTACGATTTGTGATATACCGGTACAGTACTCGTATTTTCTGTTCATAATTATAGATTATAAATGTTTTTTCGATGACTACATTTTAAACCACACTCACTACATTCCATTTTATTTAACGTATAACGAGTTCAACAACGTTGACAGTACGATAAACAAATGATAAACGTTCTATTTTACTCTTCCAATGGGGCGAAAAGACTGACGTTGCGTATAAAAAAAAAAAAAAAATCATTCGTTTATAAGTAATATCTAAAAATTTAATTTATTTTCATTTTTAACTAATACAAATTATGCTCAGGGGCTAAACGCACGTGTTTATAGACCTTTATAATATAGAACTATGTAGCTCCATCTATTGAATAATTTCATATTTAATAAAAGGGTATTTGCGTTTAATTACTTGCGACATTAAAATAGTTATTCAATGTCGCAAATAATATAATTATAGAATCATAACAAATTACAGAAAATATAGAATAAAGCTTTATGATATTATTCTTAATCAAAATATTCCTACTTAATGAACAACATTATTAAATCTTTTTTATCATTAAAGTCATTGAACATCATATAAATAAATTTGACCTGAAAAATTTAATTATAAATTCATAAATTTTTATTCCAATTTTAAATTAGCAATTGTAATATTTAACAACTATATAAAAATAATTTTATATTATTTTTTTAATTAAAAAATAAAAATTTTTATCGATAGTATCTGACACACTGATTTTAATTTAATTGAAGTTAATTAACTTTTCTTCGCATTTTTATGGCGTTAATTCCAATCTTTATACTTTACGCTAGGGTTTTTTTACGTTGCCATTCTCTTTCAGTCATACATAAAAATGATTTATAACAAGTCATTTTGCTAAGAGAATTACTCATCCGTAGCAATCTCAGATAAATGTACAATTTAAATTTGTCACGCTATTGCACATACAACATAACTGAATGGTGTAAAATTTTTATTATTATTTATTAAGATGAATGAATATAAAATTATTTTTTTAAATATTTGACATAAAAGCAAATTTATAATTAGGTATATATAAACAACATCGCTAGACACGATGTGCTATAAGCTAGACATGGTTGGTTGGTGTCTAGCTTGGTACGATTGATATGGTTACATAATTTATTTAGTATTTAGCCATATCTAGACCGATAGATTTTCGTCATTTAGTTGGTATCTAGCTTATAATTAGGTTCTTGAATTAAAGAAGAAAGTAAACTTCGATTAATAAAACTCATTTTGTTCTTAACTTAACAAAATATTTAGTTACAAAAAATAAATTAATTAAAAATTTATTATCTCAAATTACAATTTTATATACAGTATATATTTTATTAAATATAATGAATGGTTTTTCCCACACCCTCTCTTCTATATCTACTTTTTCTGAATAACATCTTACATCTCCATTAACTTAGAACTTTTGTATTATCTTTAAATTATATGTAATATAGTTTAACTGAATATGCAGAGTGGTCCGGAACTCGAATGACCAATTTTTAAAGAAATTTTTACAAAAAATTGTACAGAACGTTGTGCATTTCTTGTTTTGAACAATATTTACAAAGCTTCTAAACAATAAAGTACTTAAATAAGACGACAGCTTAGTCTTTATAACGATAAAATGACATTTTGGCCACCCTGTATTAAAATATATTAATAAAAATTGAAGAATAAGGATATCTATCCGACCTATATTAATTCTATGATAAACTGATAATTGTAAGGTTTTTCTGTATTCTTTATAATGTAAATATACTGTATCTGATAGATAAAGTATTGAATATATAGATATAAAAGAGCTCTCACTACAAATTTATAAAATAAAGATCTAAATACACATGATTTCATTAAAAATGTATTTAAAAATTATTTTGTAAACTCCATAAGTGAAAAATGTATATAAAATTCTTTTACAAATAAAGCAAAAGCTCCTCCATAAATTACAAATCAACCACTGTATATTATTTTTTCTTAATATTTTATCACATGTTAGCATAAATTTTCTCGTTGATTTGGCACTTTTGGAACGTAATTTATACAAAAACTTTTCCTTATTTTTATATTTTACGTATATTTTTAAACATTTTACTTTACTTAAAAAGAAAATCCATCAAAATGGAAACAGAAAGAACTGTACCTTAAAACTACATAAATTTGCACTTTTTGAAGTTATATGATTAATTATATCAATATTAACATAGATTTGTGCAGATATATTTAAAATCTTAAAAATATATTAGATTAAAAACAACTGATTATAAAGAAATTGACACAGTTAACACATAAAATTATCATCAAAATAGATAAAGTATTGCAGATAATAATTTATATTATAGTATTGGCTTAATGAAATTACACTTGGGAATTTTTAATTTATCTTTGCTTAGTTTATATTTCTGCAAATTAAGCAATATCGACTGCTGACTTCGTGTCTACAAATAAGTTTAGTTCAGGCTGAGGTCGTAGTTCGACGATTGAAGTACAGCTTGACCTTGCCTCGATGTTGGACTGTGGACTATCGGCAGTCGACAAATACCACAGTTAACTTATATCATTTCGTTTTTAATGAAATTCTCTTCATAACATGCTCCTAAAAATGACCTATTACTCGGCAGTTATTCTATTTTTATTTAGTTTAATTATAGGTAAGTACTTACACGGATCATTCGTATTATTTACAATTTAAGTGTGATAATTTTGAGTTATTTTACTTGAAAAATTTATAGAATTTATATTGATTTTATATTAAATGTGTGGAGGTGAATGACTGGAAATTCTTCAACCTTCCAGTTTCACTTTCAAACTGGTTTCAATCAATGTTAAGGTGTAAAAGTATCACGTGATCGTTTGCATATGTTTCTAAGAAAACCTGTTTTAAGATAGTATTCAGATATAATTTAAATAAGCAGATAAGTAGGCTTCAAAATATTACAAATTTTATAAAGATTAAAGATTTTAGAAAGGTTTAAAAATGAAAATTTAAAGAAATGAATAAATTAAGATTATATAGAATAAATATTATGTACAATAATCTGAAGATTAGTTACTACGATGGCTAGTTTTAATACATCTATTAATAGATTCTTTAATTTGTACATTTAAGACGTTTTGAAAGAAAATGGTGCTTAGAAAGGCTCAAAATCAGAAAAATTTATATAAAAAATAAAACATCTCAGGTAGAATATATTCGATTTGAACAATATTCAGTTATATTTTTAATCTATCTTTAATTGTTTCTTTAAAAATAAATTATAGAATTAGTTAATTTTTCGAGAGGATATTTACTTTAAAAGAACCAAAATTGACACTTTTATATATAATAAAATGCGACATTTTATGGTAATTATCAAACCGAATATTTGATTATTTTATTGCATATTATCCGTCTTTAATTCTTTCTTTTAAAAAAGTTATTGAATTTATTACGTTTTTAGAAGAGAAAGTGACTCTTATTAATATAATTTACAGTTTTCTTTTTCTTATTCAAATTCTAAAGTACAGTAAATCTGACTGATGGATGAACTTTACAAGCAATAATTTACTTGAAAAAGTTTTTGAAAGTGTTAAAAGAAGCGTGAAAAAAATGTTAAAAGAATAAATAATTTATCAATTCCTGACACTATTATTTTTTTCTTATGATTATCTGTTAAATATTTCAAATATTTTCTTATTTTTTATATTAATTTATAACAAATTCTAATATCACTTACCTTTCCTTTCTATGAGTCAATCAAATGAATAATTTCATTTCAATGTAGTGACTGATCAGCTTTTATGTTACTGATAGTTCTGGCTACAAATTTAAGTCTAAAGCAAGTAAAAACTAATTTATACAAGGCTTTTAAAACTTAAAACGGAAGAAAACTTGGTTTAAAATTATATTATTGTTAGTCTCAATCTTACAGTATAAAAAATAAATAAAGAAAATTGTAGATATACTTGTCAGATATGATTAATGGATAATTATTAAATTTTTATTGATTAATACCTCTTTAATTAATAAAGGATAAATATATAAGCAGATAGAATATGATTTAAATAAATTAAGTTAAAAGTAGAAAATAAATAATAATATTAACATTAATTAATATATTAACTTGGTAAAGAGTTTACATATTTATGGACTGAAAGAAGTAAAATAATTTGAATTAATCATAAATTGGGACACTTTTGGGATAGCCACAAAGCTGTACAAATACTGTAAAATAAATAAAACAAATAAAAAAGGAAGTTTTCACCACTTATCAAATAAGTATTATTTAATAAAAACTGTCGTATAATGTTTTTACATAAAAGCTTCTCTGTGTCCAAGTTTCAGACCAAATGGTCTCAGTGGTCCCTTATCTGGACCTGCACATATTGCATTAATATGTGAATAGAAAGCATATGGAAACGATTAAATGTAAATATCTTTGTAGATAAAAAATATATAATATATATATATATATAATATATATTATATACAGGCTATATATGTTCCAGCCATGGGCTATATATGTTCCAGCCATGGACTACAGAGAGGGGCAAGAGGGGCACTTGGCCCTTGAGATCAAATAAAAAATTCCACAAATTATAATCGTAAGAGCGATTGAGATATGTAACTTTACATCCTCGACTATAGGACGCTGTGTCTGTCTTTTTGTATTGATGCAATACTGTATTTTATATTATACTTGTGGAAAAATAGCCCAAAACTTAAATAACTAAAAATTTATTGATGTAATTATTTATCTGAAATCTATGTTCCCCTGGAAAGTTTTGTGCGCCCATAGTTCCAGCAAAGTTATTTGCTATCAAAGTGGATCCATCTTTTTAAATATTTTATAATAAAAATATTTTTAAAAAAGAATGTTATAAATAAAACTTCAATTGATCTGCTTCTAACCGCGAAGAAGAAACAAATTCTTATTTTACAAAGTAAAAGAAAGATTATTCTTCTGTTATCTTGTAAAAAGTATTAATACGAAAATCAAAATGACAGTTAAAGAGAATAATTACTTTATAATTATTCTCTTAATAGAAAAATTATCCTTTACGTCCTTTAAGATTGTCTTTTTAGCACTTCCTGCATACAAGTGAGCGAAAGATTATTTTCTATCCTGAAGTACAGTATATTTAAAAAGCATTGGTCATAGTATACTTATAACCAATGCTCTTTTTATAAAAAGTTTACTGCCGAAGCATTCATACATGGTGACTGAACATATATAATTGTTCTTATTCAGCAACTGCCGATACTACGTACCGGTGAGTTCCGGCTGAAAAATAACCTTGCTTATAACAATTACAGTATATATTTTTTTAAAATTTTCGATTGGGCTTTTTATTTGGTAATGTTTAACCAAAAATTATTAACCGAACCGAATTGCTACTTACCTGTTATTGCGGAAGGTCCACGCTAACTGCAAAATAAAAGTTCTTAGAATAAAGCAATTCAAAAGTACATATTACCTACTTTAAAATATTTCATTTTTCATACGAAATTTAGGTATTATTATAAAATTTTCTGGATTTTAACTATGAGTACTTCTCAGTTTTTCGAGATGAAATAGAATAGTAAATAACTGATACAAGGGCGTCGCCAGAGGGGGGCAGAGGGGCAGTTGCCCTTCCCTAGACATGCGAAAAAAATTATTTAAATGCTAAGTCATTTATTGCCCGATTTATAATTCCCGCGCGAAAAACCCAAGAAGATTATGTTTTAATTAAAATAATCTTCTTAAGCTTCTTAAAATTTATGAATCGTTTTTATTTTACCTACATACAATTCATATCCTCTATCAATTTATATCATCTTGCCCCCCCTGGCCCATTGGCTGGCGACGCCCTTGAACTGATAAGTTTTGAGTTAATACCGTCTTTTTTTTTTTTTTTTTTTTTTTCGTATTAACTAAGCACTTTTAACAGTTAGTCTAATTAGCAGTTTCATTTTTGAATATTTTCAAAACTATAAAATAGATTTAAGTACTGTTTTATGATTCACTGTAGAAATTAACGGCTAGTTAGAATGTAAGAAATATTATGCTCAAAGCAGTCACAATTAATAAATCATGATTATATTATTAATTGCGCTTAAACAAACTTAACAATTTATCTTTGGGTATTAGATGAATATAAAGCCTTAATGAAAAGTATTTATGTACTGTACAGTATATACTCCATGAATAAAAGTGCTTACTCATGCGCTTTAAAAAGTTTCTTTATTGTTTTTTCGTAAAACTTCTTTTTCGTTTTTTTTTTACTTATTGATATTGATTTTTCTTTTCGTCGCATTTATATTTTTCTTTTATTGTATATTATTCATTTTCTAGAGACTGCACAGACTAACACATTGTCTAGTACGGTATTAGATCATCCATGAATATTCGAAGCTAAATCCTACTGAAGGTTTCCACCAATCTACATTTTCAAATCTATACATTCAAATTTTTTAAAATAAATTTTAATTAAGATTTTATGCTCTTTTAATTGTAAAAATAATCAGTTTAAAAATGTAGTTTTACATGTTTTCTAGAAACTTTAAAGATCAATGACTTAAATACTTTTATTTCTATATATAAATGAGGATGTTTGTATGTTTGTTTGTTCGCTATACACTCCTAGGCTGTTCGACAAATTGCTACGAAACTCGGTAGTTACATTCAAATACTTCTAACTTACATCATGTCGTACACCCCACCCCAAAATATCGAATGTATTTCTATAAATCAATTAATTTTTATTTACATTCGATTTTCTGATTACACGTAGCGCCATTTATTGGCAAAAACTTAACAAAATAATTAACTAAATATAATTCTTGCAAAAAAGCATATAATTTTAAAAAATATATATTATATTCACTGAATTATTGCGGCAGTGACGTAGCGCGAAATATATGCGCTATTATGTCATTACTGCTACAGATAACACAAAGCACTTGCCTGCTTGGAATGCAGTAGTGTTTTCCCCTGTAAATTATACTTTTCCTGTTAACAATAGAGTTGTGCTGGTTATGTATCTAATTGTTTTCGGGGAAAATTTTTGTATTGAAATAACATGACTTGTAGTACAAATCGGAAGTTCCTATATAGATAATTTCGTCCTTTTCTCTTACGATTTCCATGTCTAGTCTCGACTTTCAACTATTTAATTCCGTTCTCGAGATTAAGGAAGGACAGAGACAGACAGACGACAGGGAATTTATAGCTCTACAGTTTTTTTTTTTTCAAATTGCAGCCCAATAATTTTTCTATAAACGTAATATTTACGAGAACACACTTCCCGCATAGTTTATACAAACTGTTGCCAAAATTTTTAAAAACTTTATTATGACATAAAAGCAATTATTCCAGCATTTTTACAAGATTTTTTTTTATTTAAACAAGTCATACGAAGTCTTTAAGGTTAGCAACTTCGATCATGTGCCTGGCCATTTGGTTGCTCATATATTAGATATTAGATTTTATTCGGTTCATAAACATGGAAATAAAAAATATCAAAGCAATTTTATCGTATGTTAAAATCAAATCTCAGTGATATTGAAACAGGTATTTCACTAATGTCAGCCAATCGTATAATTGGATAATTTTTATTAGAAAAACTATGTTAAATTAATTTAATTGACTAATAAAATTTTGGTATTTTATAGAAAATTTATTTCAATGCCTTATCTTTAACAAATGAGCATTTTTAATTATTTTTAACTGGAAGATTATATGATATGATAAATAAATAATGTTTATCGAAAACCGACGGATAATTAAATATTTGCTATTTAATTTTGGGAAAATTTTATTATAAAACTTTCTGTATGCTTATGTTTGTTCAGAGTTTGCATGCAAACATCCGCTTTCGTACATGAAAACAGCTTTGTGGAAAATGTATTAGTTAGGATACAGTTAAAGTGGAAATGTTTAAAGAAAATGAAATACTGGAATATTTATCATTTAGGATTTTACTGTATTTAATTTACATTCTAGGTAAAGGTCTGTATATTTTCCTTATACTGTAGTTATTCCTTATACTATAGCGTGTTACTGTATGTACTGTACAATACATTTAACCAGGGCGGATCTACATAGGGACTAATAGGGTTAAGCTCTGGGCCCCCAAGTGTCATCGGCCCACAAAAATTAAATTATTATCATAAATTTTTAATACTTTTTCATTAAATTGAGCGCTTATCGTATAGTAAACGTGGAAAAAACGATGCCTTTTTTATCTAAATTATAATAAAATTTACTTATATTTACGTAAAATATTGGCAATTTTCTTCTGGTGAAATGTTTTTTAATATATTTAATTTCTCTTTATGAACAATACTGTAAATAATACATTATTTACAATTGCTGATGTTCCTTTATTATCCTTTCTGTACTATTTATTATGTATTAAACACACTTTCCTAGATTATAGCATTATAATGTGTATAAAAACTGGAAATTGTGATAATTTGTAAACGCAGATACTCTCACATAAAAAAAATACTGTACACTCTCTTTATATTTCACCTCAGTTATTCACAATTGAATTTTTCTAAATAAACCTATTTAATTCATAATTTATTTGACCGAAAGAAATGTTTATGTCTCGTATTTCATATATCTAATATTCGTGTCATGATATTACTTCAAATAGTGGAAAAATATAGATTTCTAATATCGACATATAGGTATGAATATTTTTGTTTGAATATTATAGTTTAATACGTTTATCTTCCTTCACTAAGAATATGTATTTTTCTTCTAAAACATTAACTTGTTAACAACAAAAAACAGTAGTAAAGTGACAATGAATTATTAGCTCTGTTGGAGGCATGTCTGCATATTCATCCTGTCTTTGATATAATTCGTTTTTGTATTTACACTGAATTTATGTAAAAATTATTGTGTTGTCCTGTTTATTTTTAATAGCTTATCTTTATTTCCGTTTACTAAATTGAATTTTAAGTAAATTACTCGAAAACTCTGAATTATAAAAGCCAAACAGAAAAATTAAATAGCGTAATTTTTACAATATTAACTTAAAACAGATATAAACATTATTAATTAAATAATTATTATTTATTCGTGTATATCGACTTTTTTTTTTTTTTTTTGTGAAAGCCGAGTGTTTCAAAGAACTAATCATTTATTGTGCATGTAAACGGAAAAATGTCCTCTTGTCTTTGATGAAATCTGTTAAACTTTGTTCATTTCTACATTAACATTAATTTTTAAACATGTTTTTACATTATTTAGTGTTAGCTTTCGGTTACGTGATCGTTCTAAATTTATCGCCTTGGCGCCCGATTCTGCGCACTCGTTTGTTTACTTTCTTCGATGACTAATTCGCATAAATTTCATGGTGAAATACTAATCTTCACTTAACAGATTTAGATATTCTGTATTATTTAAATTTGTTAGAATTATCGAAAACGCATATAAAATTTACAATGTTTATGCAAGAAAGTTTTAGCATTACGTGATCGTTTGAAATTTATTTCGATGACGTAGTTCTCGGGGGATTTTGCGCACTGATCGTTTTTTATTATTCATTTGCATAATTGTGATGGTAAATTAGTAATCTTTATTAAACAGACCTAGGTATTTCGTATTATTTAAATTCGTCGGGTTTTATGGAAGAATTATTTAAAACTTTTAGTGTTTTTCCAGAAAAAAATGTAACTTACAGTCACGTGACACTGCACAGGAGCGTTCTAAGCTTATTAGGTTAAGTTTGGTAAATATGGTAAAAATGGAGCCCCATTGGACTTCAAAAAGCCCTCGGCCCCGAAAAACCTAGATCCGCCCTTGCATTTAACTACTGTATTTCCTTAGTAGTTAATTTTTCTAGGCATAGTGACATTTAAATATAATGAATTTTTTCTGATTGCTTATTTATAATTCAAAATTAAACCAAATACAGTACAGTAGAGCATCGATTATCCGACTTATCGGTTAACCGACCGCGTTCTAGTCGACAAATTCAAATGTCCGCTAGTGATGTGGCGCTACAATATTTGGTTATGTCTTGGCTACTTTAATATTATTTTTGTTAAATTTTTGCATGTTTTAGCTGGCAGCACTGGCTCGACCATGAAAGGGAGGCTAGTATTTAAACCAGGCCTAATACACTATACTAAGGTGACCAACCGTCCTCCTTTTGTAAGTTTTGTCCTCCCTCGAAAAGTGTCCTCCTTTTTTGATATTTGAAAACTAATCTGTAAATCTCCATATTCGATTGATGCCGAACCGATCCGTTGCAGGTAATGTGATGTGATGTTCGTCGGTTGACATGACGGTTCATCAAGGCTCGGTACAGTGCAGCAAAACGCGATCGTGAAACGAATGTGCTCTGCATAGGAGACCTCAAGAGATTGTGCTGCATGCAAGTAGCTTTGTTTACTTCTTACCGAAACACAACACGGTACATACGCATCCAGTAGAGATTATTATCGTGTATTATTGTTGCAATGAATAAAATGTTTATTTTATTTACAATATTTTTTCCTTCGATTTATTTGCGTCCTCCTTTTCATTGTAAAAAAGTTGGTCACCTTACTACTAATGTATTTTTTCATACTTTTCGGTTATCCGACCAACCCCAGTCCCCAATTAAGTCGGATAATCAATGCTCTACTGTAATAAGAAAAGAAAACAAAACAAAAAAAAAAAACATTTCCTACTTTATTCTTTAATCAATCAAAAAGAAAAATTTATTAGAAAAACATTTTTCGTAAAATTCATTTTTTCCAAAACAAAAAAAGAAAATTATAGCTATTTTTTTTAAAAAAGTAAATAAAAAATGCAGTTATATTTCTCTAATTAAATACTTTTATCATCTATAAATTAACTTTAACGTCCATAGATGGCGCCAGCGATACTCGTAGTTCTCTTACAATAGTTCTACGACTGTTATGTCAATACTTTTTAAGAAGTACATTTTCTTGGCCGTGGTCTGTATGGTATTATATAAGGAAAAGTCATAATAAATCACATAATGGGATGTGGAATCTAGAAGTCACGTTCTGTCTCAACGTCATTGTGACTAGGGAGCGAATATCTTTTGACGTTTTTGATTATATGGATGGACAATTCCGTCGTGATGTAGGAAACTAGAGTTTAACCTACAACTCTTTTCCAGGAACATGATCCTAGGAATGATACTGAGTTTATGGATAGAGGATCACTTTACAACAGTCTTTTAGAACCTGATGGATTGTAAAAGCAGTGAGGGCCCACCAGTGGTCAAGCAGTTCCAATCTGTGAACACGGGGAGTTCGGTCATAGGTTTGCACCTTGCCAGGATGGGCCACATGGAGTTTTCTGCGTTTTCTCCACATCTGTAATGCCTGAATAGGGGCCAGTTACCCTTAAAAAGACCTTCCGGAAGGCATCCCCCCTAGACAGATCACCCAAGTGTTGCCATAACTTAATAAACAAACAAGTAAAAGCAGTGATCTGTATGTGAAAATTTCATAAATAATTTAAATTTTTTTTGTAACGTGGTGCAAATGTGACATTGCACTTGTGTCCAATTATCAGGATCATCTGTAGAAACGACATTCACGGTTAAATTTAACAGAACTATGAGTTTAGTAAACCTCTTTTGTGAGACAGGGACCTTCCGATATTTGCCTGTTACGACGAAAAACTATATATGAAATAAATATAAAATGTTTTTTTATATATTGCAAACTTTTTCCCATATATATTTTCATGATTTATTTCTAAAGCAAGATATAATACCTACAGGATGAAACAATGAAATGGAATGAATAGGATGAAATACCAAATGCTTTTAGTATATATGATTTATATTTTTGTTTACAGTTTATCATAATTGTTTTTAATAAGTTGAGATACATATAAAATAGATATGTAGGCCTACTGTAAACCATTATAATTTTGATATTGATCATATTTATGATTTCCACTTGTCCTAGATCATAAAATAGAAACAAACTGGATTACAGCTGAAAAACCTGTAACTATCATGTTCTAATTATTTTGTTTATTCTTCAGAGTAGAAATGAACAACTCCTGTGACTTGTGAGATTTTAATATGTGGTCAGTGAGTCTTTGGCAATGTAATTTTATTTTACTGTTTTCTGCCTTATGTCATTATATGACTCTAATTTTAAGCTGATATTCATGGCAAGGAACATTCAAACTAAAGTTGAGCAATTAAAAAGATGAGAAAAAAACTAAAGTTTATATATTATTAGTTTGCATATCATTAGCATATGTTATTTTAGTACCTAATGTACTGGTAGTTGTGGAGTTGATACCAACAGACCTGCAACTCTGTAAGAAAAAATACGCAGCCTGCCAGAAGCCTATGATGATCACTTTTGGCCCACATCCAGAAAAGGCAATTCCATGTTATATTGCACATAAAATATTAAGAAATCAAACTACCCATTACACCAAATTTTAATATTTTAAAATATAACTTTATATTACTGAAATATATTCCTTAAGTACTTCATGTTTTGAAAATGGAAATTAAAACATTTTATCTTAAATAATGTTTTCAGCTCTTTCCATCGTCAGGCAGACAAAAGTTTTAATAACAAGATTAAGTAACTGAACTATTTAAAACATGCTAAATTGAATATCAGTGTTGAGTATGTCAGTGGCTAATCATAATATAAAATTTTACATTTCTTTAGATTACCCTCTAGATCAGAGATGGTCAACCCACAGCTCCCAGGCTGCATTAATATTTTTTGCAGCCCGTGTTGCATAAAATATGAATAAATATATGGCTTAAGGAAGTATGCGGCAAAAATTAAAATGTTATTTTCTACAACTTATGTACATGAATAGTTTGTCTGCAATGAATTTAGTAAAAATTAAAACAAAAAACCAGCTAACAGACATATCGAAACTAAAACTAGCAGTGACTAATATTTAACCAAATATTTCCGATATATTACATTTACATCAGTTCCAGATGCTAAATTAAGTATATCTATGCTAATTTATAATTATATATGAATAAATAATTGTGATTTATTGGCATTTTTTCTCTTTTCTCTTGTATGCAGCCTGCATCAGTTCAAAAGTTCTAAAATGTGGCTCTTACATAGAAAATGGTTGCCCATCCCTGCTCTAGATTATTCTTAGAATGAAAATAACAGAACGTTAGGTAGGCCTAAAATAATTTAATTTTTTACTGTGATATGAATTGAATACTTTAGAAAATAATATTGATATATTAAAATACTGAAATTTTTATAGGCAATTGATTGTTTAACAAATGGTTAAGTTAATGAAATTAGCCTGCTTTCTAAGAATACAGATTCAAGTCTAGATTAAAGCCTCAGAAATATTCATGGATTTTTTCAGAGTTGTCTTCATTTATGTGCAACTTTGCATTTGCACAAGACTGCATTTAGAGAGCCCTGCACTTGGTTAATGCATTGCACAGGGCATTTTCAAAAGGCTTTGCATTTATACTTTGCACTGGCTTCACAAAATATGCAGTTGATTGTGGATAGTTAGATCTATGATCTATGTATGTTAGGCCCTATATATATATAAACATCCCAAAGCCTGATGTATTAATAATAAACCAAATTATCATTGTAATTAATTGGACTAATTAATTAGTAAATATTTCAATTATTAAATTTAATAAGAGATGGTGCCTTGCACTTACCTCTAGTACCAAATTACTTAATAGTTAATCATTAATAGTAGCACTTAATTAGCCCAATTAATTACAGCAATTGTTTGGTTTATTGTTAGGATCTGTTCCTCACTATACAACTTCCTTCATTATTGGCCTGGTTGAATTTATGTTGACTATGAGAAAGCTTTTTTTTAGTATCCATGATGTTAAAAGTATTGTTAGAAAAATAAAATAAAATGTTAATTACTTTTTCTGATACGGAAACATCCATAAATTATGTAACACTATTTTCATACATTTCAACTACCATTCCACCTGTATAACACTCCATAATGCTATTGCACATCTTCATCCTCAAAGTTATGTAATACACATCCTCAATTTTATACTAAGGAATAATACACAGTATCGGGTACTGAAAATTAAATTATGTTATTCATTACATATATAACATACAAAGTAATACATAAACAATACAGTATGCTATACAACACTTCAGAAACAAAAATGAATTGAGATCCTAGCAGTACTTAATATTTTTGTAAATATCCCGATCTGTAATACTGCATAACCACCCACTTGTATCTGTGTTACATAAATTTTAGACAGCCCTTAAAATAGTGTGGTATTTCAGAAAACTAATGGAATAGTTAGAAACATATTATATAATACAATTTATATATATATATATATATATGTGCCTTATGTTAAATATGCGAAGAAAAACTTATTTGTTTGATATACTGTAATGGCTTCTTCTGAAGAACAAATGAAAGATATTCCAAAAATGTTAAAAATTCACAACATATTAAAACTTTCTTTAATTATATTAAAACTTCTTCAAGCTGGTTCTTTAATATTTTAAATTTAAAACACACTTACCAAACCAGAAAATCCAGCAGTAAAACATTAATTCAAGAAATACTTAATAAAAAATGAATATTTTCCATAAACTTCCTAAATTGTCATCTTCAGGTTAAAAGTTTAAATTTGTGGACATGCAATTTTTTTTCTAATTAAGTATTTCTTAAATTAACATTTTAGTGTTGGATTTTATAGTTTGGTGAGTTTTTTTAACATTATATTACATCCTGTTCTCAGTTGTTATAAATATTTTAAATTTAATGATATATTTTGACATTTATACAGTATATTTTATGATCCTTAACTAATATGAAACGTAAGTAAAATTGATTTTCAAATACTGAGAAATCTATTATGTTTGAATTATTTTGGAGTTTATTTCATTAAATAAATATATAACATGATAAAAATATTTTTATTTCAGGTTTAGTTTATAGTTATGAAGTAGGTACTGTATATAATTATAGATATACATCCTCTGTTTCATTAAATGAAATTACTAAAGAAGAAGATTTTGCTAAAAATGTTGATTTTAAAATATCATCAGAAGTTCAATTAGTTCCGTTATGGCAAGATAACAGGAATCCTAATGAAAAGCTTCTTAGATTAAAGGTAAAGTAAATAAATTTTTGATTAAGAATATTGTAAAAACTGAAGCAAAATTTGTTAATACATTAAAACAGTAAAAAATCAATATTGACACTGCATGACATTCAGATGTAATGAACTCCAAAAGATGTATATGAAAATCAAACAAAAAGATTGCATATTATAGAGTTCTGTTTCTAGAGAGCTAAAAGAAAAAATGGATTTATATGATTGTCTTTGTCGAATAAAGAATATATAAAGTTTTATTAAAAACAACTCTCTTCATGTTAAAATTGACAATAGTTTTTAAAAAATCTGAGAGTATTTTAATTAAATAAATTTATTTGAATAAAACCAAAATTTGATTATAAGCCAAAAAATCATCATATTGAATCAGACTACTTTACCACTACTGTTAATAATTAAATTCTAAGTAATTTGGTACTAGATCAATACAGTGATGGTTTGGCATATTATTAAAAACATCACTCTTTGAGATAATTATAGATGTACAAAATTTGATTTTGAATAAGATATATATTAATGAATTATTTAAGGAATATGTTGTTTATTTTATATTACAGTTGAAGGAAATTCAAATTAATGCCATTTCCAGGAAAGGAAATTCATATACCTCAATGTTAGATGAGAGTACAAATATTCCACTATATTTATTATGGAGTAATGGAATTATTGAAAAAATATATACAAATAATAATGATGTTTCTAATATACTAAAAGGAATTGCTAGTAATTTTCAATTACAAACAATTGAAACAACTAGCACAGAGATTTCAGAGGTAAATTTACAATTTACATAGATATATGTATATTTACATGCATGGTATATATGCTTTGTATATTAAAAATATTTTAAAATTAATAGGTAGATGTTTCTGGTGAATGTAAAATGAAATATAAAGTAAATAAAAATAAAATTCAAAAACAGAAAGTTTCTTGTACATACCCTGAAGAAGATTCACATCATTTACATTCTAACAAGGTTTGTATGTTTTTATAGAAATTTGTATATCCATTTTTTTAATAAATATGTCCAATAGTTCCATGAATTTCTTCTTTATTGGAATACAGAGTCATTAATACAGCTCCAAATACCTTTTCACTCCAATTCATTTAACTTTCGAGGTTCACACACAACTTACTATTGAATGTTAGACTCTATTGTGTTTTAAATGAACTCTCCAATAGATTCATAAAATTATTTGATAATACAAAGAAATAAATATGTAATTTCATTTAATTTATAATATCTGTTTATTAGATTTCTTTCATTTAAATACAGTTTATACAAATTTTTTAACATTATTATAATGCAGTTATAACATATTTATATATGTATATTATGATAACCTGACTACAGAATTGAAGCAAACTTTTTCAGTTTGTCAGATTGTGCATTTAACTTTACTTAGTATGGAGATGTTTCATTTTGTCGGATTTTAATTAAATTTTTTCTTTAGGCAAGAGCATACCTGTAGCATAGTGATATGAGGCAATTTGTTCATAATTAAAGTAAATTATAAAATAACATTTGTTAGTTTTTATATGTTGATTCAAGTGGTGTAGCTTCTTTAAATAAATTATTAAAAAATATATAACATAATTCAAATATTAGACTAAGGATTTATTATTAATTCATGTTTGCTGAACATGAAATCATTTTTTATTTCCTTAATTGATTTTTATGTTAAGTCCTTTATGATTGTATTTGTTAATTATTGAATAATTTTGTTGAATTCAAAATTTTCTTATAATTGCTAATTTTGTACTTGAAGATTCTGACCTATCTTGCGTAAATTAATTAAATTATGTTCTTTTATCTAAATAAAACGTTTATTTAAATGATAATTGAAAGAATTTGCATTAAAAATAGACATTTTATTATCTGTTAGTAATTTTAGTGATTTAAATTTTAATTTTTGATTAATGTACCTAGATAATATAGAAAAAACAGTTCAAATTAGTACAGGTATACCTCACCTTATGTCGGTAATTGGTTCCAGGAGAGGTGACGTAAGTCGAATTTACTTGTGTAGTTACAATGTAAGTCGAAACTACAGTAGAAAATGCCAATAATGAGCACTTAAAGACCGCTAAATAAGATGACAACACAGAAACACAGATGTTTTCATGTTTCATTCTTTAGGATTTATGATGATTATATTAACATTTACTGTAAATGTACATATTTTAATATGATTTTATGTGCTTTTAACGCTTTTCTAGTGATATTACGACTTCAATATTTGTGGCAGATGGATGTAAAGTTGAATAAAATGACATAAACTTGATTTTTATTTTTCCATATACTTTTTTGACAAACGACGTAACTCGAAACAACATAACTCGAGGTATACCTGTATTTAAACATATGATATTGCAGATCAAAGAAATACTGACCATGGTATAAGAGAACTCTCAATATTAGATCTTTTCTAATTTTATTTAACTATACATTGCATATAATTATTATTTTAAATATTCATACATAAATTTCTTACTAAGTAGATTATAAAGAATAAATAATAAAATTATTTTAATATCATTTCATAATTTTGCATAAACATTTTTGTATAATTTTATTGTTAAGTTATTTTTAAAAATTTAAATAGATTCAGTCACCTACAATATTATTCTCATCAGAAACTGAATATGAATTGTTAGATGAAAATAAGGTAATAAATCATATTGTTGGTAAGGAGTATTTAAAAACTGATGCTACTTTTTGGAAACAAGCTGGAATAACTGTAAAATCTATGTAAGTTTTTTATATACTATATTTCAATGTGTAATATAATTTTTTAATGTTTGTTAACATATTTATTTACCTCATAAAATGCATGTTCTAATATTTTATTTGTAGTTATGTATAAATATTAAGTGAAACATTCAAGAAATTCTAAAATTAATAAGTTAATTTACTATTAATTATATTACTGTATGTAGAAGAATAGTCATGTGGTTTAGTGATCTCTGTGTACTCTGCAGATATGCATAAATTAACAAGTTTTTTGATACTAGATTTTTTATTTGTATAAAGACTTTTATCTTTGTTTCAGAAAAAAAATTAAGTGGCAAAAATTATGAAATAAAAACTAACACTTTTATAATTTAACTAATTTCAACTCTAAAATCTTTCTAATTCAGTATCAGAAGAAACATTATCTACTCTCCTAAATTTATAATTTATTTTCAAATTTAGAAGCTGTTCAACTTAGAAGTGAACCATAAGTGGAATAGCTTCAACACAAACACATAACTCTTATTTATGAATATGTACTGTACAAGTATTTACAACAAGTATTGGAAATGATACCCATCTCTTTCAATGCACTTACAACACATTTTATCATGTGCATAGCATTCCTGCATCTATTTTTATGACAGCATTGGTTATGTTAACCATTAACTCTTCTCAGGTGTGTGTGGATTGCTCTTGTAGACTGTCTTTTAAGTAACTCCACAAAAGTCTTGGCTTATAAGTTTTTTGATGAAGACTCATTTCTGGAGGACTGTGGCTATCAGTCTCCTGGATTGGTAGCCACAGTCCTCCAGAAATGAGTCTTTATCAAAAAATTCTTTCAGTATCTCTATAGTAGAGCCAGCAGTGTGACAAGTTCTACCATCCTCCTGGAGCCAGCAATCATACTCATCATCTTGCAGCAAGGTGATGAAATGTTGGATAATTTCTTGATGAGCTGTAGCATTCAGAGTGGTTAATCTTTCACTATATGCACAACCTATTTTCATATGATCAGGCATACGTCATAAATAGTTTCCAAATTAACATTCAGTTATGGTGTATTCAGATATAAACAATTATAGAATTGTAAATAAAATGTTTTTTTCAAGAATCAGTGCTTCATATTAAAATTAAAATAATTTGAAAAAGTGCACTGATGAAAGTTAATTACAATTTAGTTTATATCTTGATGTATTGCTCTACAAGATAGACATTCCTGAACTGTTAACTGATCATGAACACACAAAAACAAAAGCCATGTATAGTGGTTACATCCAGTTCCCCTCATTCCAGCTATAATCTTGCCAATCCTTGTACAAAAAACTTGGTAGTAAGTGTTGCAGATAAAATAGCAGCTTACTTTTAAGTTGAACTATATATTTCTTTCCATAAATATGCCTTATTGGTTTTATTTATATTTTCAATAATACAATATAATCTGAATTATCAAAGATAATGTAGACTGAGGATACTTAAGATAATCAGAGATTGTGATAACATAGACTCAGAGACTTAGATAAATAATTAAATAAATTGATCTTAATATAGTATGGTTGCTGTTTATTCAATTTCTATGTACAGTGTCCTATTAATTAACCACTCGCTGTCTGGACCCGAGTTTTTCTTGGTAGATGATCTCACAGCTTTTTGGTCAGAAAACTATGGCTTTATTTCAAAAATTGAACTACAAATGCATTTCAGAATGGTTTAAGTTTCCAACCCCTCTTCACTGCTGTTCAAAAAAAATTTATATACAAATTGTAATTAAGGACACAACGTTATTTAAATATCACGTAAAAAGATTTCTACAATACAAACACTTACATATCATATAAGGGCACATATTAAATTCTATTTCTATATTTTTATCTTTATCTTCCATAGGTATATATAACAATACACTATATGATAAAAATATAAATTATTGTGGTTTAAAACATTTCATAATAACTTTATATATTTTAACAGTATAAAACATATTCATTTAAGATTTTCCAAAAAACTTACATTTATCCAGTGATTATGTATTATATTTCATTTTTTACATTTAAAGTGGGTGGGTATCAGTTTATTCAAACGGAGTACTGTATAAGTGTTTGATATAAACATTCTCATACAACAATCTTAGACTGCGTTTTTTATTACAATATTCAACGCATAGAGGCACCCTCTGTTAATTTATACCATTGAGAATCAATTAACATACTTTCTGAAATATTAACTAAATTTTCTTTTGGGTGTTTTTTTATTTCTATGTTCTTTAAATTTTCTTTCATAAGGGTCCTTTTCTAAATGTAAATGGAAATTACATTATATCCATTTATATATTCATATATGTATCCATTTTATATACAGTCGAACCTGTCTATCTCAAATGTGTTTATCTCAAAAAACCTCTTTATCTCAAAATTTATTTTTTCCCTGCATTTTCAACCTAAATTCAATATATTTTCCATGTTTATCTTATGTAATTTTCTCCCAAAACATTTATATCTCAAATTATGGACTGAAGTGTCAATTACAGTTCAGCTACTATGTTTTGGTAGCATGTATTGTAGTTGAAAAACATTCTTGCAATTAACACTGTTTTTCTCTGATTGGCTATGGGTTTAGTATGGTTTATTTTTTTACATCAATGTGACACATGGGAAATTGCTATATCTATAGGGGTCAATTCCCATAGACAATCCTCCTGTTAGGACTTTCTATGGGAATTGGTCCCTATTTAGGTGTTGTAAATGCATTAAGAAAACCCAAAAAACTCCATATAGCCAGGCCATTGGTGAGCCATGAATTCACAATTAACTATCAGTATACAATGGTTTTATCCACTCAGCCACTGGTGGGCTAAGGCTGTGAGTTTGGCTAGTGTCTTATTTGTTGAAGGAAGTCAGACATTACAACCTACTGGCAAACTATTTCTGTTAAGATATGTCAAAAGTGTTTTATTTATACCTAATACAGATATGTACTATACTCTCACTATAATAATAAAACACCATACCTGCAATCAAACTTATTACTGTTGTAGTGAGTATGGTATTGATAAAAATCGGTCTCACAGTTGGTAAGGAAAACACAAGGGTCGTACAAAGAATTATCACTCGAACACAGGTTCCAGGAAGGAAATCTTAAACTTTATATATATATGACAAAAAAATACAACAATCAAAACACTACTACATTAATTGCTAAAATAAAGAACCACTTAGCCTAATAGTAATATTTACAGTATATAACAATGAAGAGTACATGCTGAGAGAACCAACACATTCATTAAATATTGTTCGATCTGAACAAGAAATTTTTCAACAGGAACAGGTGCACTACACACTTGTATGGGTTATTCCCTTTATCCTATATCTCTCATCAACAGTTATTACACTCTGGGTGGAATATCCATGTGGATGCAAACGGATTTGTCCAAACCTGAGTCCAGCTACCTTCAACCCTTACTTCGTTTCCTCCTTTGTCGAAGCTTCCTCACTTTAGTATCCTTCCGCTAGCGTACTTTCCACTCTGTCCACGGTGAAGTCCCAAGGAAAAAAGATCCTCGTGCATGTTTTACACTCCCTTTTATAACCCTCGCCATCCGGGGCTTTTAGCCAGTTACGTTATGTCGTCACAACCAACCCCAGACCAATGAGTGGTTGCCAAAGACGGAGGTACGCAACAAATGGAATGTTTTACAAAAAAAAATATCGCGACAATGTAGGGATCCAATGCAGGGCTGATCCCGATACACATAAAAAATAAAAGGAAGAAAAAAAATATACATATAACAAATTAGTGACAGAGCACTACACTGTTTACTATTTAGGAACTTTTATATTGTGGCCGTCGGCCATGATATTGTATATTTTGTATATTTTATTTTGAATTAATCCTAGCTTTCCTTCCTGTTTCTTTGTTCTGAATTCTTTCTAGAACTTTCTTGTCTAACCCTTTTGCCCTTGGGTAGGTTATCTTTTCCACGAAATTAAGAACAAAAGAGGGAGTGGGGCCCTGGGGCCAAATGAACAGAAAAAGAAGCACTCTGGGTGAGAATCCCGAAGAGGTAGGCAGCAAAAATGCAGTGCTCCAGAACTTGAGAAGGACGATCGAAGACTGCAAATTGCCAAGGGATCATTGAGAAAAGATGACAAAGTCAAAAGTAGACGAAAGGTCTACGACAACAGAAAGGTTACGAATAAGAGAGAGATCCGAACTTGTGTCTTATCCAAGAGCACATTCTCTGCAAAAACCTGGGTATTTCTATTCCTTTCCTTAACCTTCCTTATTTCTTCTGGAGTTAACTAATTCTTATGGACAAATTCAGATGATTTTACAGTTAAAGATCACATATAACTAAGGCAATACTTCACTAATAAAACATGCTATTAATTAATGAATTTATTTGTTTAGTTGAGCTAATAAACAACACTTTATACTGTAGCTATAAAAAATTTTTAGAAGATCAGATTATGTATAACAGAACAATAACAGAAATATGATGCATTAAATATCAGAGATACAAACATGCTACAGTGAAAGAATCAATATGTATTTTTCCAACGACAAAACTGAGTAACTGATTAGTCTCTATAAATACAATGTTATTGCTTTCTTTTGAGAAATTTTCAGAAATCTCTTCTTGATACAATTATAAAGTATCTTCATTAAAAGATATTTAATTTTATTGATATTTTGGGAATTTGATAAAATATAATTTCAACGAAATTATTATTTTTTAGATATGAATTAAATTTAAAGGATCAAGAAAAAATGAATTCTGAAAAATTAGGAGACACACTTAGTGAAACATTGTCAAAATTGTCAAAAGGTAAACATTTTCAATTATTTTTTGAATATAATTTTCAATTTGAAATGTTTTATATTTGATTGAATAAATTTAAAATTTTTAATTTATAAATGAAATGCAGTTTTACATATAATAAATAAATATATTAAATGAATATATTCATTTTTAATTTATAACTTCTGCTTCTATATATGTAATTAGACAATTTTCATAAATATTCAATATAACAAATTTTGTTAAATTGGAAAAATAATCTATGAATTAATTGTAATTTTTATCACAATATAGTAGAGATTAGGCACAAAGTGCTCATGCATACTAATACTTCTGTCTTTCTCTGTACAAATTTTATTTTGCATATAGAATAGATGAAAATTAAATTTTCCCTGTGTTATTGAAGATATCTTTCTCCATGTTGACAGTTGTAAGTCTTTAAAACAGTTCCTAATAATTGTTTTTAGATTTTCAACTGTTATAAGACAAGATAAGAAATTTTCTCTTTCCACAATGCCCCAAAAAGCTGTACTCTACCAGATAAACATACAATCCTCTGCCCATTGAATTTGTTGTCAAGATATTCTCAAATTGGGAAATTGAGGGTACGATCTCATGCCTATGATATTTTTGGTCAATTTCTACATCTTAGCAACAATGTAGTTCTATGAAATTTAATGTAAGATAATACAAATGTTTATTTTATATTAAAATTAATTTAAAAAGTAAACTATAATTTGAATAAAGTAAACTTCTCAAAAGCTCAAGTTATCTAATAATCAGTTTTATTATATCAAATAGGATCCATTTTTTAGATAAATACCATTTAAAATAATTATTTGAAAATATTTAGAAATATTGGAAACATCAAAGAATATGATTAATGTAATTGAAAACTCAGTTGATATTTACAAATCTTTTCTATTGATTAATTAAGTGCACAGTCAAGCACTCAAAATTATCATAATATATAATATAATAACTATATTATTATAATATATATTATCTATATATAAAAATTTATATTCAATTAATACATTAATGATGAATTAGTAAAATTTTGAAATAACGTATTAACTGTGTTTACAAAATTTGAGTTTTATGAAAGTTGTTTTTACAATGTTGATTTCAGTGAATAAATATTGAAGAAAAATAAAAACATTAGATAAATTTAAAAATTATTTTGTTAATTTGATAAATTAAATTTTTAATTCTGTTAAAATTCAGATATACATTTATAAAAACTTAATTCTTTGAAAATTTTATATGACTTTCTTTCCTGAATAATAATGATTTATATTTAATTTACATACAATAATACTTCAACTTTCAAGGAGAAGAATATGTTTACCTTCAAAATAATGCTTTTAATGCCAAATGATATACCAAATCATTAGTTATTTTAAGGCCATTTTAATAATTAAACTGTAATTTGACTAGAGATGGCAGTCTAACTGCTTAATATATATATATAATGCTCTTAATGTAAGTTTTTTATTTTTTGTCCTTGATTTTTTTTTATAAGATTTCATTTCATCATTCTGAAGATGAGGAACTTTGTTTTTGATAGTATTATGTATCAGGTCAGTCCATAAGTTCGTGCGTATTTTTATCTACAAAAAAAGCAGCAAAAAATTTTAATTAAATTTTATTTCAATCTATAATGTATTCACCATTATTTTGTACAATTTCTTGCCATCTTGATGGTAGCTTTTTAATCCCGTCTTCATAAAATGATTTCGGTTTTGAATCAAAATATTCAGAAATAGCCTTTTTTACATTGTTCTCATCCTCAAAAGTTTTCCCTTTTAAAAAATTCTGCAAACTGCGAAAAAGATGATAATCACTGGGAGCAATATCTGGCGAATATGGTGGATGAGGTAAAATTTTCCAGTTGTAGCTTACAAGTTTCTGTACAGTTATTTTTGCAGCATGTGGTCTGGCATTGTTATGCTGCAAGAGAACCTGCTTTCTGTTCACTAATAACGGTCGATTTTTTTTCAATTTTTCATTTAAACGCTCTAATTGCTCACAATACATTTGAGCTGTAATTGTTTGATTAGGTTCTAACAGCTCAAAGTGAATTACACCTGACATATCCCACCAAACAGACAAAAGAATTTTTTTCGGATGCAACTCACCTTTTGCAGTCGGTTTTGGCTGCTTGTCGCAATCCATCCATTGTCTTTTTCTCATCACATTATTATAGAGGATCCATTTTTTGTCTCCAGTAACCAGCCTACCAAGAAAAGGTTCTAAAGCAATGCGGGATAAAAGAGACATGCAAATGTTTACACGTTGTCGGTTAGCTATTGACAGTTCATGTGGTATCCATTTTCCTAGCTTTGAAACTTTTCCGATTTGTTGTAGGTGTCTATGAACAGTTCCATGGGATGAATTTAAACGTTCCACAATTTCATCAACTGTTAAAGATGGTTCTGCTTCAACTAGTGCAGAGAGAGCATCATCATCAAAGTCAACGGGTCTTCCAATACGAGCCTTATCCTTCACACTAAAATCATTGTTTCTAAATCTTTCAAACCACTTCTGCGCAGTCCTTGCACTAATTACAATTTGATTATGTACAGTATTTATTTTTTTGGCTGCATTTGTAGCATTCTCACCGCTTAAAAATAAAAAGTATAAAACATGTCTTTTGTATTCGTGGATTACTTCCATTTTAACGAAAAAAACAACTGAAATGTTCACAATTCTGAACAGTATTATATGAGTGAGATCCAATTTAACACTTCAGTGTAAAAATTATCACATTAGACTGACATTTTTAACAGCAAAACAACATTTTTCTCAATGTCATAAAAATGTGCATGGACTTATGGACTGACCTGATAAATTAAAATATAAGACTCTTGGAAAAAATTTTTCTCAAGAGTTATTTGGAAAAAAAGTTATTTTGATTATCTAGTATTATAAATAACTTTTTAAAATTATTAAATATTGAAACTTCAGCAATAATCATTGATATCAGAGATACTATTAGAATAAAAGGAACAATATTGTACACAGAAAAATTGATTTTATGCTTCAATGTAATTACGTTAAAATTTTTTATCTGGTAAATTTACAGTTTGAATTTATTATGGTCAATGTGCATAATTATATTTGAATGATTATATACAGTACTTAAACAGTAATAGAAAAATTAATAACCTTTAAATTTAATTTTAGAGACTGGAGTTGAACTGAAAGAAGAAACCTTAATTGCAAAACCTCTTAAATATGGTTGCAAAGAAAATTGTAAACCAGTAAGTAATTTATTTACATTTTCAAAATACATTATTGAAACCCTTGAGTAATAAGTTTTTTTATATTATTATAACCATAAAGAATACATATAATTATTCATGTTAAATTAAAGTTATTAATTTTCAAGTTAGATATTATGTAATTTTTGTGATTTAATAGTTTGACTCAAAAATCTGTAATATGTAACTTTAAATTAAAACGTTTGTTTATGTAAATTAAATTCATACATGCTTTACAAACATAGACGTAAAGGTCATATAGTTACAGAATGATAGGAAGAGATGTAAGGAGAATTACTTTTTCTGATTTACAATTAAGAAACAACATAACATTGTGAACTGTTAACATAAAGTTTCAAAAAATAAAATAATTGTCTTAATTAATATTATGATATATTTTTATGAAAACTTTTTAAATAGTAGAACTTGCAAGTAAAAGAAATTTATAAAATGAGCCAAAAGTTTTGAAAAATTATTTTTGATAGTTGCAAAATAACATTGAACATCATTTAAAGTCCAAAAAGTAACTATCTGACAAAAGTAGAGTTACATATTGACATACTTCACAAATATGAAATAGAATATAAATCCAAAAACAAGCTCTTGAAGATATGTACATATGAAACATTTTGCAAGACTTTTTTGTCTCAACTTCAGATCTTCAAATTTTTGATTTTGGAGCACTGAGACAAAAAATTTTGAAAACTGTTTAATCTATACATATGCTTGACTCTAGTAGTCTATCAAACATGTCTTTTTGGATTTATATTCTTCACATAAATAAAGTACCAACAGTTTTGGCTATTCTTTGGGGTTAGAGTGACATAAAATAACAACTGCTTCACTGGATATGTAACACTTATATATTTAAGTTATATCATTTTACATCGTTCTTCTAGAAGTCTACAAGAAACGTCAAAATAATTGATGTTTTGTGTAAAATGTTGTCAATATGTAATTCTGCTTTTGTCAGAAAGTTACTTTTTAAACTTTAAAAAGTTTTTTTTTTTTTCTGTTCACTACACTTTACTATATTACCATAATCATCATCTCCAGTCTTTCTCAGTCCATTGCAGAACAAAGGCCTTCCTATGAGTCTTTCATTTTCTTCTTTCTCTTGTAATACTAATTCAGTGTTTTTCAAATATGGTGATGTCATCCTTTTAATCTGTCTCCTTCTTTTGGTATTCATTCTTGTTTTTGGATTTATATTCTTCACACAAAATGAAGTACTTAACATCTTTGACTTTTTTTGTGAGCTATTTGTAAATGACATAATACAAGATAACAGGTGGACAAATACGGGGAAATATTATCATAATACTTGAAATAAAATTTCTGCGTTTAAGAAGTAAAAAAGTATTTAAACACACAGTTCCAAATATGTTTTGTTTATGTTTTATCACAGTAAATTCCAAATATGTTTTGTTTTCAGAATAAAAATGAAAATGAAGGCTAATAAATTCAAATACTTTATTGCATTCAGTTTTTATCATCATTTTATGTTACACTGTTTCTGACTAATCATCTAGTGTTGTAGAATGGAAAAATTTAAAAATTTTTCTTTTGTATTGTCTTTTGTCTGAATATGAAATATACTAATCTCGAAAATATATGCAAACAAAATTTTTACAGTTTAATATATCAGTGTGTGTCTGTAAGTATGCATGTGTAGCAATCTAAATTTATCAATGTGCATGATAATCATGTGCAACATGATTTACATTTAACTATAAGTTAAAGCTTATGAAATACTTAAAACAAAATAAGATAATATTTTTATTTTAAAATTTTTTATTAAAATTTAATTTAATTTAATATCTAAGGTTATCAAGGAGCAGAAAATCAATACATTATTATTATGTTTATTAAATATTCTACATAATATAATATTACTTAACATTTACATAATATTTATTCTAAACAAATTATTTCTTTCAGTTATCCAATCTAGTCACAGATTTCAAATCCAAGTTAGAAGCAAAAAAACTCTCAACATTAGAATCTGCTTCAACTTTTGTTACACTGTTAGAAAAATTTCATTTGGCAACAAAAAATGAATTATTAGAAATACTGAAAAACAGAAAAAACAACAATATCATGTAAGCTGTAAATTTAAATTAATAATAATTATTTTAATCAATTAAAATTTTTGTTGACAAATAAAACTTGAATAAATTTTCAAAAACTTTTAATATATAGCAATATATTTATTTTAACAAATGCTTTTGTCTGTTTTGAATTTAATGTTTTTTTTTCCTGGACATTTATCCAACAACAGATTCAGTATAAAATTAATTGAAATAAAAATGATGATACATTAATATTTTTTGAAATATTATAAATTTATCATCATTATAAATTCATCATTATAAATTCTTAAATATTTCTATTCCAGTATATCTTTTGTAAAGCAGATAATGCTGTTTCTGTAGCATTGATCATTTTTATAGATTTATATACATATATTTATACAGTGTCAATACAGTGTATGAGTAGCATATTTCTGTATTTTTATTTTATATTATAAAATGAAGAATTATGTATTTTCAATATATTGAATTCCCACTGTTATAAATGAATTTATTTTTCATTTCTTAACCTTAACAAAATATAAATATAATTATCAGAAAACAAATAAGAATAGTTCAAATAAATGACATTATTATAGGAAAGGGGAGATAATTGTCTCTATATTTAAAATAAATTGTTGTGATATATTTATCATAATTTAATATCTTTGATATGTTTATATGTTTCTTCATATATATACACACTAATGCTGCTTGATCACTCATAGTTTTCTGTTTTGAGTTTTACTATTATTATACATTTTCATATTCATTCAAAAGATGAATTTTTATGATACACACATCAGTGCAGGTAGCTGTTTGAGCTGCCTGTGTGCAATACTGATTATGCTGCCGCTGTTTAACTACAACTACCTACGCTGAGCTTGCCAGCAATACCAATTTGCCGTT
Organism: Centruroides vittatus; assembly: GCF_030686945.1. Taxonomy (NCBI): domain Eukaryota; kingdom Metazoa; phylum Arthropoda; class Arachnida; order Scorpiones; family Buthidae; genus Centruroides; species Centruroides vittatus. Next base: position 327,694 of record NW_027122041.1, read on the forward strand.
CCCTGGATGTGCCGCCCGCGTGCAGTGCACGCCTTGCACACCCGCTTACGGCAGGCCTGGATACACATATAAATATATATATGTGTGTGTGTGTAGTACAGATTGAAAAGAAGACAGGAATGGTAATCTTAGTGATATCTGTTATTGTATTTATTATGTTACACATTAAAAAAAATGTACATAAATGCTACTTTCAAGAGTAGAAATTTTGATAACATCAGATAAAACTGGTACCATTATACCACCATATTTTATTTTAATTTGTTTTATTTATTTATTTTTTAATGTGTGTTATGCTCTCTTCCTTTGGTAATCCATATTTCACATTTGGATCTTGTTTGATCTTACATATATGTGACTGCTATTCTTTGTTTGCATGTTTATGTAAGTTGCTGATCTGCACTGATGTGAGAGAATGGAAACACTTCTTTTAATAAAATATTTGGCTTTTTGAATTAAACAATTTTAGTGTATATTCTTTATAGAATATACACTAAAATATAACATTAAGTAAAAATATAACATATAACATTAAGTAAAAATCAAAGCTTATAAAAGCTTTGATTTTTACTTAATGTTTCTTTCTCAATAAATGCAAGAGAACTTGAAAATATTTAATATAAATAAATATTTCTTCCTTAAAACAATACTTATGTATATATTTTAATCTGAGAGACATATTTATATGCTATAATAAATTTTTCACTTTATTGTATCATGTAGATATGTTTCTCAGAAAACAAAAAAGTCATCATTTAAATGCAGTTTTCTTTGTAATGAATAGTCTATATGATCAGTTTTGGATATATTTTGCTAGTGTCATGAACAGGCCATAGCTGGAGGGAAGTCAGGTTCTTCGTTCCAAATGACAAAATTCTATTTGATTTTTAAAATTTATGAAATTTAATTAAATTTGGCAAAGTAGACAATATATTGGTGTCTTCTGCTGTCTTTTTTTCTGCACTTGAGGAAAAATTAACAATTCCTCGGTGGAGTCAACCTTTCATTTGAGGCGTGAAAGTGCATGGAAAAGGACAGCAGATGACACCTATGTATTGTCTAGTTTGCTAAATCTATTTAAATTTTGTAAATTGGAAAAATTTAATTGTCCTGGTAATTTTTATCAAGCATTCTATTTGATATTGTTTTTTAGATAAATACAGTATATAATTTTCTACATTTAAATTTCAAATATTTTTGTTCCATTTTTTACCTACATTATTTAGTCTTAATAGCATTATACAGTGGAACCTCAGTATACGACCTTAATTCGTTCCTGATGTTTGGACTAATACCGAATAGGATGTATACCAAACCAACCTTTCCCATAAGAAGTAATGTAAAAATGATTAATCCATTCTCATGTAAAAAAATCCCCTCTTGATATGGTATATTAATGGGGTTGTAAAATAATTTAAACACTGTTTGAGCACATTAATAAAAAATTAAATTTTATTATAGATTTTTAAAGTTATTACAGTATATTGTATTATATTATTTGAATCATTAAATCAAAATCAAATCAAATCAAACTCTCCTTAATACTAATAATCTGTTTGCAAAAGGGGTTTAATCAATTTCTAATGTTAGCAGATTTAATAATGTCTTTATTTTTCACGATTGTCGATATCGTCATTCTTCAAATATGGTATGCAACAGTTAAATCTCGACATGCATGCCACCTTCATATTTCTCAACAATCTCTTTTATCAGTTCCATTGTGATTCTAGTCATTTTTTAGTTTTCTGTTGCTTTTCATTTCCCTTTTTGCAATTCATGATTAATAAAAACAAGAAAATTTTACTTACAAATTAAAATCAGAAGAAATTTAACAAAGTTATAAACCGTGGCACCACGAACCATCTAGTCTGGTCTAGTACACCGATAGTGCTACTTGTTCATAGATGGCGCATATAATTGAATTAAGTCATATACTGAACAAAAGTCATATACTGAGCAAAATTTGTTTCGTCTAAACAAGACGTATTCCGAATTGGACGTATTCTAAAGCAGACGTATACCGAGGTTCCACTGTATTATATTTAAAAAATTTGGTAGGGCAGGTTTGTGAACCCATTTTCCCTGCGATAACCTCCAGACTTCTTGGAAAGTTCATCCCACAATTTGCTAGAGCCACACTTGCTATATTTGGTCTAGATATACCCTCAATCATGAATCTATGCTAATATAAATTGATATAATATGTTGAATAAATAGAATAGTAATAACAATAATTTATTTGTTTACAGACCTCAAATTCTAGATTTAATTTCTGCAACTCAAACAGATGCTGCTTTTGAAGCAGCTCTTGAATTTCTGGATTTTTCAGGAAAAAATATAGATTTACCAGAACGATTCCTTTTGGGTCTTTCTGTGACTTCTCATCCAACTCCTAAGATGATAACTGAACTTTTGGTATGTTTCTATTATCTATTTTACACATATTGAAACTAAATTATATTTAAAAATTATATATTCATTCATGTATGTATTTCTTCTACTTAAATTATCAGTTGATTTTTTTTAAATTTTGAGAAATTTTGGATAAGATATTATTCTATATTTTGAAAACTTCAGGAGAATTTTGATAAATGCCATTCTCAGTTAGGTGATAAATTACAATCTTTCTAACAAAAAAAATATGTTTCTTTAAATACACTAATACAAAATTAGATACTATAACAAATTTTTATATGAATTATAAGTGAATATTCTGAAAATATAATTTTTCTGTAAATTTTGATAATCCAATGATTCAAAAGAAATTATAAAACTTTTAACATTCTTACATTTTAACAGAAGAATTATATAAATTATGTTAAACAACTGAGTAATATTAAATTTGAGAAAAATAAACAACAAGGATGTTAAAAAGTGTTCAGTGTTAACAACAAAATTAATTCAAAAAAATTGCACATTAATCACAATTACTTTCAATTAATGGTGCAATCACAGGAGGTGCAAGAGGCAAGTGCTCCTTCTAAAGAATATTTAAAAAGAAAAAAAACCAAAAACATCATCAAATTTCAAAAAAACTGAAAACTCAATAAATTGATCAATGTAATGTCCACGAATAAAAAAAAATTGAAAATGACATTATAAAAAACGTAATTGATTTTGTTACAAATTTTATAATAAAAACCTGGCAAAAATTTTTATCCCCCTATTTGTATCATACTTGCCACTGCTTTTGATAATTGTCACATTATGGTCATCAGAGAAATGGAACAGAAATGAAATAATGACAGTATTGTCATTTCATTTCTGTTCTGTTCAACTGATATACATAATGTGACAATTATTAAAAGTATTTGTGATTAATGTGTGATTTTTCTTTTAAGTCAGTTTTGTTGTTAACACCAAAGACAATTTATTTTTCTCATAATTAGTATATGTTTGTAACATCTGCAGTTACTTTAAGTAAATACAATCTCTCTACACACCGGTAAAATAAGTATATAAATTCTTCAAACCTGTTAACCGGAGTCGGTCTATTTTTAGAATTGCAAATGTTTTCACAGCCCCTCCTGGGCTCTTCTTCAGGCTTCCTCATATAGGCTGTTAATGTTCGAATAAACATTCGATTTGAATTTCTTTTCCGAATATTATCATGTGCAACAGCTGGATAGTTATATTGTGCATGCTCCATGCTCCTCCCTTTAAACATTGTTTCCTAGCAAAACCTGCCATGCACTGGCTAGGATCATTTCTTCCTTATGATTAATGCACATACTACATAACTCCGCCTTAAATATCTCCATGGCTTCTAGCCATTTCAATTGCTGTGGGTTGTAGCTGGGTATAATGATTTTTGCCGCATGCAGGTCTGCTGTTATCTCCTCTTCCAATGCGTATGTTGCTAGAGCCATAGTGTATCTACTGTGCTGTATGTCTGATTCATGCTCTTTTAACCTCGCTTTTAATGCATGTTTCATGGAACCAATATATGTTAGTTGTCTGTCGCACCTGTGGTCTTCTAGTGGTACTGTATATACTCCTGGAAGCCTTTCGGGGTTTGGTGGGTCTTTGCTGTTGCTTAATATTCTGAAGAGAGTTTGACATCTTCTGTACGCAATGTTAATTCCTTGTCGCTTGGCCACGGTGTTGTAGATGGATTTCAGTACTGGATTGTATGTAATAGATATCCTTTCATTTTCTTCCTCTATGATATTCAATGGTTGTCCTGTCAGATTATTTACCTTTTGGGAATTCTCATGTCTTCTAGACAACTTTTCAATGAGAGCTTTATTGTATCCATGGCTTATAGTGATATTTTTGATGTGATGGAGTTCCATTTCGAGCGCTTGTTTTGTACAGGAGTGCGTGTGAGCCCTTCTCACTAATGCTCGGAACGCAGCTATTTTGTATTGAAAAGGATCATATGTTGATGATAATGTTTATTCGAACATTAATGGCCTATACGATTGTGGCTGTACACCATGTGTTTGTATATAGTTTATATTTTATTATTATTTTTAATTTCACTTTCTCATGCTTTTATCCCCTTTTCTTTTCTTTACCTATTGTTTTTCCTCTTTGGAATGTCTCTCCGACATTCCTTTTCTTATATGGTCATAGTATATCCCCTAGAACAAAGAAAGGGTGCGCGACCCCTAAGGGGTTGAGTACGAAACTAGAGGGCAGGAGGGTCGTGAATGAGAGAACAAAAAGGATTCAGACTCAAGAAAGTGGGAGAGAGAGGAGCTTCTGGTGCGTTCTGGCAACGTGCAGAAGAGAAAGAGTAGCGTTTGATTGACAGACTAAAGAATTCGCTGTGATCGATCCATTTTGTTTGTGATCAATTCATGAGAATTAACTGTGAATTTTGGCAAGCGAATGAACTGAAAGGAAGAAGAGAATTCCCTCTACGTATTTTGTGTAAGACCCTCGCCAAGGATGTTATAAAAGAGACCGATTTTTCGAAGACCTCAAAGACCAACACTGGGTACCCCTTTCCTAACTTCTTACATTTTCTTACCTGTTCTTTATTCTCCTCCTTTAGTTTAATATTAGTTTTAATTTTCATTTTTTATTCGTGTTCATAATAGTATAACATTAGCATAAGATTAGTTTAATTATTTTCCTTTTGTCGCGAGCTATATATGAGTTGGGGAATTTTTGTACAACATTGTTCGCTCATACGTTTATTTCCATCTGTCGGGACAGAAAATATACTGGCATCCTAAAAGAACCTGTAGCTAATAACTTTTACCTAAATTAAAATTTACTTTTTTCATTTTTATTTTGGTTCCACGTGTATTTCTTTTAACAAAGAAATTAACATATTTTCACACGATGAAGCCTGAAGAAGAGCCCAGAGGAAGGGCTGTGAAAACGTTTGCAATTCTAAAAATAGATTGACTCCGGTTAACAGGTTTGAAGAATTTATATACTTTAAGTAATATTAAGTTAGAGATACATTGGAATATATTCTCTTCGAAGAAAAAAACATCACTTTTACTAACATTATAAAATTTGTTATAAGTATTTCAGTTTAAAAAATGTTTTAAGTATTTAAAGTTAAATAATTTATATTTCAATTATGAAAAGTTTGTTATAATCAAATTTCACTGTGCTTATGAAGGCTGATTTTTCTAAGCTTTCCATCCCTTTCTTTTATTCAATTGGTCACTATCTTGAGCTGAGTCTGTTAACATCTAATTCAAGTACTACAAAGCAATTCATGCTTAGCTCTTTATAAGTGCTAATTTGAAGTTAAATAGACTTTTCTCATAATTATTTATTTGTTGGTAAAATATTACATTATATTTTACATTATTTTTATATTACATTATATTTTTTTTTTATAACTTACCATTTGTTCTACTGAAGTTTATTCAAGCCAATACACTGTTACTTCTGTGGTGGAGTGAAACAGGTAGTAGAAAGACTCGAAAATTTTATATTTTTGTAAATAGTCATAAATTCAAGTTTAATTGAAGATGTTCTGGGGTGTTCATGTTATCATGTGTGCTTGTATGCAAATGAACTTTAGGATTACCCAAAACCGCCACCAGAGGGCTTGAACCAGTAATATATTGTGCTAAAGAGCAAAGTAGTTGTAATTAAAAGTTGTAATCATTGTTTTAGTTTTAAAGGACGCCGAATCCTCAAATAAAAGGTCGGCGTTTCGATCAATTTTAACTGTGTGAAATTTTTTTATAACTTACCATTTGTTCTACTGAAGTTTATTCAAGCCAACACACTGTTACTTCTGTGGTGGAGTGAAACAGGAAGTAGAAAGACTCGAAAATTTTATATTTTTGTAAATAGTCATAAATTCAAGTTTAAAATATTACATATTTTACTATGATTACAATAAATGTTGTAAAAAGTTATTTTTTGTTTAGGAAAAATGAATCAGTTCAATTAGTTTGATTTTATATATTAAATAATTTATAAAGGAAATAAATTATTTAAAAAATGAAAAGGAATGGAGAGAGTGATAGAAATGAAGTGACATTTGTTATATTTGATATTTTCCTTTATTTTTTAGTCATGCTCTTTAACCAGTGGTTTGCTGTTTTTCAAATATAATATGAAAGGATTAAGAAATTTTTCATTAATTTTATCTTGCATCAGAGTTTTATTAGACATCTAATACCCAAAAATATGAAGAGATTGATCAATTTAATTGTTTTTTTGATACGTGTAAAATATCGGAAGGCTTTTGTTTAATGTGAAATTTGATAGCAGGCAATAAATCCTTTTTTCACATAATTACAAAGAAGGAAGCTGTAGCTGGGTAATATTTTTCTTTGAAGTGTGTTTATTTTTTAAAGTAGAGTTTTGAATAGAGGAATAGTTGAATTAAGCATCTTCAATTACATGTAACCAATTTGATTTTGAAGCTTATTACACAATCATCAGTTATGTATTGCACTCTCAATGAAAGTGAAAAGTGAATTGTCTGAAAAAGTGGTAATGATGAATGGTTTTATGTGGCATGTAAAAAAGTTTAAAAATTATGAATATTACTTTTAACAGAAGCATACAGTAGTATGCGTTGTTAGGAAATCCCCAAACATTAAAAAAAAAAACTGAAATCTTCTGACTTAACAACAATTTTGATGTAATCTGAAAGAAGTACCAGGAGGACAGCTCAAAATGTAAAATAAAAAAATTAAGCAAAACTGAGAATTTGAGTGGAAACAGTAGATTTTTATATTCATTTTACTATTCATTATTAATTATATTTTATTACATATAATGAATATCTTGTTAAAAAAATTATTGAATCTGAATACTATATAATTTCCTTATAATTTTATTCACAGTTTTAATTTTATTATTAACTAAAATATTTTATTTAATAGAATCTAGCAAATAAAAAAATTAGTAATGAAAAATTAAGAACAACATTGTTAATGACCTTGGGATCTGTCTTGAATTTTTTTTGTAAAATAGATGATTCCTACTTGGATTTACCAGTAAGTATTTTATTATCATTTTATATAACAAATAGCATTTATTTAATTTTGATTATTAATTAATAATTTTAATCATTTATTTTACTCTGATAATATAGATTTTTTATTACTGATTTATTTAAGGAAAAAGATTGTGGTGATTAAAATATATGAATAGTATTAAATGTTTGAAAACACAAAACATATATATATATATATATATAATTCGCATTGAACCGTTTAAAAACCAGTAATAAAAATTTGAAAACAAACGTTTTCGACCGTTAACTCGGTCTTCATCAGGTTCTAACTATTGAGATTCAAAACTGTTCCAGAACGTATTCAAATTTTCGAATAGAACTGTTGTGCATTCGTGTTACATGTTGGCATGCGTAATACGTGTGGCGCAAAACACAACGAAATTACAATCCATATACAAACGAATTAAATGGAGCTATGGGGAACATCCCCTTCGTAACAAAACTTCCAAGCTTGAGAAATGTTACACGCATCTTTAGAATTGATGCAGGTTGTGTGCAGTCCAGCCTTGTATATTTCCAGACTGAACCTGATGAAAGACCGAGTTAACGGTCGAAAACGTTTGTTTTCAAATTTTTATTACTGGTTTTTAAAAGGTTGAATGTGAATTATTTGCTCACACCAGTACAGAAGTCGAACCTTTAATATATATATATATATATACATATACATAACTGTTTTAATTGAAGTATAGGAAATAAATATACAAACATATTTGAATAATCTGCCATGTTTGGATTTAGTAAAAAGAGTAATTTGATTGACTGGAGATAATATATATATATATATATTATAATCATAATTGAAAAAACTTAATACTATTCAACTGAACTGTTTGTTTTTTGTTATGTCTGAAGATGGTAAATTGGCTGAAAACATTTAAATTATCATACTTAGTTTCTTCTTGTACTTCAATTAAAACATAAAATGTAGAAAATATATTCATTTTTTTACATTACTGAATTAATAAACTACAATATACAATCATTTGGAAAAATTTTTCACATGAGATAATGCTTAGTTTTCTTACAGTAGATCTTCTTGAAATTATAATACATTAATTATTAAAAATTATTGAGTAACAAATTCCATTTCTGAAATTGTTAATTTATTGAGGAATACAATTATTTCTGTAGAGACAGAAATCAATAGGGTTCAAAATAGAATTTAATTTTTATAAATAAAAAAATTTATATTGAAATATTACTTTAAAAATTATTGAAAATATAAAAAAAAAAACAAATATAAAATGAGATATAACATTATTACGCTAATGTAGATTACTAATATTATTTTTACTTTCTAGTTGAAAAGTCAGAAAAACTGATTCCAGTCCATACACAATTTCTATTTAAATCTTATATTTCTTTCAATTATACATATATAGAATTGATCATTTCACTATGTTCATCTATTACTGATTTTAAAATCTATTTGAGACATTAATTCATTCAAAAATTATAGTGCTAAATGCTTCAATAATTTAATTTGTATAACATTAAAAGATATTCTGTAAGTGCCAGTAACAAATACAGTGGAACCTCTATATCTGTCATTAATCTGTTCCTAAGAGCCTAACGAATATGGAATATGACGAATATAGAAACAATTTTTCTCATAATAAATAACTGATATTCAATTAATCTGTTCCTATCCTGAAAAAAGGTACAAGAATAAAAATTATATTGTTTGTAAAACTTTATCTTTATTGTACTAAATAAATATAGTATAGTGGTAGAAGGGGAAGAACTGTATTATTAATATAGTATATTAATAATAATATAGTATTATTGTTTAGAAGAAGACATATCAATTAAAACATTAGGTAATTCCAATTATGATCACGAGGTCTGTTTTGCCGATGATTCAGTAGCACTCGATTTAATAAAGAACTTGTCCAGTGTTGTGTGTTTTTGTCTGCTTTTTAAAATTTTTCTGAAGTAGGCAATTACATTATCAGTGAATGTATTTGTATTTTGGTTGACTATAGCAACGTTTGGGTGTCACTTTGGAGTGATTGGAACTTGGTTTCTTGCATTGATTATTTTTAATAACTCACCAACACACACGATGACCGCACAAAGCAGACTGATTAACTACAGCTAGCTAACACGGCTAGCTGATCGGCATGGGCGTGTAATTGTAGTGCCACTTCCAGTGTTGGGAATGACGATGAATATAGAAAATACTGACGAAATATAGAAAAATAAAAAAGTCATCAAAATGTGACAAATATCGAATGTTACAAATATAGAGGATGAATATAGATTCTCCACTGTATATATAATTTATGTAAATGTTTAAAAAAAGCATGAACATTATCTAAAACATTGGAAATTAAAGGTTAACTACACTTTGCAACTTGAACACAAACTATATGGTGTATTTTCTCGGACACATGGCAAATTTCATCACTAAGTTTTCCTCAGTTGATACGTGTATTAAGTTTTGTACACGTTTCGGGCTGTTGACGCCCCTCTTCAGCCAACTTTAAATCACAGATTTTTGCAAACATAAAATTGTTTTAAAACCTCTCTGTACATTAATTAATTTTTTATCATCTAGTCGATCTTTTTTCATCGAGGCCAGAGATTCTGTTGTACAAACGAATTCTTATTGGTTTTGTTGCGTATGACTCTATTCATTTACATAGTGATGTGGTAGATGGGCCACCTCGTGGCAATCTTCTGTTTATAGGCATTAATTTTTATTTTATTATTTTACATAAAAATAATTTACTTTTTAGTTTATATAGAAATAATTTACTTAGTTCCAATTTATAATATGCTGAGCCAATTTTCGTTTATTTTTATACTAAAGTTTTTATTTATACATTCCTTACTTTTTATAATTTCAATGCTTTCTTTAAACTTTCTTTTATATGTTTCTTTTTCTTTATGAAGGATTTCCACATTATCTTTATCTATTTTGCAACCGTTTAGAGTACAATGGTCATGAAAAACGGAATTTATTCTATGATATTTTAAGTCGGCTATATGTTCTTTTAATCTGACTCCCAATTTTCTTTTTGTTTCTCCTATATAGTGCTTATTATTATTACAAGTACAAGGGATCTTATATACTACGTTTTTAGCTTCAGTTATTGCTTGTTGGTTTTTCAATGGGTTGAGGTGTTTTAATCTGTTAGACAGTTTTTGGTATGACGGTGCAAGTTTAAAGTCTAGTTTTTTGATTTCTTTGTTAATTTCTTCGTATAGGCCTTTGATATATGGGAAAGCAGTGTACTTCGTATTATTTGCTTGTTCATTGTTATGTGGTATTTTTGGAGTATTTAATTTAATTTCCCATTTATTTAATAGTCGTTGCGGGTAGCCCGCTAAAAGAAATTTCTTTTTTAATTCAGCTATGTCCTTATGTATATATAACTTTTGACTTGTTCTATGTTTAATCTTAGAGTATTCCATTTTAAATATATTATATTTGATATGCAGTGGTATATTAGATTGATATCTGATTGTTATGTTTCCCGAACTTGGCTTCTTGAATGCTCGAAATTCTAAACTCTGTTTTAATCTTTTTATTGTGATATCCAAATAGTTAATTTCTTGACTGGTTTCTTCTTCTACTTCTACTTTGAATTTTATTGCTTCGTGTATGTTATTGATTTGTTTTTTAATTCCTTCTATTGCGATTTCATAGCTGAATTAAAAAAGAAATTTCTTTTAGCGGGCTACCCGCAACGACTATTAAATAAATGGGAAATTAAATTAAATACTCCAAAAATACCACATAACAATGAACAAGCAAATAATACGAAGTATACTGCTTTCCCATATATCAAAGGCCTATACGAAGAAATTAACAAAGAAATCAAAAAACTAGACTTTAAACTTGCACCGTCATACCAAAAACTGTCTAACAGATTAAAACACCTCAACCCATTGAAAAACCAACAAGCAATAACTGAAGCTAAAAACGTAGTATATAAGATCCCTTGTACTTGTAATAATAATAAGCACTATATAGGAGAAACAAAAAGAAAATTGGGAGTCAGATTAAAAGAACATATAGCCGACTTAAAATATCATAGAATAAATTCCGTTTTTCATGACCATTGTACTCTAAACGGTTGCAAAATAGATAAAGATAATGTGGAAATCCTTCATAAAGAAAAAGAAACATATAAAAGAAAGTTTAAAGAAAGCATTGAAATTATAAAAAGTAAGGAATGTATAAATAAAAACTTTAGTATAAAAATAAACGAAAATTGGCTCAGCATATTATAAATTGGAACTAAGTAAATTATTTCTATATAAACTAAAAAGTAAATTATTTTTATGTAAAATAATAAAATAAAAATTAATGCCTATAAACAGAAGATTGCCACGAGGTGGCCCATCTACCACATCACTATGTAAATGAATAGAGTCATACGCAACAAAACCAATAAGAATTCGTTTGTACAACAGAATCTCTGGCCTCGATGAAAAAAGATCGACTAGATGATAAAAAATTAATTAATGTACAGAGAGGTTTTAAAACAATTTTATGTTTGCAAAAATCTGTGATTTAAAGTTGGCTGAAGAGGGGCGTCAACAGCCCGAAACGTGTACAAAACTTAATACACGTATCAACTGAGGAAAACTTAGTGATGAAATTTGCCATGTGTCCGAGAAAATACACCATATAGTTTGTGTTCAAGTTGCAGAATAAGCACCGGCACGGTTTCATAAATACTACAGTTAACTACACTTGTTTATAGGTACTGCTATAATATACAATAAACTCACAACAATCTTTTAGTGACCAGTGAAATATTTAATTGTAAGTTTATTGGAAATTAAAAACTTTTTAACAGAGTTGTAAATATATTTATTTTTTTTTATAAATTACAGATTGTAAATGAAGTTGTTAATCATTATTCAAATAAATTGAACAAGTGTAAGAAACTAAATTGTAAACTGATGTATCTTAGAGGATTGAAGAATGCTGCATTACCATCAACAGTTCCACTACTACTAGAATATGCTAAGAAGGGAAAACCATTTGCAGAAATTGCTCTATCGGCTATAAAGAAAATGGATCCAAAATATATCAATGAAATAGTAAATTCTTAATTAAGAAATTAATGTAGTTAAATTTATATTGCATTTTTCTACAATTAATTATATTATTTTATTAAAAGGTTGTTTCACTTCTTCAAGAACTATATCATGAAATTGAAGAGAAACAGGATAGTACTGTGAGAATTTTGTCAGCTGAACTATTACTCTCTAGTCAATACAATAATTATACCATAGATGATATTTTACTTTCATTTGTAAAAAGAAAAAATCCTGAAATATCTACATACATCACTGGAAAAATTAATGACCTTACAAGTAGAAATAAGACATTCAGGTAAAAATGTTCATATGTTTTTTAGAACTTTTTGTTTAAATAGAACATCTTATGAATCTATAAGCACTAAGTTTTGGCTTTATGGAGTACTTATCACATACTATTGACGTTGTTGGAGATAATCACACAGAACATTTTATAATATAAATATAGGAGATTCCCATTTTACAAACATTTTGATTTATGACCGTAGCTTTTATAACTGATATACATCTATTATGTTTTATGAAGTGTTGTATTTAAATACCTTATATTTAGTGACCAAACAGTTTACTTGTGAGAAAAAGTATAGCAAGTACTTGGCACTGCTGCAAATCAGACTTGGACATACTGTAAGATGGTAATGATCTTATTATATTCCTATTACACATAATAATAAACAGTTAAATTTTCAATATTTATCTATTATGGTCTCTTTCTCACTCACTCAAAATTAGAGAGTGAGTAAGAGAATAAAAATATTTTTTTTTTGAAATAAAAATTATTGAGTTAATAAATTATGTCAATAATGATTATTTGACAGAAATAATAGATAAGAAATTAATAATTGTACAGTTTTTAAGAATATGAAAAACATTTTTACATTTTCAAAATATATTAAAATTTTAAAACTTATTGACAATTGAACTTCTCAATTAGAATTGAACTGATTGAACTGAACTGACACAATTGAACTGGACAATATATGAAAATAAAGTTCAGAAGTTTCAAAATCAAGTTATGTTTTTGCAAAAGAAATAAAAAAAAAAAACTAGATAAGTCATAAAGACAAAAAGTCTTCCCTTAATGTTGTTAAGTAAATTTGTAATCATTTACAATTATTGCTGTTGAATTTTATAAACAATAAAAATGATCTTGGAGGTGGGATAAATGCTAGTGGTTGCAAACACTATCCAGTAAGAATTATATTAACCAAATTCTTTTTTTGAAAGCCGATTAATATAATTTGAATTCATTATACTTTTGTCTTTTTTCAAGTATTGTGGATGCAGAATGAGTAAGAGTAATTAAACAAATGTGCTCTGATTGCATTTCCCATTTTAAATTTATACAGTGTCTTTTATAGTTTGTTGAAATCACCAATTCTTTTTGTACTGTGTACTGGTAGGAGACACTCTTTATAAACATCTATTCTTTATTACTCATCTTTACTCATCACCAGTGATGAGAATTTAGCCTTCCTCTCACCATCATGACAACTGTGTCACTCACTGATTTCCAAAAACTGCATAAATAATTAACTTATTTGTATTCATTAATCTTTCTTAAATATGATAAGTATAGTTCATATTTATTTCAGTCTTCCGTATTAGAAGAGTTTTGGGTCTTTATTTAGAAGTTGGTGAAGTTTTTGTGATCAGAAATATGCTGTAGGAACTTGTTTATATCAATTAGCCTGTGATGTTAGATTTGTTATGTCACTTCACTTAATATTGCTGTTCAAAGAACCTATCACTGACAATAACTAAGGACTCGCTATTCAGTAGTATTTACACAACTTCTTATAGCCCACACATTTCTGAAGTTTTACTGCCAGTTCTGGGACACAATGAATATCTATTTTGTTTTCTACCCTACTCAATTCTTTTAGTCTCTACAGAGATTGATCTTTTTCTTTCATGATTAATCAAATTTTGAATCTCAGCTACAAAATTACTGATGGAATTAGTGCACCCAAATTAAGTTATGGTTATTACATTATGTAGGGGAGGTAAGTTTAAGAAGATTCTGAAAGAGATAACATTAAATTATCATTAGTAATAACAAATCAAAAAAATGTAAGCTTATGGGTCACAGTTTCTGAGATTAAAGGAGGCCTATTCTACAATGAAAGGACATTATGGACTTTTAAATTAATAAGGAATTTAAAGAAGATGACTCAATTATTTAGAAAAGTTTCTAATTTATTTTTATAAATTTAATCTTAATAACAATAAACATATTATAATAATATTTTATATATTTTATTTACAGTAATATATTGAAAAGTAGAAAAATTAGAAATTATAATACTCTTTCAAATAAAGGAGACTCTGCAGTTGTTAGAAATTTGTTAGCAGGTAAGAAAGTATTGAATGTATTATTTACAATGTATATTTTTTATAAAAAATTTAAATGAATTGTCTTTTAACGTAATTTTATTGAATTTATATTATAAGAATGCATCATATGATTATTTGGAAATCTATTTATTTTAATATTTTAAAAATCTTACATTTGCAAAAAATGGAAAATAAGTAAATTATTTAAATTTTAACAAAATTGAATGGAAATAATTTTTAACTCAAGTAATGTATGTCTTTACTTAAGAAAACAAAAAGAAATGGTTGCCTCAAGCATTGCAAAAGTTTATAAAAATGATGTTTAAAAAATGCTAATTTTGTTATTGATTAATGATTTAATGTAATAAAGAGCATAATTATACTAATTTTGTATGTTCTTAAATTGAGAATTTATTGGAGTTATCACTAGAAAAAAAAAATGTGTACTGTAAGGTTTTCAAATATAAGTACTGTACTTAATTACCAGATTTACCAGGCTATATTTGGATTACTGATTTAATTAACTATGTAATTTGTCTATAGAATCATCTACCTTTAGATAAATTATACACTTAATTAATTAAACTAGTAGTCTAAATGTAATTTGGTAGACCTGGCAATTAATTGGTTTAATATTAATAAATTAAACTAGGTTTTTACTTTTGTACATATAAGCATTATATTGGAAAAGCTTCATAAAGTTCTTAATGTTACAAAGAGTAAAATGAATCAATATTATATAATCTTATTATTATTATTTTTTTATATTCTTTGTTTAATGCCTACAATCCTCTGTGATATCTTTTAAGATTGCCAGATTTGTTAAATGCCTTTGATAAATCATACTTTTTAGTATCCCCACAACAAAATTTTCTTGGATTAAGATCCAAAGTGCTAAAGGTGCCATAGTGATGAGTTTTGAAACTAAAAATGCCACTATACCAAATTCAGTTCCTACTGAACTGCTAAATATCTCTGTGAACAGTGTTTACAGAGATATTTAGCAGTACTGTATTTACTCGAATATAAGACAACTTCGCATATAGGACGAGGTGTGACTTTAAAGATCAAAATAAAGAAAATTAGTTTTATTAATACAATTCTAATTTTATTTTGTTTAATGTAAAACATCAAACGAATGTAAATGTACTCATTGTCCCACAAAAATTACTAGCATTTTAAACTTTAAGGAAAAATCTTGTAAAATTGACAACATAATTTGTTCACGTAAAGCTAGACAATCAAGAACCTTTTTTTTCAATTCTTAACAGTCAAATCCACTCTCCGTCAATTACACTTACGAGTTACTCTGAATTCTGATTTTCAAATAATCATCTGTTTTCACATGGGAATGGATTAAAACTTATATCGTGCTCCCGTGTGATTTTGGAATTTCAATCTGGAATACAATTTGAAAGCTTTGCTTTTCCTATTTGCTTTCATCTTTATTCCTGACAATATACAAGAAAGATTCAAATGACCCAGATAAAATACTTGTTTATGCAAGAGGGTTAGCATCCAGTAAAAAATGCGAATACACTGTTCACAAAAATTATTTGCAAATACGCAAAGAATCTTTTGCTTGCACGTATAGGACAACTTAGGATTTTGAAGCTGTTATAAATGAATAAAAACCTCGTCTTATATGCGAGTAAATACGGTACTTTATGATTACCCAGAATTATATTGTAAACTATTGAATAAGCTTACAATATAACTTGTAAACAAAGATAATTTTAAAATAAATATTTTATTTTGATTTTATTACATTCAAAATGTAAATATGAATTTATTTTATAAATTAGATAGATTTATGGAAGCAATTTAAGTTATAGATCAGACATGGGCAAATGCGGCTCTTTTTGAGGTACAGGTGGCTCTTGTTGAAAGTGTTAATTTCTGTTTTTTATTATTATTTTTACAATTTTATTTTTATAATTTTGTGAAAATATGTTTATTAAAAAAATTCATTATTTCTTTTATATTTTATTTATATTATATAATAAAATTGTACGCCTTACCATACTATCTGCCACGACAGTACAGAACTGCAGCTCCCATGCATTTTGCAAAACCTACATTTCGGCTTCCACTGAACTCTTGCTTGCCCACCCCTGTTATAGAGATTTAGATTAGCTACATCAATCTATAATTAAAATATTTGTAAATATAATATTTTATGCATATTTACTTTTATATTTTCAGGTGGAACTGGTGTTGATATATACTATAGTATGGACATGGAAATGATTTCAGGTGGACTTCTCAAAAAAAGTGCATTTGATGTTAATTTTGAAAATGAAAAAGATAAACTTCATTTCTTTTCTGTGAGTTAATTTAATTTTTATTTTTCAAGATGGATCTCTTTACTTTGTTATTTTTATTTTATTGCATAGATAGGATTATTTGCTACAGGATTAGGAAGTCTTGTAGGAGAAGAAGATTCAGAAGAAACTTCAGCTGGAATGGAATTAACACTTTTAGGGGTACATATTCGTCCTTACACTTTCTTCCATGGTACAGGAGAATTGATGAGTCACGTGTGGTCAGGGACTGGTAGTGAACCCATATCTGCTATTCAGGTATAATATATCATAAATAAATTTTGTTACAATTATTTAAAAATTAATTTTATATTTTGATTTTATCTATAAAATTGAAATTAATATTTTAAAATGCATAATAATTAAAACTCAAGACCTGATTTAAATCAAATAGACGATCTATATTGACATATTATACCTTACAATAAATTTTTTACGTGTTGTGATAGATTACATTTTAAATTCTGAGAAATATAGAATCTTTATGACAGTACCAGAGACAGGCCTGTAGCTTTACCTGAATCTATATATATATATATATATGCATTAATATGAATTGCTAGGGGAATAGTAGTTAGTTCACTTTATTGAAAGTTTTTATTAATGAATTTTACAGTCAAGGATAAGGTTATATAATTTACAGAGTTAAGGATTAATAGGCAATCAAAATTAAATTATAATATTTTGAATTAATTAATTAAATAAAGTTGAATAAAATTAAATTTATTTACAAAAATAAATTAATGTTCTTCACAAATCAAACAAAATGAGGAGATGATATTTGCTATTTAAGTGTAGAGCAGTATATCAGAGTGGTTAAACAAACAACGCTAAAAGAAATCTGTAATTTTTTTTCTGTTGATGATTATTTAAAAAGTAAAAAATAATTTTTGGTGGCAAAATAGCAAGAAAGGAGCCAAATTTGGTGCAAAGTAGCCAAACCTGACATCACTGTATGTACCTCTTGATATGCAAACTAGCATGTGTATGCATGGGACCACATTCATTTAAATGGTAGATGTCCCTAAACTTTAACTTCTATTTTCTGAGTACAGTATAATGGTCTGCTAAAACTAGATGTTTGAATTGTTATATAATCGGAGGTCAACCCATCTTTGCTTACTAAGAGAAGAAAATTATTCTACTCAAAATAGAACATTTATTATAGTACCACTATGCTTTTTACACATTTTGACATGAATAATAAAATCATTATTGGAAATAGGGTTATTTCTTGGGGTTGTGAAGATAATTTACAGTTTAGTTTATGAATTCTGGTAAAATTTTTCTTCACTTTATTGCATAAAAATTAACGTTGTGACAATGATGTTTTGCCAGGGCAACAGCCAAATTTGCTTTATTGATGTTTATTTTAAGACAAGTCAACGGTATCTGTAAAATAATTTTAGATTAAGGTGTACTATTGTAATGAAATGTACAAAATAAAGCATTCTTTCCAAAAGTTTTTCCTGTATTAAGTCTCATATATGCTTTATTGACAAATTAGAAGAAATTTCTAATTGTGAGTCTCCACATTTGGGGTCTGCAGAGCAGTTGTTAAAGTCCAGATATATGTATATAATTGTACAGTACATCTTGTAATAGCATGCACTGATGATGAATAAAACAGTAATTTTTACTTTAATCTTTTGTTGGAAACTTTTTAATTATTTACTATCTATTAAGAGAGTTCATAGTGCTCTTTCTTATTTAGCATCCTCTCTGCCACTTCCTGTTAAATTTTTTACTATAGACTCTGCCTCTGATTATCATCAGCAACCGAATTCCAATGTTTAAATATTAATTTGAGGTACTATTCAGTTTTTCAATTTATAGCAATTCTTTGTAAACAGTATTAGCTTTATGTAATAATTTAGTCATTCAATCTATATATCAAAATATTTAAATTAAATAATCAATAGTAGACAAAAGAAAATGTTATAATTTGAAATGTGTAGCAAATTAATTATGATAATTAAAAATAAAAAGATGGGATTTAAAATTGATTATTAGTACTAAAACATTATGAGACATTGAATCTTAAATACATAATTGTTTAAAGTCTAGCACATAACATATTCTTCATTGTATAAATTTCCTGAATGAATCATTCCAGATACTCCAGAAACTGAAATTATACAATGAGAAGTATGTATTTATTAAATCTAAAACTTTGACATAAAAAAATTAAAATATTTTGTACATAAAAAATTACATAATAACTAAAAAACTTGGTTTTAATTATTATGTATAAAATATTTCTTTCATTGTATTGTGATTCAAATTTTTTTTAAATATTGGATAACAACAATTCTTGTTTTAGTTTCAATAAATTTTAGGATTTCTTTTTCTGAAGGCTGGTTTATTTTTATTTATGGTTTTATTTAAGAAAGAATTGATATCATGTGTAACCAAAGACATTTTTATGTGTAGACAAAATAAGCAATAACCTACAGTGAAAAATTTTTACAGGTGACTTTGTGCAATTAGAAAATGATTTATATATTAAACATATATTAAAAAAAATTAAAGTATATTTATATATAGTTTATATATAATAAACAAAATTATATACAAAAAAAATACATTAATTTAATTATTAAAAAAATAATTCTTTTATTGATTTGATCACAACTAAATAATTGCTTAAAATCATTTTTAATATAATTAATACAACCATTGTTAATAAGTTTTAAAATGTTTATTATTTTTACAGTATTTAAATTAATAACAAATTATTATTATTATAAAAAATTAATGTCTGTAAATGTTCAAGAATTAAAATTTAATATTTAATTTACTTTAATGTTTTATACTTCCTACAACAAAAATGGGCAGTAAAATTTTAGCTTCCTACAGGCAGAAAAATGCCTGTGTTTGTAATTTTCTAAAGAAGAAGAAAATATAAATGGCATTTTATTAACAGGTGTCACAAATTTTTAGCACTGAAACAATGTATTCTATAATTCTCAAAATCTTACTACAAACATTGAGAAAAATTAATTATGTAAAAAAGGATAATATCTTCATATAACATAACAATTTTCTTATGTTAAATATTATCTTTTAACATCAGATGCAACCAAATGTAAAATAAATATTAGTCAAGATTATACATATGGTTGCTGTTTAAAGTTTTTTTTTCTTTTTATTAAAGCTTGTTTTTTAGTTTATTACAGTAAGAGAAAAGTAGAGAAGAGCATGTGCTCTTAAATACTAAAAAAGGAAGACCATTATGTGGTCTAACAGATACAGTAATGATTTTTTTACTATTATTTACTAAATTAATTAAGTTAAGTGTTATGTTAACATTAATATTAAAATGTCAAAAATCTCTATTTTATCATTGATGAAAACTGTGAAAACATACACAATTACAACTATCATTCCAAGTGCCACAAATCTGCAATATACTTCTGTATACATCTAGTCTCTTCAATCATTTTTTCAATGACATACAAATCCAATTGCATACAAATCTAAGATAATGAGTTAACTCACTCATTATCTTAGATTTAAATAAAAATTTGAATATAATTTTACAAGTTTAAGATTATTAAATTAATTTGAAATTGATTTCAGGGTAATCTTCTGTTAATGGATCATTCTCAGAAAATTATTCTCCAGAATGGTTTGATTGTTGACTTAAATGTTAAAGGAGCTCTTTCTATTGATCTTTCTGCAAGTATTGATATATCTATTTGGAACAGAAATTCTCATTCTGTAGTAAAAAATAGGTAAATTGAATTACTTAAATTTGATTTTAATTATTGGTTTTTTTAAATTATAATGTAATTTCAATTTTAACATTTGAATTATTATTATTATTTTTTTTTTTTTGAAAAGTTTAAAGTGATAAAACCTTTAACTGACTCATACAATTACATTTTCACTTAAATAAAATAAAACACTTAACTCCTAAAATAAAGTTAAGTGTTTTATTTTGTTTATTTAAGTTTAAGATAGAAAAACCTGTATTGTATTTAATTCAATAAAACTTTGAGTTTTTTTCAAAAAGATGACCAAAGAAATCTAGAACATGATAATATAATATCAATATTATTGGGCTGCAATTTGAAAGTTTCAATATTGATATAAAATAATTGCTTGTTTGAATTTATATTTTTATTATTTTCAAACTAATATATCTTGAACAGTATGAATGGTTACATGTAATAAATATATTAATGTAAATATAGTAAAGATCCATCCATTAACATTATATTTCAGAGTTGTCTTTCATTTGGCAACTATTAAAATTTTTAAAGAAATCAACTCTACATTCCTTAAATTGGAACTCGCTTGTTATTCAAGTGAGCTCTAATATAGCAGATTTATGTCATTAGTAAAATTTTAATATCTTAAAATTTAATTTCTTTGTATTTTTAAAGATTAATTATTTTATTAAATATGAAACATTATCAAATAAAATAGTTTACAAATGTAATACAATTTTTGATTAAGGCCAAACAATCTGCCATATTATGCATTGGGCTATATTCTGGCTACTATTTAATAATTAAACCCTAAGTAATTTTGGTAGATGTAGGTGGTTATGCTGCCATCTCTTGATAAATTTAATAATTATAAACAAAATAATATTTAATTTTTAATTTAAAAAGTTCTGGAAGAAAAGAATTGGCCCAGAGTGAGACTCAATTCTGTAACTCCCACATAATTAAATTAAATTTATCAAGAGATGACAAAATTACTTGATGTTTAATTATTAAATACTAGCCAGAATATAGCCTGACATATACTTCAGCAGACTCATTTGGCCTAAAATAGTTTAGTTACAGTTTTCTTTTTTTAATTTTTTTCCATCCTGCAAGCATTAGAACAACATTTTGTCAAGTCATCAAACTATTTCAAATTTGATCAGTCATAAGTTGACCAAGCCTACAGTAGAGATGGCCAATTGTTTAGGAATTGAGTCTATGAATTTGATTCAAACCACTTACAAAAATTACAGAGATTCCAATCAGGACTGAAATCTGTTATAGAACAGCAGATTATTATCTCAGCCATCTGCTATCAAAGTTTTATCTGATGATATGATAAACATATTTTTTACATTTTAATATATTTATATCTTATATTTCAATTCTGCATTTTTAATACTCAATAATTTATATTTTTTGAAAAAATTATTCAAAGGATGACAATTTACATTAATAAATGTTAAGACAAATCCATCAAAAACAATCATCTGTTTTTAGCATCGTATAATAAAAGGTCAGTGCCATCAAAGTGCACTGACCTTTCATCATAGGCTGCTTGGCAGTCTTAGTGATATATTTTCATGTTTTAAGAGAATTTTTTCTGAATATTATTATTATATTTTAATGATTATGATGGACACAGTAAAGGCACTACCCCTACTGGCCTGAAGAACATGGATTTGAGTTTGGATTGACACAGAAATTTTAGATGAGTTAACCTGGATATATTAAACCCTGTCTCCCACTGCTTACCTCCAGAGATAAATCCTTTTTAATATAAAAATATTTAATGATTATCATTTTCATTAATCTCTTAATCAAAATTATATTTATATAAATAAATCAATATAAACAAATAAATGTCATTCGCAAATAAATCTAATTAAATTATTATTTGCTAAAAACTTTTGTAAATTTATTAATTTAATAGTAATTTGAACTTTCAGTTGTTCAATTTGGACATAAATAAAACATTTCAAATTTCACTTTTGATTTG
The DNA here is from genome assembly GCF_030686945.1 of Centruroides vittatus. Classification (NCBI taxonomy): domain Eukaryota; kingdom Metazoa; phylum Arthropoda; class Arachnida; order Scorpiones; family Buthidae; genus Centruroides; species Centruroides vittatus. Next base: position 350,587 of record NW_027122041.1, read on the forward strand.
CTAAGTCATGAACCACTGTATGATCAAAGCAACACTCCTTTATTCAGTGAAAGTTGTTTAATATGAAAATGTTTTTGGCTGCTTCTTCTGCCATCATTAGGCTTTGGATGAATATTTAAACAGAAATCAACAGAAACAACATCTGATGAATGGAATGTATACATGTAAATGTCTAGAAAGGAATCTTTGCTTTCGAATATCAAAATTAAAATTAAAACTACAAAACTTAAAAATCAAAATTAATTAAAAATAATTACCAGAGAAGTTAGTAACTGCATATTTTCAAGCATTCTCCAAAGATTCTACATTTCTCTAGATATTGCATTCTCTGAATTTTGTCTGAAAATTTCAAGTACAGGAGTAATTTTTTAAACAAGATTAGTCTTGTTTTACCTTACAAGTATTGTCCTGCATTCAAAACATGCTAATGCCATTGTATATTTGTTATTTCTAATGCCCTGTTGATATTAAGTCTTGCAATTTTCAGACAAAAAAGTCAAAGGAGAATGCATTAACTACAAGGTCATGGAATCTGGAAATGCTGGAAGCATGAAATTACCAACTTTTCTTGAAATTATTTTTAATTGATTTTTTTTAATAAGTTTTGTAGTTTTAATTTTAATTTCAATATTTTTAGCAATAAATTCCTATTTAGCAAAATTATAAATGTGTACATTTTATTTGTCAAATGTCGTTTCCATTTGGTTTATATTTAAATGTTCATTCAAAGCCTTATGATGGTTAATAAAGGACTAGCTGAACCTTTGCAAATTAAACAACTTCTACTGAATAAAAGTGTGTTAGTTATTTTACTTTGATTTGTTAAATAATAATTTTATTTTTAACAGTGGTGCATTTGCAATTGAAGGAAGTGCAAGAATTGATTCCTCTTTCATTGCAAGTCAAGTTGGATTTAACCTCGGTGGAGAATCGTACATAGATTTTGTTACAGATTTTGATTTTTATGATAGCCCTTATAGAACTTGTCTTCAGATGAGTCAACCTGACTTAGAAATTATGTAAGTATTTTATATACTCTATGTTAATGTGTAAATCTTTCATATTTTTACAAAATATGATGATTATAGTAAATTAAAATCTATGCTTATATGCATGAGATATGGCTAGACCCTTTGCAAAGGTCATTTTCATGTATTGTTGAGAAGATGTATCCAGGGGTGCTTGAGGTGATGCAACTCCTTTTGATACCAAAGCAATCAGTTTTATTACTTTAAAATAAAAATAAATATATGCATATTATATGACTAATTAAGTAAGATTAGGTAATTAAAACAATTCTAAGGTAAGTGAGTAACATTCTTTAAAAAGGAACAGGAGACACATTCCTTGGCTCCCCAATCTTCCTTCAGCATACTCATATTCTCAAAATCTTGGATATGCCACTGATTGCTGATTAGAACACTAGCTCACTATGAGCTATTTGGCTGGTTTCATTTTGCCCATTATGGTCAGGTCTAACCCTCAGTGAGAGCAGACATGTAATAAAGCTCTGACATATTTATCTCAAACTACTTTTGAAATACATTAAAGTTTCTAACTTGAATTTAAATCTAATTTTCCAGAACAATAAGCAGATAATATTTTCTTACTCAGCTATCTAGTCAACTCATTTTTATAGCTTCTTCCTGAGCACTTCACTAGACAAAATTACAACTAAATTAGGCTTTCACGTGTTTGCTTTAAATTTTATTTTTCCCATAAACAAAGATAGTTATTTTAATCTGTTTATAAGGATAAGTTATAACTAAAAAAGTTGAAAGATTCATTGATTTTCTTTAACTAACTAGTTAAATGTTTTAAATGTCAATTTAAATTGTAAAATTCAATTTAAATGTATGAAAAAGTATTGACAACTAATATTAAAAGTAATTAAAATATCACTAGTTTCTGTTCTAATCAATTCTAGTTACTGTTTTCTAAATGTTTATGTTATAAATACTTAGATATGTTAATGTTTTTATGAAAAGTATATATTAAAATATTCTTTTAATATGTAAATAAATATAATATTCTAAATTATTATAATTCATAGTTTTACCCAATAGAATATGTTTAAACTTTACGGTACTTTCTGTATATTATTCTTTAGTGTTTTTTATTAGTACATAATAAATTTGTTAATGTTAAATTAATTAGAAGTAAAATATTATGCTTAAAATAGCTTTAAATATATGTATTTTTTTATTTATTTCAGATACAATGTAAAAGAATCACATTCATTTCAAAAACATAAATGGCAACATAAATCAAATAGAAAATATTACATTCCAGGAAAGTCATACTCATTTCATAGAAAAAATGATGAATATTGCTCAATTTTACTTGCAGAAAAATATTAAGTAAGTTTTAGTATTAAACTAAGTTTAAATAATTAAAGTTATAATAATGTCTTGTTTATCAAACAAAAGTAGAGTTTTTTACAACATTAGAAATTTAAATAATCCTCTGATTGTTGCTATCATAACAACATAAACAGATGCAATGCAAATCTTTAGCTTTAAGTCTATTTTGATACACAAATAGAAGGAAACACAAACTGCTTATTTAAAGTTACCAAACTTGGATTTTATTGAAAGTATTTTCAACATACAGTTCAGCCTGCATTAGCCAACTATACATGATTAAAATGAAGACATCTGTTATGACAGGCCAAACTTCACAATTTCCAGATGCCATTTCTGAGTTCCACTAATTACTGGTATAGCACTAATTACATTTTATATATTATAATTACTTTCAAGCAAAGACAAAATTTAAAAAATTTTTCTTTAGCTTTTGAATTTTGGAAAAAGCTATATTATTTCATTAAATAATTAAACTTTTATTCACTACAAAAGACTGTTTTTTAAATTTATTTTTAAGTATAAAGTAGAAGAAATAATATAAAGATAATTATTTACTTTTCTGACTACATTTACATGATGATGATTAACTTTATGAGAAATAGCAAAGTTGTAATATTTCATGTATCTAAATTTTTATCATTAAGTAAGACTGTATTTAATTAAAAAGTTATTAAATACAATATATGAATTGTGTAAAAATGATTCCAAAATTCCATGAATATGATTGTGTGTGTCTTACAATTAGAGAATATCTTAATGAGAAAATCAGTGGATGATGGAATAGATGATGTGATATAGTGTGATTCCAAAGGCTACAGTGATAAACTTAAATAATAATTCATTTCAGAACATTTCAAAGAAAATATTTATTTGTTTTACAACAGTTTAATGCCTAAAAATAATTATAAATTGACTTCTTTAACAATTTGCAACCGTTAACATGGAAGAAGATATCCAGAAGAACATGGCAAATTAAAATGTATGGAAAATGAAGGAAACATTTACAGGGTACATTGTAATGAGTATGCATGGAGACTTTGTGCCACTCTAAGCATAGTGCATTATTTTTGTCATAAATTAATTACATAATTCCCACCAAGATATGTAACTTATACAGAAAATTTATGAATTATTTATTATTTCATGATTAAAAGTTATAAGAAGAAAAATGGTTTTGTTAAATTTATTTCAATTATTATCAATATCAATTTTTTGTTGCATGTATATTGATAATATACTTTGATGAAATTGAAGATAATGGAAATATTTTTTAATTTTGAAATAATAAACGATATTTTTCATGTGATTTAATTTAGAACTTTATTTGATAATTATTAGCAGGAATCACACTGCATAATGCCAAAATTGTCACTTGGCAATATTTTTATTAAAGTGGCAATAAAAACCCTAGTCCGCTTATTTTGACATTCAGTGTGAAATTGAATTGCAACTCACGCTTCAAGAAAAACAGCATGATGTCGAGCTTCCATGCAATGGGAGTCCTGTGCACCACACACCTAGCGATTTTGTGACGTTATACGGCAAGTTCAGGCAGAAAAGTAGGAAATGATGTTGAGAACTGAAGGTAGTTTTGTACAATGCCACTCAGTGTTTCCAGATCTGAGATTTTTTTTATTGAATGATATAAACTTTGGGGAATTTTTTGGGTTGACTTTTTCACTTTAATTTTTTTTCAGTAGACTAAAACAAAAATTTTGACATAACAGAACCTGTGAAATACTATTAAAACATTGTAATCAAATGTGTTATTTAGAATTAGTCATTAAAAAATTATTAAAAAATGATTCCTATTGCTAACAAGAAGAGGGCCAGACATTCAGGTCTCCGATTTGAATGAAAGTTGGTGAGCATGTAGCCTTAAACACAAATTGTTCCTTATCCAAATAATACTGTTATGGCATTCTCTAAAGGAGTGGCCAAGAAAAAAGTGGATTTCTTGTGCACAACATCCTGCAAGCTTTATGGGCAGGGCATAGCAAACCAGGAACACTTACCCAATCTTTCACTCTGGGAGTTGCTGAAATCATGCACTTCACCCGTACCTGACAATCTTGCACCATTTCCGTCTATCCATACATACATCTTTTGCTTCTACATTCATAACTCTTTTCACATATTGTTCAGAATCTGGCCCACTTTTGAAGTGTTTCTCAAAAATGGGCCTCTGAAAATTTAGTGTTTAACTTATACGTCTTTGAAAGTTTCACGTCTCTGAGCGGTGATAGCTGAATGGATAAGATACTAGGCACTGGAGCTAAAGTAAAAAATAGTAAAGTAAACAAAAACATAGATGTTATAGGTCCAAACTTGCAGAAATTTCCTTTGTCACATGATATTTGCTGTTTGATAAAGCTTAGAATACATTTTGTCATGCTCTGTGTTGGTTATACCAAGAGACAATTTTACTTATTTGTCTACAAGTATAATTTTAATTTTCTGCTTTATTCAGATTAAGTTACATTCTTTGTACAAAAAATCTCTTTTATTTCTATGTTGGACGGGTTTCTGGTTTATAGTAGAATTTAGACAGAAATCACTCCATTTGGAAGAATTTTTCCATTTAGACAGGTTTTTATTTTATTCAGATTCCATTTCGGACAGATAATACTGTATGTGTATCTAATTCACAATGTATATTATATATGTTGCAGTCAAAACCAGTTTTTAGTTAGAATGCGTTTTAACTAGTTGAAACTAGTTTATACTGGATGTCTTTGTTAAAACCTGTTTTGTCTAGTTAAAACTAGTTTTAACTCAAATTCATTTTTGACTAGCAATAAATTCTAGTTTTAACTAGACAAACAGGTTTTAACAAAGGCATCCAGTATAAATTAGTTTCAACTAGTTAAAATGCATCCTAACTAAAAACTGGTTTTGACTGCAACATATAGAGTGATTCGGGGTAAGATGGTAAGCGGGGGAAGATGCCTACTTTTTGATATTTTCAAACGGTGATGTCAGATATTGTCATGTGTTTGTATGATGAATCGTTGGGCCAATATTGAGTGCAGAAAGCTGTAGTTTGCTACCATTATCTCATTTTCTACATCTGAGAAGAATAAAAGCAAGATAAGAACGAAGTTTTTGTTGCAAAATGTTTCTAGAATCATTTTAAAACTAAAAGTTAAAATAGAATTTATTAAAAATTGCAAAAAACAATTAATGTGTGATGTAGTTAAGGTTCTAAAGTTTCCATTATGAGCTACCGCCGATCCCAATCAGACATGCTAGAACACGTGACTCCACTAGGCATCTTACCCTGACAAATGGAAAAGATGCCACATTTTTCATGGGGTAACATGCCTATTTTTTGTTAATTGAATTCCAATATGCCTATTTTTAATAAATTTTTGTTTTCTTGTTTTATTGCAGGACATGCATAGAAATTATATAAAGACTTTTCAAAAAGGTTTTTGGACTGAAAAAAGCTTTCAGCTAGTTATAGAGCACGTTAGAACGGGCGGAAACTTAACAATACTTATACTGCACTGTTATACTTACTATGAAGTACTTTGTACTACATATGCAATAAATTAAATTTGGTTAAGATATTCGAAAATTAATTTTATGCAATTATATTTGTTATCTTACCTTAATGGCATTTGGCATCTCACCCGGATACTTAGGGTGAGATGCCTAAAATGCCAGACAGTAAAAAAGTCGTCATTGCAAACACAATATACAATTATTTTTCATATACTCCAAAGTTTTATTTGAAAAACATGCTCAAGAATATGATATTTTCGTTAGAGGCCTCCACTACCCAAATTATCGCTATAATTTCCTTCATAAGCAAAATGTTAGGCATCTTTCCCCGAATCACTACACATAACTTCATTTATTTCCCCCAAACATATTTATGTAGCTAAAATTAGTTTTAACTAATGTTAAAAGTTAAAACTAGTTTTATCTAAAATCAAAACATGTACAGCAGTAAATTAACTAGACAAAACGGGTTTTGTCTAGTTAAAACTAGAATTTACTGCTAGTCAAAAATGAATTTGAGTTAAAACTAGTTTTAACTAGACAAAATGGGTTTTAACAAAGACGTCCAGTAGAAACTAGTTTCAACTATTTAAAACGTGTTTTACTAAAAATGGGTTTTGACTGTAACCTATACACTCCTCAAAAGTGAAATCATAACATCATGAAGGAATGTCCATAACCACATGACCATTGCAGAACCGGTAAAGGTGGGAGACATGCACAAATGAAAAGAACAAACAGAGATATGTAACAGATACCTGTTTATTCAGTAATAAATATGGCCCCCACAGGCAGATATACAGGCCGCTATATGACAAGGCATACTATCAATGAGGCAAATAATGGTTTGCCTGCAGTATCCATTGCCAAGCTGCATCCACTGCGGTGCACATGTTGTCTATGGGGTATGTAGAAGTGGTCCCCATTGCACCTCACATCAGACAAGGATCCACAGGTGTTCAATGGGAGAGAGATCTGGTGAGGCTGCTGGCCAGAGATGGATGTGAATTCCATTCAGGCTGGTGAGAATTAGGCAGTCAGACATTATCTTGCAAGAACACTATGTCAGTTGTGGTCTGCATCAGTGATCGAACCACAAGCCCCACAAGTCATATGACATACTGGTTTGAGTACTCTGTTGGTCTGGTACTCTGACACCGGTAAAGGTGTCAGAGTACCAGAAGTGTGCAGGGTACATCCATTGATTGAACATCATGACTCCCCAAACTATGATGCTTGGTGTGGGGCCAGTGTGATGCTCAGCAAAAAGGGCTAACATGTAGCATTTGCTGGGATATTGCCACACCCATTCACAGCTGTCATTCCTCCATAGACAGAAGTGGGATTTATCTGTAAACAATACCTGATGACATTCAGTGGTCCAATTGATTACAACAACAACAACACACCAGGTGTAACCTGTGTCAAGCAGTTATGGCACTCCATTGCTGGTTACCATGCATACAGCCTGACTTCATGCAACCTGTTACAAATGGTTTGGGTGGACACAGATGCACTCATTGATAGTTACAGGTAGCTTCAGATGTCACATGCCATGGATGAATGGGTTCAGCGAATCTGTCAGTATGTGTGCTCAGTCATGCAGTGGTGTGATCTACTTCCTCTTTGGCCTGTTCACAGATGTTTCTGCATCCATCATGTCACATGTTGCTGGATGGTACTCAAGTCATGCCCAACATGCATGGCAACTGTGCACATTGATAAACTGAAGTCGCACAACTCTAGGATATGATGTCATTCCCCAGCTGTTAACAGATGGTATTCAGCTCACTGTAGTCTCTGAGGAAATAAGTTTAGCTCTGCTTCTTCAAAAGTTTAGTTCTGCAAACCATTGCTGATAGCATTTATGACCTGAGCTGGCTGCTGGTCTTTAGAGGTCAAAACTGAGTACCACATGACTTGAGCATATGCAAACTTAATCATTTGCATAGTTCTGTCACCTCTACTGCACCTACAATTTCCTTATGGCTATGCACATTCTTTCATGGTGTTGCAATTTCACTTTTAAGGAGTGTATATAACATATGTAATAGTATGCTAACATGTTAACATACTATTACTAAATATTAAGTTATAATATATGTGTAATTGGAATAATAGTTTCTAGTTGCTAGCTTTTAGTTGTATTTTATTTAACAGTTATAGTAACTAGCATAAATTACAAAAAACCTTACAATCCAGCAGGACATGAGGATGACCATTTAAAATGATTAAAAATTCTCCAAATCTTTTTGCTGGATTGTAAGGTTTGTCATGATAAACATTTTATATTATCCAGTTAAGGATTATTAATACAGTAACTAGTTTTGGTTATAAGGTGTAATTGTAATCTAGATGATATATCAAGCTTAATAATCTTAACAATAACAAAAAACATAATTGGTATTAACTTTTTAGTTATATTGTTAAATGACAAGTAGAGTGCATTCAAATCTTGAATTTCCATTTAAGATTTCAATGCACTCTACTTAAGGGAAAAATGTGTTCTTGAAAAAAATTACATCGAAATAACTTTCTGAACTTCTGATATTAAGAGCTATGTTTTGTATTAATTTATTTAGTATATGGCTCATTTCAGATATGAGTGTTAATAAAATTTACATTATTAAGAACAAGAGAATATTTTTACTGTTTATTTGCAAAGGATGCTTCGTTATTTTTTGTTTGTTTATGTTCATTCAATAATGTGGTATCTTTTCTCAATTTTTATTTCTTTTGTTGACTCCTGATGAGACACTTTGTCTAAATGTTTTCTTTTTGGATATTTAAATTCAGTTTCATTCATGTATTCAAAAATAAGTGATGTATTTGAATAAAAAGAAAAAAATCAATTTGTTCAAGAGCAAAGTGATTTTCTTGGTGTTTTCTTTTAATCTTATCAGCCAACTAAGTGCTTCTGAGTTGGATTCATAATTAAGACAAGAAACATTATCCAGTGACCCTCCCAGTAACTTTCAAATAGGCATATAGCATGAAAAAATGAGCTTTCTAAAACGTTTTTGCTTCAAGAAAAGTTCTTTGAAATGGATTTACATTTGAGCACTTTTCATTAAATATATAAATTACTTTATTGGAATTAATAGATACAATATAATTCTCTATAAACTACTACTATGACAAATACAGTACAACAAATAAGCCTCTTATTATTAATAATAAATAATATAATGCCTGAATATTATGAAATAGTATACATTTTCTAAGGGCAATAGAAGTCAGGTCTTTTTTTAACATATAATTGTCTATAGTAAATAAATAAACCTAACTCCTTAAATAAGTCAAAAGTCTTTTTATCACTTAATATTTTTTCATTGCCTTTGGGAGAAGTATAGTATATTTAAGGAGAAAATTTACTTTAAAAATTTTATTTTATTTGTTTATTTATTTTAAATATACAAATTTTTATGATGAGAAGTAAAATTAAATTATTTTAAATTATTGTAATTAATTTATATTTACAAATTGTAATAATATTTTAGTTTATGAATTATTTGTCAAAAATTTTATAATATTTTCAAGATTATAAAATTTTTAAAATAAGAAATTATTAAACTTTTATTATTTTTTAAAGTTTGATATTTACTTACATAAATCATACAAAAAATTCTTCTAAAACTTTTGATATTTATTTTTAAATATTTTTATAGATAATCCAAAGAAAATAATGAAAATGAATCCTGTGTTGTATAGTTTACAGCTGTAATTAAAATATTATCTTACTGTAAAAAAAATCAAATAAATATTTTATAATAAAATATTTTTATTGATAACTTGTGTTGATAATTTTTCATATAAACATCAAACTGATAAATTAATTTACTAATTTTACAATTAATTGTTTAGAGTAAAGCAATTTTAGCAGTTTCTTAAATTACTTCAAAATAATTATGTTTGGATAATTGCCTATTTTCCACTTTAAATCATGGTTATATAATTTGTTATTTATTTAATTGTAAATGTAACTTTCTTTGACTCAAATTTAAAATTAGTACAGCAAACTGACATATTTTTAAAATTTAAGCATTCTAAATTAATTATTAAGTATGAAAAATAAAAAGAATATATATATATGTATAAAAGATTAAAACTATAAATCTATTAATAATAATAATAATAGTAATAATAATAATAATGAAGGTTAATATAAACATGCTGGCCTAAAAGTAAAAATTTGTTTTTAAACCTCAATTATCCAACTGGATTGACTGAGTTTTGGGCAACTCAGTATGCGTTAATTACTTTATAATAATTTAATACATGTTGTAAACTTATTTTCTATATATTATTTTATTCTTTTATATAATATAATATAATTTCAGAATTTATTTACTGCTTAATCAATTTAAATTAATTTAAAATTTTTTCATATTACTTTTTATTTTCAATTTCAAAGCTTAAAAACTTATTAAAATTAAAAAAATAAATAAATACTGAAAAAATTATCATCATTTAATTCTTTAAATTCTAAAATGCATTCATTGAAAATTTATATAGGTTTATTATCATTTTGAAAAGGACTTGAAACACAAAATATTAAACTGAAACCTGATATGTATTTTTTAATGTATCATTTAGCTGATTAAAAGTTTATGTATTTATATATATTTATACATACATATATCAAAACACAGCAAGTCAGGAACTAGATTTTTATTTCCAACCCAACACACACACAGCACAAGCAAAGCTAAAAATAAACACTATACTCATTACTCAAGCTTGTGGCATTACCTTATATGGGATACGAGACGATACTTCAAATGAAAGACCACAATACGATTCATCTGACATACATAATGGCAAACCTTAGTTTTAGTATAATAAGTAATCAAATTACATCATATCAGTTTTTTTTTTTACTTTTTTAAACAAAGTAAACTATCTACAACATAAGACGATTGTTATGTATCGAACATAATTATATATAGGCTTTATATACATAAAAATCAAATGAGAATTTATCAAGTACTGGTACTTTGCACAGTAAAACTTTGTTTACATTTGAAAAAATCTTAGACTATACAAACTAAATGTAATTATATAAACAATTATGAATAACAGCACATCACATAATTATATATATATATTTTTTAATTGTCATTACTCTAATTATCATCATTACTTTCTCCCAAATAAGTAAATATTTAAGCTCACAGATAATTTTTTTGAAATATATATTGTTTTATACATAAGTACTCCATATACAAGATTCTTTATAATTAAACATGGTATGGGTCCCTTAACAACTGATAAAAACCTTTCTTTTTTCCTTAGACAGTTTTATAAATTACCAATATACATAAGTTTGCTTATGGAAGTCTAAAATTTACATACATAAATAAGTGAATTATTATAGTACAATGTGTTTAGAACTTCTAAGAAATGAGTATTATTTATAATTTATTTTTAAAGTTTAACAAATATAATTATATAGTGAGAAATAAGATAACAGACTACAGTAAGAGAAGTGGATGAAAGAAAAAAAATGTTCTGATCACATCTGGTTTGTGTCACATATCATACTTGACAGCTTTTACAAACAACGGTTAAACTGTGCAGGGAGACTGCAAAGTGTGGTCAAAACTTCAAGTTTGAATATTTTTTTAATATATATATTATTATATTTTACTTTAATCATATCCCAAATTTCGCTTCTGTAGTCATAATTTACATGAAAAAATATATTTTTAAGCTATAATTCTTGTAATTTACATTAAAAAACTTGCATATTTTTTCATGTTACGACGTTCAAACAAACAGACAAACTTTAAAAACAGATTTTTTTTAATAATAAATTAAATATAATAAACCTTTTTTTAAAAAAAAAATGCTCGATATTTTGAGTATTTTAATTTTTCCTCAAAAAAGTACATATTTTGATTGTTTATTCTGTGTTAATTGCATGATTTATCACAATTTATAATTTAAAATTAAGAAATTTATCACAAAATTGTATTTTTTTTTTTTTTTTGTTTAATTCTAAAAATCAATTAAATTAAATCATAATTAGTATAAAACATTTTTAATTGTAAAATTTTGTATAGAGAAAGATTAAGAAAGACAGACAGAGAGAGAAAGAGATCCGTTCTAACATCATAAAAATATTCTTGGAGTAAAAATTATTTATTAAAATCATCAAATAATTTACGGACAGACATTTTTTTAAATTTAATATCTACATCGCATTATATATATATTTATATTTATATATTTATTAATTATATAAACCAGTTTAAAATTATTTACTGCTCCATATATATTTATTTCTTTTAATTATATAGAATTATATATGATGATCATTAAAATATATTGCACAAGTTTATACCTTAATACTGTACTAAAATGCTACAAATTTGAAATAATTTACAACTAAAAGGACAAAAAAAAACTGCTTTGAAGCAGATATTTTTTGAGCTATATATAATACAGAGGTAACCCAAAAATCAGTTAAGGGCTCTGGGCAATTTACAATCATTTTAAACAAATTTTGTGAGTAAGAAATTTAATCTCTGCAATGGTTAACTTAACTGGTTTTTGGGCTACCCTGTGTATATATAATAAAATACGTCTCATCAAATTAAAAACAAAAATATTGCATATAATTTACATATAAATCCATGTTATTTGATTTATGTTAATTAAGATTAAAAAATAAAATTAAAATGAAAAAAAGGAAGTTTTGCACCTTATAATACAAAAAAAGTAGAACCAATATTAAAAGTTTACACAAAAAAAAAAAAAAAATTTGAAGCAAAACTTCTTGCAATATTTCATGATATTTTACAACTCATTTAAACCTTGAAAATTATACAACTAAATGCCAATTAAATTAACACTATAAAACCTGTGATACATTTAAATAAAATCAAAATTTATATATATTTATATTAATTAAGCTTGATTTTTTTTATATTTTAAGTAAAATATATTCTAAAAAACATGACTTTTCTTCATTTTTTTTTGTTAAAATCTTGCAGAAATGGACAAAGGCACATACAGTATATATCGACCATTTTTGAGCACAACCCATTTTTTATTAATTATTTATTTATTTCTTGATTAAGGCACTTGTTTACATAATTTTATACATTATTTTTTTATTGTATTGTATTGTAAATTAATTGTTTTTTCTAAATGTAAAAATATATTTTTAAAAAATTTCAGATCTTAAACAAGAGCACCATATTGTTTTATTTCATAGAATGGCAATGGTTTGACACAATTTGTACTCATAAATATGACAGGGATAAAATATAGAATGTCTAATAAGGTTAATTAACGCATTAGTTAATAGGGAAAACCACCATCCCTAAGAATGTATATGAAAATGAGCATCCAACAAGAGAGTCGGTCAAATTCCACTGCAAATAGAACACAGCTATGAGAAATCAACTAACGTTTTGGCAATGATACAAATTCGTACAGTTTGCCAAATTAGTTCTAATAACACCAAAAAAATCTTAAATTACCGAAATTTTTACAAAAAATCAAGTGTTTTTTTGATCGTGGAAATGTAAAATAGTGCCTAAATTGATTAATTTCATTTAAGAATTGATATAGTTGGAACAATTTACATTATTTGTGTGACTAGATGCCGAAGACGATGAATATTATTGAACACGACGACAATAATAACCAACTGTTTTACATTTTTCGCATAAATGTTGAGGATGTTCTTTGCTTTGGTCCGAAACGTCAAGACCGTCCGGTTTTTCTAAGGGACGCTGTAAGAAAATAATTTAATTTTTTTTAATAAAATAAGGAATTCTTGAAGTACTAATGCATTGAAAATGAATCACTAACTCATATCCCCATTTATACCAGTCGCCATTTTAAATTCATGTATCAATTTCCAAATTTTGTGTTTATGGGTCATAGAGAAACAGGTGAATTGGATTCCTTTTTAAATACTGTTAAAAATGAATTTGTTAGCTTATTTTGGGCGTTCTAAAGCTATGGGACCCAAGCAGATTCCTTGTTTGCCTAGATGTAAAAGATTACTGGGCTACATATTCGTATACAGGATAGTTGCAAAGTATTTAAAGTAAAACATATTTTAGTTCCACGTGTAAACTTACATGCTTTCATTTTTATAAATATATCCAGTTTTAAAAGTAATATGTATTAAATTCGCTTAAACTTGAACTTTGGCTCCATTCGATATCAATCATTTTAATTCTATGCAGGAATTTGTGTGCTTTACGTTTACACACAAACATACATAGTTGTCCATACGTCAATTAACCATGTCTTTTATGTTTAGGTATAGCCTACTTATAAATATAAATTATAAACTTATAAGGCGTTTTCTTTCTACAAAACAAGTGAAAACAATAAAAAATACTAATACTATTAATTACATATTTTTTGCTTAATTTAGTTAATTTTATTTACTCTTTACAATAATTAGCTGGCTTTTGGACCATTCTGTCCAAACTAAATTATTAATCAGCCTTTTAATCTGATGAGCAAAATAGCACCATTTTAATGAGCGAATTTTCATTTTTTACTTTCATATATACATATATAATTGTAATTTTTAAAATGGAACTAATCTGTAAACTTAGATTTTAGCTCCAATGTACAGCCGCCGTTTTAGTTTCCCACAAAACTTTCATGTTTTAATTCATATATGTAATTGCAGTTTTTTAAATGCAAGTAAATTATAAATTCGCATATTAATTCTAACAATAAGTTAATTCTATTAAATGGCAAGACCGTAGCTACAACATTTTTCAGTTTGTTCCTCTAGCACCCCAACTAATTTTCCCTGGCTAAGGGACTGTTAATGGGCATCATCTAAGCATGTGTATTTATATGTTTTATGTATGTATAGCAAGTTATTTAAATGGGAAAAGAATGTAAATTTGTATATTAATTTTTTTGTACAGGCGCCATTTTGGTTCCATCTGTACAGTATATTCATATAGATACAGTAGCAAAGATTTAAAAGTTAGGTGCAGAGAATAAAAGTTCTGTCAGGTCATTTACCTGTTTGTGAGGGTAGACGTTGATATGACATTTGATACACTCTTGACCCATATTGGCCCAGCTGTTGCCACTCATCCACTTCCGTTTACATTTTGGACATTTGTACTCACCGAAACAACGTTTCTTGCCTTGATATGGCGTAAGGCCTTCTCCTTTGGGCCTAGCCTAGAAAATTAAATTTAAAAAATTGTTTAGAGTTCATTTAATATAAATTATTTAAGTTTTTCAAGGTTATGAGTTATAGAATTTGAAATAATTCTAAAGTGTCAATGCAAAGTGGATACGTTCAAATTTTCAAATTTATTAATTATATTTAAAATTGATTATTTATTATTTTATTCCTTTTAATTATATTACATTAAAATAAATTAGTAATAGTAATTAAAATACAAATAACATCATTACTTCATTTCCATTTTATGAGATGAAAGTAATAAATTATTTTATATATTTTTATTTAATTTTATAATAAATTATATTAAAAATATATATTTGAACTATTAAAATATAAATTTCAAAAATTTCATATTTTTAAAAAAACGTTTTAAATCTTATAAAACCAAATGGCGTTTTATTCATAAAAATTAATTTCAATAATGACGTTAAAAAGTATTAACCAATAAGAAGCACAGTTGTAAATAGAATGAAAAATTTTTATGCATCAGACATAATAATTGGATCTTAAAAATTTTTTTAAATAGTATTTAATGTATATCGCATATAAACAATACTTTTTATTAATATACTATATAATATAATATCACAAATCATGAATATGCTCTTTAAAAACACATTATAACATGATAAATCTTACAACATAACTCAAAAAGATGTAAACTAGATTCAAGTAATGAACTGTTTTTATTATAAACAGTTCAAATTTTAATTAAACAAAATATAATAATATAAAATGAATAGCTTCCTATGTTTATTAATAAATAAACATCACTATGCTAAAATAGTTATGTTCTAAAAAAAGTACACTTATCAAACAGTTTGATCAGTAATTGTTAAGAAATTTGATAATGTTAATTTAAAAAGAAAAGTACTTAAAGCACATTGTATTGTAGTAAAGTAGGGCATTTAAATTGGCAATTTTGAATTAAAGTATTATAAAAATTGTACATGTAATTTAAATAATAATGATATAAAATTAAAATTTAATTTAATTTTTTTTCATTAAAAGAAGGTTTAGAGTAAGATTTTAGAAGGTTGATAAAAATAGCCTTTTCTAAATTATAAACTTCTGAGCCATATCAAATTTGATCATCTAAAATTTCTGTTTATCTTCATTTAAAAAAAAAAAAGTACAATGAAGTATTTACAAGTAAATCAAATCGGTAAAATAATACATCTTTTACGAATATATTGAAAAAAAAATACAGATAAATAAATTTAATTACTAAATGTTTACATTATTTGGCAGCCTTGAATATAATTGATGGCTTTTAAAGGGAAGAGAAAGCATTTTTATTTTATTAAATTATAAGAATTTAAGAGATGTTATCAAAAATTTCTATATTTGTTTCCTGGAAAGTTTTAGAAAGAATGTTTTTTAAGAATTTAAATTCTCCTTAAGGGATATTAGATATTTAATTTAGATTTGTTATCAATCAAAGTTTTTTGAACTATGGGGATATTGAAATTTTTCTTAATCATTTATTATCAAAATACTCAAATATAATAATTTTAAAAGAAATTTTAGCAACTAAAAATATTTTCTTTAATCAGTGAATCAAGTAGTCATAATATTTTAAAGAGAAACTTTCATTTTAGAAAATTTTAATTGATGTATAAATTGAAATTCGGTATTATTTTTGATTAATTTAGCTTATAAATATTGAGTTATATTAAATATTTAATACGATGTAAGCTATCATCATCATGAAAACAACACTTTCTATTTCTTGTAATGATAAGAGATCTCAAACTCTAGTTTTCTGAAAAAAGCTGGTACCTTGGCCAAAAAAGAAAAAAAAAATACAAAATAAAAAAATTCAACATTTGCCCAAAAGAGGTGACAGCCAAAATTTTAATGGAAATGTGACTTTTTTGACAATTTTGATGGCATTCGTAATGAAATGATACTCTGATTTAACACTTTATTTCATTTTTTCGTACCTGTTTCGTACTTTTGATCATATTGCCATATATATTATTCTCCGATCTGAAATTAAGAGGTTCTTTACATCAAGCCCATTGTAGGTTCGGCTAGGCCCATAATGAAGCGGCCAAACCCACAATTAGTTGGACACATGGAATAAGTGAGCGATCTGCCAAGAAGATATTTCCCAGAAAGACTTTGTATGGAAAACTGGACTCTACACGTGAAGAAATACCAGAAAACTCCACGTGGCCAGCTAGTTGATAAGGCACGAACCTGCGATCAACTATCAATGTTCGGTGGCTTTATCCACTTGGCCACTGGTGAGGCGAACTCTGAATGATATCCATGTTAATGATAAATTATGTTATCTACCTATATCCGTATTTATTTATTAATTATATTCATATTCATATCTGTACATAAATATATATGTAAGTTATATCCATGTACTGTACGTAGATATACATATTTATAAGATTAGCATTATCATGGATTTATGGATACAAGTTACATACATATTATAGCATTTAGTTGTCTACAGTTTCATCAGTTTTTGAATACATATTATGATGTTTGATCTGGTATTGGTTTAATATATAGTATATCGTATCAGTTTAGGAGTTCATTTACTTAAAAGTAAACAAGCAGGTCTAAATATGTACTGTACTATATCACTTGCATGTAGTAATATTCTTTCCTTTGTTTTTTGTATTACTAATCATAATATTTTATTTTCAAATTACTAACTGATCTAGAGTGTTCAGTGTATTTTTGCAAATAGGTTTATATTTATATAATAAAAATTATCAAACATATAAAAAATTTATGCCATTTTTTTAAGATTTTGTCTGAAGCTGCGATGTAAATTATACATCACTAAATGTAGCGAATAGGCTTATTCACTTCTTAATTTCTTCAGTTCATTTCTTACAGATAATCTGTTAGATTTATCTAGATTTATTTATTTAGATTTTGAAACGGCAATGCAGTTAATTGTAAGTAATTTATTAAATTTCAGATAAGTTTTCAACTATTGTCAAATCTGATGCATTACGAAATAACTATAATATTTGTTAATTTATCATTAAAAGAAATTTATAAAAGATATAAGCAATATAACTTATATAGAAAATAAATCTTTATTTTATTATAATTTTTCTGTAGATTTTAAGCACGAAAAACAATATTAAAATATTTCAATTTCATTATTCACTGTATTATTGGACGAATATTGCTTTTACCTTAGAATGTGGCAATTTAATTTGTAAACATAAATTAAACACTCATATTTTATACTAAATATTTTTATGTACAGTACTATCATGAAAGCGTAACGAAAATATTTTATTATTAGTTTTCAGCAGTTGTTTTACGTTCAGATATATTACTATATTATTACACATTTAACTTTCGAAATATATTAACAAATTCTTGAAAGTCTCAGAAATATTTTAAAATTTTATTCTGCCATAATTTACCTCACTATCGTCATCACTTTCTTCTTCATCAGAAGCTATATGTTCGCTTTCATCATCATTACTGTCTGCTGTTTCGTATTCACTTGTATAAGCATTGCTATTTTCCTTTTCATATTCACTTTCATAATCGTCAGTAGTGTCCTCTTCATACTCACTTTCATAATCATTACTGTCTGCTGTTTCATATTCGATATAAGCATTGCTATTTCCTTTTTCATATTCACTTTCATTATTGTTTTCTATCCCATATTCTAAATTGTATTCATTTTCAGTTTCATAATATTCATCGTCATAATCTTCAGATTCATTTCTCAGTATTCTTTCTTCTAATTCACCTTCATAAAAATCACTTAGACAATTTCTATTTATAGAAGTCATCATACTTCGAAAACGAAAACAAATTAATGACTTTATAATTTTATCTGTAAAAACTAATTTATGGACTTTATTCAATTAAATGTATGAAATTACATGCAATCCCTAGGTTAAAGATATGATCATATTTTATCTTTAATTTAATATGTATGACGACTACATTTTATCTCCAGTAAAAAAAAAAAAACAATCTTAAATATCTCCACTGATTAATGGATATTTTTAACATTCCTTTTTAACATAAAATAATTATCGCCATTCAAATGCACAAGCATATATAAAGAACTTAAACTTCTCTTAATAGACTGATGCTTTCCGAGTGCTCGCAATTATCTTAAAATAATAATATTATTGATTAAAAGTTTCCAAAATAAACATTTTGGTATTTTAATATTTGCATCGATTTATGAGTTTTTTATTGTTTTAATTATATTAAACTAAATTTTACAAATATAATAGTTCTTGAATTTTTGATGATGCAGTGAATATAAGAGAAGGAATAAAGAGATAATGTGGAAGAGGATATACGAGTAGAAGAAAAATAATCCTTTCTTCAGATCCATTTCTGCAATTATAAGTTCACGTTCGTGTTTTGATAGTTTAAGAAATGTTTTTATATAAAATATATTAAATTAATTTTAAGATTTTTAGTAATATTAAGAGGAAAAATATCTCAAATTTTTCTCTTATTTCGAATAAGATCTAAAGAATTAACTGAATTTATTGTTATTAAGTTTGGCTTCAGAAACGATTTTAAAAAAAAAAAACAAAAAAGCTAAAGATTTTATTCAAATATTTTCTAGATTTGCTTGCTTATTTATATTAAAAGTTTATATGTTCTTATCTAATTTCTATACATATAATACAATCAGTATGTACGAATACAGTTAATTGTACTTTTTAATAATGTTCTAAAAATTACAGATTTCCTTTGAACTCGTTTGGAATTTAACTTTTTGATTTAATAATCTATTTATTTATATACTGTAAGTAAAAATACTGTACAGAAGTCAGCAAAAAACAGAAAAAGGTGCGGATTAATATCTAATCTTAATAGAGTTAATCCACTGAATATTTTTGAAGTTGTGTGAATGATGCCAGACTTCCTTCAATAGCATAATTTTAATGCTTTATGGTATGTTTACAACAGTAAAAGATAATTATAGGATATGCAATAAATGTAAATATTTGCTTATTTCAAGATAATTGTATTAATTAATAAAATTATTTAATTTCGTATGTCTCATTATCCTAAATAAAACGAATTGTCCTGTTCAGATTAAAACATAAATATTATTAATTAGAAATATACACTTTAAATGAATCTTAAGCTTTCTAACATTTTTATGTTTTATATTTTAAAATTAATATAATAATAATTATATACATGTAAGTCCTATCGCATGAAGAACAATAGAACCATTATTTAAGTTCCTTTAAACGTGAGGCCATCAGGCCGTTTTTCTCTGTATGGAAACCTAAAAAATAGCTGCTACAGATAATTTACTTTTTTACATTTCTTGTATATTAAGTTTATTTTTGTCAAATTTTTGTTAATTAAAAATTAATACAACGTTTTAACACTGCTTTGATTTATTAATAGACTGGGATATAAGTGTCTCGGGACTACATCGATCTATATGTATTTATGAATACATATGTACAATATATGTTTATAATTGTATTATTATTTCGATAATACAATTGAGTTTTCATGTAAAAATATACTGATTGAGTTATCATGGTTTGACAAAATAATTTACAGTACATCAAAAACGGCTTGATAAAAACGTTTTAAACCATAATTTTTACAATTTCTATAAATATATAATATTTATTTGATGATAAGATGTTAATATTTCCAAAACAAATCTATTTTAATAACTACATTTCAATATAACAAATGTTCATATTTTTATTGAAGAATCTGCTAAAAGAAAATGTAAATATAAATGTAAAATTGCTTACATTTTTAATAGTAAATCTTATTAGCTTTTAATTTGCTTAAAATTTATAAATTCACGAAATTTAATCAGAAACTTCTTTGTATTTGAAGTAAAATTAATGTTAAGAAAAATTAATTTATTTTTTAAATCGGACATTTTTAATATAAACTCGTAAATTCTTGAATTCTCGGATATAAACTCCCAGATCATATTGTTTTAAAAATGTGAAATATAGTTTAGTTTTATATTAGTTTTACATATCAAAACATAATAAAAAAATTAATGACATATATTCTTACTGAAATAGCAATTGAATGAATTAATTATAATTTCTTGAATAGAATATAACAGAATTTTACATCACTAAACTACTATAAATGTGTAATTAATTACTTCTATAAGCCTATTTTTCTTTATGGTTTTATTATGTTTTTATGATATAAATGTAGCTAACTCGTAAAATTATGTTATATTAATTTTTAAAATTATATAGAGACTTTTGTTAACATTTCTAACTTCTTATTTTAGAAAAATGTGTAAAATTTCAATGTTTACATTATTTTGCAATGTTCTCGTGTTTCTTATATTAGTAAAAACTACTGAATTTACTGAATAATAGGCTAAATATGATGAATAGACAAATTCCTTACATTTATTAGAATTCATTTAATCATACCTAAAAAATATAATTGATAAAAGTATTAAAGGAATGTAAATACAATAATTAGTTTTATTACTCTTTGTTATTGCTAAAGATCTTAAAGGTTGTTTAACATAGACTCTAGAAGCTTAAGTCTTCACGTAGCTATTAGTGAAGAAACTCGCTTTAACGGAAATATCACAAAATCTTTTAAAATTATGGACAAATTATATCTACGAAATGATACTGATGAAAGTAACATTCATTTTTTTTTTTTTTTGGAAATAATTCTCAGAATTTATTGATTTATTAAAAAGATATACACATAATTACACATACACAATTTCATTAACGTGCATTAGAATCTATTAAAATTCCTATTTTTTTTAAAAAAAAAGCTGATTAAAAAGTAATACAAGTATTTTTAATCTTATTTTAGTAAGAGTTGACAAATTCGGAAAATGATTCATCCGGATGAATTATACAATATACTATATTCGTATTTCTGATTATAGATCATAAACATTTCTAAATTGTTAAAATTCTGATTTAAAAAATAGATTCATAGATTTAAATAATTTTCTCTGATTCCAAAATTTTTAGCTTAGTTTATTTTTAAAATATGATTTATATTGATAATTAATGTGTTAAAATTAATAAAGTACGGTATATCATGTTAAATCATGTACCCAATTCATTTTTAATGAAGGTTAGGTTCATCATGAAATTAGTTTTTAATAGTAAAAGTTTCAAGTATCTTCTGTACTAAACAGTCAGTAAATGAATTCTAGATAATCAGGAATTTCGTGAAATTTACTAATAATTCAGTATAGAACTATTAGTAAATGAAGTTTGTTCTAAATTTTAACGAAACTTTTATATTTTTGAGGTATTATTAATATTTTTTTTTTAATTACATTAAAAATTTCTCGCAAAATATTATTAATGACCACTATTTAATAAATAAATAAGAAGAAAGCATTATTTTAGCTTCAGGTGTCTTTCAATTGTTTAAGTTGTAAGAAAATAATTACAGAATTAAAACAACTCTCACAACATACACTTAATTACAAGTAAACAATCTCATTAACATAGAATTAAAGAATTAAATCTTATTTGATTAAATTGAACAGAATAATGTATAGTTTTCGAAGTTAAAAAGTATGTTGTTCATCATGCTTTTCAATTATGAAAATTAAATAGAATGCTGTTCAACGTGTATTTTTGGATAGATATCAACCCCTATACGTCAGCATTTGTGATAAATATACCCTTATTGTAAGTATTATTTCAAAAATTTTAAGATCGAAAATATTTTTACGTATTTTCGACTTTAAAACTTTTGAAATAATACTTATAATAAGGGTATATTTATTAATTAGTAATTTAAAAAAAATTATTAATATTCTAAATATATGTTTATTTATAATTTTCTCGTTTAGATTTATTCATAAATAAAAATTAGGCTTAATTAAGAAATATTGTTTATAGGAAAGTTTATTGGTAATAATTTTAAAATTGTGGTAAATGAATAAATTAAACATAAATTATTAGTATTTTATAGTAAACAAATATAAAAAATACGCGTGAACTAATGGAAATTAATAAAAATATGTAAGTTTATAATGATTTTTAAAAAATTCGAGTAATTTGATCTAAAACATTGTAAAAATAATAATTATGTGGTTTTAATTTTTGCTGATTAAACTTCTACATTTCATTCTATGGTTGCTTGTGAAATAAAGCAAAGAAGCCATAAAAATCTAGTAATAATTTATTAAGAAAAAACATTTTCAGCCGTCTTTAATTGGATTTTTAAGGTTTTTTTTAAGTTGCATATCATATTTATTCAATTAGACATTATTGACATTAAATCCTTCAACACTTTAAAACTGCAATAACATAAGATCTATTCGAGATTTAAAAAATCTGAAAAATGTATTGAGAAGATAATTGGGCTGTAATTTAAAAAAAAAAAAAAAAAAAAAAAAATGTAGACATAAATTCCCACTGTCGTCCATCCGTCTGTCTGTCTTTCCTTAATCTGAAGAACGGAGTTAGATAGATAAAATTCAAGATCATATACTGAAATCTTAGAGAAGAAGGCCCCGATTAACTATATAAGAACTTCCGAAGAAAATCGGAAGTCACGTTATTATAATTCAAAAAGTTTCCCCTAAAAGGAATTAATAGATGACCGACACGACTCTACTGTTAAAGGAAAAGTATGATGTACAGGGGCAAGACACTTTCGTATTAATTTGAGGTAAAGAGCATATATTTTATATTAAATAAATTAAAAAATTGCAGCTCGGCATTGTGACGATCTCACATAAATAATTACTCATTTATTCTATATATTTTTGTTTTCTTTCGAAGGACAAAAACGGTTATTAAATTTATCCCAATTTCATTTTTTAATATTTACTTGTCTAATTAGCATAAATCATCCAGTTTGTTACCATTGGATTATTATTATTACAACAAAAAATACTAGAATATAATATTTTTCCAATACATTTTACAGATTGTTTTCATCTTGGATAGTATCTACAGTACTTTATGCATTTTTAAAATGCGCGAGGGTATACGTACAGTACAGTACATTAAGTACTGTACTGTACAGTATATATGCTATTGTAGTTCAAAGTGCTAAAGGATTTTAGACACCTTTAACATGAAAAATGAAACTGTAAAGAAAAACATTATTGTTACAAAGAAAATTATATGTTAAATTATTAATAAATGTTTAAATTTTGTAATATTATATAAAAAATATTAAAACATTTGCTTCAAAATATAATTTAAATAGTATGTATTAAATTGAACGGTATTAAAAATTTTAAAGTAAATTCCTGAAGCATTGAACTAACTCTATGTTAATTTGATTTAAATAATTGAAGAATATTATTTATAGCATATTATATACGTATATTATGCGTTACGTTAAATCGAATAAAGTTAGGATTAACCGGCTAATGCTAACTTTATCCAAATCTTTTGGTTAAAGCAGGAGGTAACAATCTATTAATTTTGAACTTTATCCACATAAAATACGCTATATCCAAGTCACAAGAGAATAAAGCTGAGATTATCCAGAAATGCATGGATTTATCCTAAATGGGGTGGATAAAACCTGAATTTTAGTTTATTCTTGCTTCATCCATTCTTGCATAAAATGCACTTTATACGCTTTTTAATCTTTTAATTGTTTTAATTTCAAAGTTTAAAATAAATAGATTGTTCCTGTTCTCACCAAGACAAAAAAAAAAAAAAAAAAACTTGGATAAAGTTGGCATTATCCGGTTAATCCTAGCTTTATCCGATTCGTGGGCTTTAGCCGTAACGTATACAATAATTTAATACATTAAAAGTTTAAATAAATTTTAATATAATTATATTAATTAGGAATAAAGTAAAGCTGTTATCATCAAAAGTTATTTCTAAATGATTATTAATTAAAATGAATATTTTAAAAAACGCGTTAAAAAATATCAAGATATTTTTTAACGCGTTTATTAAAAAAGATTTATACAATTTCTATGTTAATTTAAATATGAAATTATGATCTTGAAAATTTTCAAATTAATAAGTTTATCATAGTTTATTAAAATTACTAAATAATAATAAATAATATCAAAGATGTTACTTATATTTTTCTGATTATGTAATATAAAATTTTAGGTAATTATATGCACGAATTATCGGTAATTCCCTGTTCTTTCCTTCCTCAGTAGAAGTCAATCTATAATAATAATTACTACAAATAATAAGAGAGAGACTAAATTAACTAGACAAATAAACAACCCAAAATAAAAAATAAAAGAATCTTTAAAATTTAGCAAAAATTTTCTGTTCTAGAACATGAAAACGGTTATTAAAATGGCCGAAAACATTTGTCCCTAATAAAATTTCGTTGGATTCGAAGAGGTTTTTTTGTTTTTATCTCGGTTTATTACAAATAAGATTTTTTTAATATAATATTTTCTCCATTATTTATAACAATTCATTAAAATTATATCATAATAAAATCTAAAACTATATTTCAAAACTATATTATAGAATATTATATTCTATAATATAGTTTTGAACCTTGCATTTTTTCTTGTTTCTTTTCTATTGAAGGTTAAAATGACGAACATAAGGCGTGATATAAGCATGCGATAAATTATACAATTTTTTATTTTTATTTTAATGTATTTCGAATGTTTCTGATATCTAACAAGTAAGTTAAAAATCTGTCTAAGCCTTTAGATTAACATATGGGCATTGACACGCAAAAGTACCCAACGAACTCGAATTGCTATGGCTTAATATTTAAAATTTAAGTCATTTATAGATAAATTATATATTTTAATCATTTAATTTTCGATATTCCTAAAGATTAGGGTAACTAATTAATGATTTTTTCATGTATAAGAGCGCATAAATGACTTCTTTAATGATTACTTTTTACGCTCAAATAATTATGTTTCTTGATTAATTATTATGTAGAAAATTATATATATTTAATCCAATTTTATAAAACTATCAAATCCATCTTTTTAATGGAATTCAATTGTATTTTTTATTATCAAATTATCAATAGTTGAAGGGTGTACAAAGCGAGCAAACATTTCGCTCCAGGTGGTGTTAAGTGAAGTTGCTCTTGCTTGGTGAACTGGATAAAGAGGCTTTCTTGTCAACCGTCTGATAGATAAAGCCAAAAAGTAATAAATGCCATAGAGACCACATTGGGTGATGTTGATTAGTTCCCGTTTCTTTCGTCATTTGAACACACGTGCCTGTCCTTTCAGTTAATGTTAATAAATTATCCGTTGAGGATAAAATAAATTTAACACTAGAGAATAGATGATTTAATACTTCGCTGTTTTCTTCGTTTATAATTAATTTAAAACGTTTAAAAAAAAAAAAAAAAAGAGAAAGGATTATATTTTTAAAATGTCCCTTTTTAACTTTAAATGCCGTACTTTATTTCTAGAATAAAATTATTTTTAAAATATTTTTTATTATAAATTTTAGCTTAACTATATATTATATATTCCTTTCCTTTAATTATTCTTAACATTTAAAATATATTTTTAAAATTTTATTTATTATAATTATAATTTTTTAATTATAAATATAAAATTTGTATATATAAACTCAAAGTGTTATTACAGTCATTTAATTTAATAAAATTTATGAGTTTTATTCAATTTTAACGAATGTAATTCATTTTTTTACTCTAATATAATATAAAAAATGTATTAATTTCTATATATTTCATTTAAATTAGTTCACAAATTTAATAAAGTCTATATAAATATACGAAAGAATCGGGCTTAAAAACAGTCAGTAAGGTTATTTGCCTAGACCCAAATAGGCCTAAAATGTAACTTTTTTACATAAAAAAACACTATATAAAAGGGATATAAATTAAAATTTCTTTCTATAAATGGTTAAAAATCTGATTCTTATTTGTTTTATTGATTTTATTTATTTTTAGGGCTTTCGAAGAGAGTGAGCCTCCATATTTATCTCTCGGGCTCAGGCCTTATCTCATTTCTTTCAAGTCTTAATAAAATTAATTCAAAGCATTTATTAGTAAATTAGTTAATAATAAATTAATCAAATGATTTTAATATAAAATAATTTTAATTAAAAGGTTTATTTAAATTTGAGTTAATGTTTTTTAGTTCAATAGGCTAATCAATTAGTTAATATATTTTAAAAAATGTAATAATAATATTATAAATTAGTATTTTAATATGTTTTTCTACCTTTTAATTTAAAAATGAATGGTTTATTTTAAATTTGTATGTTGTATTACTTAGCCTATATAAAGTTTTACAGAAACACGAATAATGAATCGTAAAATTTTATTAGGATAAATCTGATACTTGAGATAAATATATTTTACGTAAATTATTTTAATTTTAGATAAATTACAGCCGCTAATGACCTTACTTCGACTCCATATTGTCGCAATATTCTGCCAACTGGCAACATCCAATACGAATTCTTATACTCTACTCAATACAATGGAATGTTAAGCTTTACGTCAACTTTACGGAAAAATAACACTAAAGATCACCTGAATTTCGACATTTTTAAACAATTTTTTAAAAATTATACGCAAATTATAATTAATTTTAATTAATTCGACTATAAAAAACTAAAAAATGGCATTTTATAGACGCTTATTTAGCTCAACATTATAGTTTTAAAATACTCAAAATCTATCTTGAAAAGTTAAAATTACTGTAAAATTATTTCTAAAAATTTTTAAGTGTATTTATTTATAAATTTTCAGACAAATTGCCTTTAATTTCGAGTAATTATATTCTAAACTACTAAAAATTTTCGTTTTATAGGCGCACATTTTGCACCACATTTCAATCTAATACCGTTTAAAATGAGTCTTAATAAGTAAATATTAACTTATAAATATTTCTTAAAATAATTTAAAGTACAAATTTAATAAAATTAGCTTTATTATATTTTAAATATAATAATTAATCAGATATTATATTAATTCTGAACATTCTGTATGCTTGTATCTTATAGACATGTTTAGAAATGTGGAAAACGAAATGATACATTTAAGCTTAGAATAGTTCATTGTTCGCTAGTTAAATTTCAACAACAAATTGTTGGAATAAATCCAAATGCTATCTTCCATCTTGGCAGTTGATGGTTTGAAAAGAGCAATTGCCTTCTAAGTAAAAATCTGTCATAAGAATAATATCAACTTTTGTCATACTTAATTTAACTTTACCATCCCAATCGCCATTACTACCGACATTTTAATATAATTTTACATATAAGCCTACATAATTAATTGTATTGTTTAATATGAGCAATGCGTTATAAACTAAATGTCATTAAGTGTCAGGAAGATTTACGGTTTAATTATTTTGATTTTACAGCTATTTATCATTGTTTTAATGGTAATTTAAGGTCATTATCAATGAACAGTTTAAAAATATACTTGATTCTTTCATACAAAGTTTCTATACTGTGACCTATTTTTAAAATAGAATTATCTCTTAAAATTTAAAATTTTGTGATTTTTTTAAATAAATTTATCAACTTTTTAATTAAAATACGAGCGAATATACATTAAAAACAAAATGTTAATAAACATACGAGAATGCATAATTCAACTCTGGTTCCAATTAATGACATAAGAGAATGTTTGTAGATTACTAATTATTTAATGCTCTTAATGATAAATTAATGTCGATATATACGAGATATTTTATCGCATTTTAAAACAATTTTAAAAATACAGATTTCTGCTTTAATTTATGAGCTTAAATCTAAGAATTTTGCTGTAATTAATCAAAAACTAGACGACTTTTACACGGCAACACTTAATTTTTTTTATCAATTCATTTATCATTTAAAGTAACTTTCAGATAATTCTTTTAAAAAATAAATAAATAAATAAAGTTTACAAGCAAACGATTCGAAATTTATAATGGAGATGTCAATGACATAAGAAATAAAGTACTTAAAATTTGACTTACCTGCGGACAATCTTTTATATAATGTCCTTTCTTAAAACATAAGTGGCATAAATAATTAGGAGGAGGTTTTTTTAAAGGCTTTCGTTCAAATCCTAAGTTCAAATCCGAGAAAAGGTCAGATAAATCGTTAATATTGCTAGGTCCTATTTGACCATTATAACTCCCGTTTGTATATCCAGTATAATTAGGAGACTGTTGCATAGTATTATAAACTGGAGGCATACCATATTTGGACTGAAAATATTTTTTAAAAATATATATATATAAATTACAGTTTTATAGATTCAAAAAATTAGCATTTTAATTTAAATATATATATATATATATAGGCCTATATATGTATACAGTACACTTATATACTGTACTGTAGCTAGAGTAATTTTAGAGATATTACTCTATATTATGTATGCTCTTTAAAATCTTTAATAATAAATTTAATTACAATTTAAAGTTAAACGCACTTAATATTTATACAGCAAATTCTATAATTCTGAAGGAATTACTAGAAATGTAACATAATCCTACCAAACAGCGGCTGGACTAATAGTGTACCAAGAAGGTGACCTTGTCAAATACACAAAATATTCTAAACAAATCGAAATTTGATAATTTTAACAATTAATTTTTGATATTTAAATAGTAAATATTGTTCATTAGAGTTTTTAAATGGTTTTAATGTATTAAAATATTAATTTGCATACTTTAATATAGATACTAATCAAAGCAAAAAGTACTCCTAGAGTTGAGTGAAGTTTTAAAAAAATAATATCATTTTTCATAATTAGTTACAAAGTTTTCGGTGTATGTAACACTTTATTGTTTCAACTTTTATTTTATTTTATTTATCGGTTAGAATAACCTCAAGTTTCGTGTTTCATTCACCCAAATAACTTTTCTGATAGGTGATGCGCTTTATAATATTACATTTAAACTAACGAAAGTGATATTTACTCACTTGATCATTGGACGGAGGTTGATCAGTTAAAGTCAAATATACCCAGTTCAATAATTGGGCTGGCTGGTAGAGCGAAGAACTAGCATCGATGGACGATAGAGAAGTCATTTGGGGTTGTAAACCGCCAGTTTAGGCGGACTTCTCCATCTGTCCAAGTTAATCCCTATGCTAGCCTTGTAGCTCCCAAGATTCCCTATACATAAGAGGTGGGCCAATCCGCAACTGTTTTAAGAATGTGAAGAGATCAAATTACACCAAGGGCGCCACACTAGAGGGAGCTAAAGTGGTACAGAAGAACACATGAAACACTGTCGACTTTTGTCTTTTAGATTACAGAAGAATCATTCAATTCAAATATGTTCACTAGTTGACTTTCAATAAGTGTTTTGTTTTATATTTTTCTCCCTGTTACAACTGACGTCAATTGTTTCAAGAAACAATATTATACTTTTTAGCTTCTTCTATATAAAAATATCGATGATAAACTAATTTTTAAATAATTCTTTCAATTTTAAAAAGGTTCTTAGTAAAGCCACAAAGATACACGAGTCTGTACCTATTTCATTTGTTTATATATTAATTTACTCACACAGTAAACAAATCCATGATTTCATTTCACTGATAATTGAGTAAATATCACAGTGGCTATGTTGCTTAATAGCTTATATTGATTAATTTCTTAATATACGAACTATGTAAAGCTTGCTCTTTATATTGATAAAAGTTGAAGCTAATTTAATACAACTTGTACTTATTATTATAATTTTTTTTATATAAAATAACGTTATATTAAATTATTATTTATAGAATATTAAATCCATAAACATATATGTTTTCACTATTTATCGAACATATTATATTATATTCTATGAAGATAATCAGCTGTAGAATATGTTCATTTGTCTAGTACTACTACAAATAATGTCTGTGACCTTGATTTATAGAATCTTGATATCTCTTAACGTTTACAACAACATGACATTTCTTAATACACTCATACGCACTTCTTGACATATTTCTAAAGTATTAAACTTACATACTGGATGTAGAATTCACGCATATACATATATATAGTCTACATATGCAGTTCTATAGCCAATATGGAATTGCATATACCATTCAATAATATATACATTAGCAAAAATTTGTTAAATATTGATTTATCATCTAATTTTTGCATTAAATATTTATTTTTATTGCTCTTAAAACTAATTAAAATTTTTTTAAAAAATAAGAATAAAAATGTGAAGAGAATGGTAAAAAAAATAGTTCAAAACTTTATGATAAACTTAGACCATAAGTATAAATTGTAATTTTATCATAATTAAAAACAAAAAAAAACTGAACGAAAAAAAGCTGTTAAAGGAGTTTTGGCCTCACTAAACAGAAAGAAAGATACAGAAAAGATAAATGTGATCCTGTAAATTGTACGATTAGTAGATGTTTTTATGTGACACTTACAAAGTCTCGTTTCTAGAAGATAGCAAATTGTATATACGTAAATTGTATGGTGCAATAAGTAAATTCTTTAGGATTTAAGTTTGTTTGTGTCTCTTGTTTAAGCAGCTTTATTAAAGCGATGACAGGACGCTTTAAGTGATTTCCGTTACTGGAGGATGGTTTATTGTCTGTGAACGACAGCCACAGTTTCGTGTTGCACTTTTGCTCTATAATTGGAACACAACGTTTTAAAACGTGACTTTTTTTCAAATTTCTTTATGCATTGTTCATATTTTAATGTTATACATTAATTACGCGATATTAAAATAAATATTTATACTTAATTAACTAAATTTGTCAATCTAAAATAGTGAATTAATTGCATGTGTCGTGACTTAATTGAAATTAATGCAGTTTATAGATTAGACAAAGCGTGCTGCTAATTAGATTTAAGTTGGTATTACACTTACTGTTCATCTAATGTTAATTATAGGTTTATAAATGTATTTAGGTTAAATCACTTAATGAACTTAATATTATTTATAAGTTTACGAATATAAACTCTTAAGTTTGATGTAAAGTTATATATAATGTTACACATAAATTGTAAACTTAATTAGTGATCTAATTGCAAAATTATATAATTATTTAGCTCTACAGCACATATGTTAGGTATTAATTGAATAGTTGATATTGTTAATAAACATATAATGCCCAAAGTATAAACATTAATATATAAACCACATGTCTAGGCAAAGAAAGAAAGCAAGCCGCAGACAGAAAAAATGTGTTTGGCTCTAGGTCCTTAGATAACATACCGAATTTTCTAACCAATCTGTGTTACATTTTTTTTTTTTTTTTCTGTTTGTATCTTGGTTTGTTTGGGTGGATATGCGGTTTACACTCTGGAGTTTGTATGTTGGATGCTATTTTTTGTTAACGTTTATACTGTATTGATAAGAATTGTGATATGCTAAGTAATGGATATTTAATCATTTTATGCAAATTAATAGTGTCGAAAACCAAGCATTAGCAAAGCACGGACCCTTTTAAGCCTTCTCTAAGGACGAAGCCCTTTGCAAAATTCACACATACGTGAAACCGATTCTACTTCATATTAAAATACCGTACATTTCAGAAATGTGAACTAGTTAACTAGAAATAAAAACAGTATAAATATTTCATAAAAACAATCAGAAAATATGTGATATTCTTATTTTGTAATTTAATTCGTGTTCGTTTGTTCTAACTAGAAAAAAGCGGACAGGAAAATTAAGCACAGGAAACAAAATCCACCGTGATGTATGCGTACAAGAAAAATAAGCACACGGGAAACTGCTTACCCGGAAAAGTACCCACATTGAAAAAACGCCACACAGAAAAATAGGCGCACAGACATTTCTCGTATTCACGATACGAAAAATTTTCTATGTGCCTAATATGCCAAAGATGCAGTATTCTTATTGAGAAACGAATTCTATGTTTTTGAAGGAAATAATAATAAATTGAAGGTTCCGTGCGTCTCGTCTCTTTGTATGTGGGATGGCAATTGTGGCCATTCGTTATCAATTATTTGATGCAATTCATTCGTCTCTGCTCTCTGCAAGTCTTCTCTTTCATTAAGGATCTTTTTTATTCTTATTAAATAACCGTTGTTGTTATTATTAAGGTTAGGTAGTCCTTTGCCGTGGTCACTTCGTGTACCAAAATAAATTTGTTAAAATAAAAGTAACGAGAAATCTAATTACGAAATCAACTTATTTTAAACTATTTTATCCTGTTAAATTATATTAATAATTTGAATGTTATATTACGCCTTTAATTTTTTAATAACACAAACTAAATAAATAATTTAAGGCCGTATTGTTTAAAAAGCTGTGTATGTTACGCAATCTATACTTAATTTAAGTTAAAATAATATTTTTATTTAGAATTTAATACCATTTTAATCCCTCGTATTTTTTCTCCAGAAAGACTTTTTTCAACCTTGTAATTTTTGTGAACCCTGTGATGAACGTTTTGTTACCACAATTCCGTAGGAACTAATAAAGAGATTCAATAGAATTCCGAACTTAATAATTATTTTTTGAGAATGTTTAGTTTGTTTAAATTGTTATCGTTTTTCCTTCTGAATAAACTTTGTGATAAAAAGCTGTTAATTTTTATTTCCTGTATTATTCTTTACTAAAATTACACTCAAGAGCATTAAAGCCCTCTTCCCACAGGCCTCTTATGTATAGCAATGACCAGTGGCCGAATGGATAAAACCACTTAACACTGGTAGTTAGTGGTAGGTAAACGGACTGGCCAAGTGGAATTTCACGCGTTTTATTTACGTTTGTAACGCCTAAATAGGTGCCCCATAGAAAGTCCTTTCGGGAGGCTTGTTCCTCGTTACCGTATAAAAACAAACAAATTGTATAGCAGTGAATTAATATACTTATAACAGCAAAATTATTTAATTATATTCGACAAATTCGCAGAGCACTGTCTTAAGTTATATATAACAATTTAAAATATAGGTAATATCTATTATTTTCATAAATGGAGGGTGAACAGCAGTGGCGTACCGTCATTGGAAGCGGTGGAAGCGCCGCTTCCACTTTTCAATGATCTTCCCTTGTAGTTTCTAAAATATAAATTTTCATATTTTAACGTACTTTGAATTAATTAAAATTAATATTTTATTATAACTGCATTGTGTATCTTATTACAAATTTCTATACTAAATGTGAAAAAAAAACGATAAGATTGCTATTGTATATTCGAATATCAGTGGCGGAATGTAAGTGCTTACGAGACAGCTTCCACGGCGAGAATAACTGAATGGTGTAAAGCAGCCAGAGGGCATTGGCGCATGCACTTTACAGAGCACCAACCTCAGCCCGTTTAGCTGGTGGAAGCTACACAAGTGTAACGCTTCCAACGATTCTATCCCTTAGCCACTGGGTAGGGAGCTATCTGACTAAGTGAATTGTTTAAGATTTAAAAAGTATGAGCGATGTTATTTTTATGTACGTTTTTTTTGCAAAGTTATATTTAATTACAGTATAATTAAAAGAAAATTATAATTATATTGACAGATTTTCAGACATAAAATCTTTAGAATTTTTATCACTTTTAGATGTTAATAATTTTAATATTATGAAAAACAATTTTTTCAAGATTGTTTTAATTCTTTAAATTAAGTAAATTTTATGGGAAATTTTTTGATAGTTCTAAATTACGTAGTGAATCGCAATATTTATATTCGTGCCCGGACTATATTCACAAGTAACTCTTAAACAAAACATATTATAATTAATGTCGATCCGAACAAAGACGTGCTAAAAGAATTATATGATTTAATATCATTAATTTTTACGGTACCATCTACCAGTGCGTCTGTTGAGCGCAGTTTTTCTACCACAAAGCAAATTCATACATTGGCCAGGAATACTCGGTCGGAGGAAAAATTGTCGTCGCTAGCGTTGCTTTCGATAGAAAAAGAGCTTTCAAATACGTTGATGGAGTCAACGACCAGCGACTTTTATGATAAAGTAATTAACGACTTTGCGGAAAAAATCGCCGAATAGAGTTAGTTTATAAAAAATTTAAAAAACAAGTTTTTTTATCATTGTTTGTATCATATCAATTTGTATTATGTAAGTATTATTTGTATTTTAGAACTAAAATACATAAATTGTTTATTTTTGTCATTTCCAGTATTTGTTTAAAACTTTTATGGAAATGTCATGTACCGGACAGGTCTGACCCGTCACGAAAGACGCGAAAAAACTGTTAATTTAGAAAAAAATCTATTAGTTTAAAAAAAAACATAGGTAAAAGTCGTTTGTAGTCGGACACCCATTGTTTACATCAAACTGCCAGGCAGAAACCATAAATCGCGGAAGGAAGTCGTCCTATGATCGGTGGAAGATCGAATTCGTCTTCGATTTTGACTTTTCTCGCGCTCCAGGTAAAAGTCTTGTTACGTTTAGTAACGAGGGACCAATTACTCGGGAAGCGTGATTGAGGGAGAACGACCAATCAGAATGGATGAAAGAAAGAACGGAGATTGATATAATCTCCGACAATCGAGGACACCTGGCACTCGGTTAACGTTCCGAATAACCAAAACGCCGTGTGTCAACGCGCAAAAAAAAAAAAAAAAAAAAAAACAGTTTCTTGTCTATTGTGCCAACCTGTAACCCGTGCCACTTCGGACTTCGACCGTGTCCCCGACGTCAACAGATAAAGTCTCCCCGTGTCCTACAGACTTGTCAACGCCATTGTCCCGGGGCCATCTTCGATCTATCATCAAAGAACCACATCGACGCCCAGGATGTCCGAACGGCTGATTGTCCTAAAGCAAACTATTTTGTACATAGTATACGTTTATTTTATGTTTCTTTTTTGTCGGTTTTTTGTCAGATACGTCTCTTCCGCTACCACGCAAGTACGAATGGACCCTAGGCCATCACTGACGCGCAATTAACTGATTGCCCCTGGAAGTCGGCTTCTTACAGAAACACAGCTTCCCTATCATCAAATGTCACGGCACGCCACCGAAAGGTATCTATATATACAGTGAAATCGTTTCTGACAAACAATAGTCTTCTAGGACCGCTAACAGCAAGGAAGTGTTTCTGATACTCAGTAGCGACGGCCGGATGGCCGAGCGGTCAAGGTGGCAGACTACCGTTCTGGATCGAATCCGGGTGAATCGAAAAATCCCCAGGATGTCTTCGGGGGATGGTCCGTCCGGATATGTCGGCCCGGATATTTCGGCCCTCGTCCCTCACCACCCAGCCGCTCCATTGTGGGCTCGGACGAACCCATAAAGGGCTTGTTAAAAGAGGCTCTCTTAATACCCACAGAGCGGAAAGAACAAAAAAAAAAAAAAAACAAAAAGATACATCAAGCATTCTTCAAAGAAGGCGTTTGGATGATTCATTGCGATGAATTTTTGCGTTTTTGCCATGTACTGTACATTTATATATGTGGCTTTAATTTTGGACACGAGTGTATATCGAGATTTGACAATATTATGTAAAAATTTACAAGTCATGAATGACTAGCAAAGGCTATTTGCATACACAACAACTGCTATGCAGTGGCGTGCCGTGACATTTGATGATAGGGAAGCTGTGTTTCTGTAAGAAGCCGACTTTCAGGGGCAATCAGTTAATAGCGCGTCAGTAATGGTCTAGGGTCTATTCGTACGTGCGAATGACAAAAATAAACAATTTATGTACTTTAATTCTAAAATACAAATAATATATACATAATTCAATTATAGAAAAACTTGTTTTTTTTTAATATTCTATAAATTAACTCTATACGGCGATGTTTTCCCGCAAAGTCGTTAATTACTTTATCATAAAAGTCACTCGTCGTTGATTTCATCAACGTATTTAAAAGTTCTTTTTCTATAGAAAGCAACGCTAGTGACGACAATCTTTCCTCCGACTGAGTGTTCCTGGCGAATGTATGAATTCGCTTCATTGTTGAAAAACTACGCTCAACGGACGCACTGGTAGATGGTATTGTAAAAATTAATGATATTAAACCATATAATTCTATTAGTACGTCTTTGTTTAGGTCATCATTAATTATAATATTTTTTATGTCTAAGAGTGACTTGCCAATATAGTCCGGACACGAATATAAATATTGCAATTCACTACGTAATTTACATAAATTAAAAAATTCTTCATAAAATTTACGTAAAGCATTAAACTCTCTTCGGGAAATTGTTTTTCATAATATTTAAAATTATTAAAATCTAACAGTGATAAAAATTCTAGAGATTTTATGTCGGCAAATCTGTCAATACAATTTTGTATCAATGTATCTATTATTTCATAAAACAGACGTCTATATAAATCCTTTTTAGACTCAATATCAGTATGTTTAATTCCTCTTTTTGGTTGAATTTCTAAAAAAGTTTCATCTTTTTTCAAAGCGTCCCAAATCAAATCAAAATCATTTCTTTTCTGTCGTAAAAAATCAATAAAGTGATTTATTCTAGTAATACAATATGCTATATTAAAATTTTTTTTGTAATATATCAAAAAGGATATCTGAATGTGCAAATATTTGATGAAAAACTAGTAATAAAAAGTGAAAATTAAAATCTATTAAATAATGGTATAATACTCTTGCGGCAATTGTAGTATCAGAATCCCATTGTTCTGGACTTTCAACCATATTCAACAACAAAAGTTTTAATTCTTCTTTATACTTCATAACGCAGTTTACAATCCTGCTATTGTAATTCCATCTAATAGGTGTGGCTGAAGGAAAACGCTTATTGACTTCTAGGTCTAAGGCGTGAGATCTTTTAGGAGATTTAGAAAAAAATGAAGAAAATCCTGTCATAGTTTGAAAAAATATTTTACATTCTTTTATATATCCAACAGATTGAGAGAAAACTAGGTTCAATCTGTGAGCATAACAGTGTACGAAAATAGCATGTTTGGATATTTCTTTAATTTTAGCTCGGACACCATTATGTTGTCCGGCCATTACGGCAGCACCGTCGTATGTTTGTGCCACTAATTTTTTAGTGCATTGAAATTCGTCTAAGTAACTCTTAATGTGAGTGAATAACGAATTTGCGTCTCTGTTCTCACTCACATCAGTAAAGCCCACAAATCTTTCTTCGACGTTACCGTTTTCTTTCACGTAACGAAATACAGTCGACATCTGGGCTCTGTGGCTAATGTCCGTTGTTTCATCTACAATTATAGCAACAAATTTTGCGTTTTCAATTTCTTTTTTAATTTCTTGCAATAAAACGTTTCCTAACGAATTAACGAGCTCATTTTGAATTTTGTTCGATAAGCCAGTAAAAACTGTAGACTTCTCTAAATGCATTTTTAATTGATTATCTGACGTACTTAATAAAGAAACGAGTTCAATATAATTACCTCTGTTATTAGATTCAATACATTCCCTATGCCCTCTAAATGCCAATTCTTGCTTTGCTAAAAAGCATGTAATATCTATTAATTTAGATACAATATATCTATTAGCCGTAACTATCTTGTTATAATTTTCAATATTAATTTTATATTGTTTACTAATGTTAAATTCTATTCTATTTTGATTTCCAAATTGCTTCAATTTTACGAAAGAATCGATGTGACATTTACGATTTTCGTGTCTTTTTCTAGCTTTACTCAAATTATTTAAATCGTCAAAGCCATTCTTATTCCACACACTAATTTCATTTGAAAATAATAGGCAAGGCCAACAAAACAATTTTTGCATTTTTATGCATCCACAAAGCCATTTTACGTCTTGATAAATTTTATCGTGAAAATGTCGAACAAATTTTTTTGTCGAAGTACTTATATTTAATTTAGG
Organism: Centruroides vittatus; assembly: GCF_030686945.1. Lineage (NCBI taxonomy): Eukaryota > Metazoa > Arthropoda > Arachnida > Scorpiones > Buthidae > Centruroides > Centruroides vittatus. Next base: position 389,280 of record NW_027122041.1, read on the forward strand.
CGTTGGTCTTTCTCTTTTAATAATGGCTTCTTTTTCATTATATTGTCTTGAGCCAAAACTTTTTTTAAGTAAATTTTCAATATCACAATTACAGTTTAAATCGCTAGCCATGATATAAGGGCTAAAATTAAAAATAAAATTATTAAAACTTACTTAGTAAAATAAAATTTGTGATGGATATACAATTATACATACCTGGTACAAAATATTCAATTGTATGAATATACTTTTGCGAAGAAACGTATATAAAAATAACATAAAATATTGTTTATTTTTAAATATTTAAACAATCCACTGAGTTAAAATTGCTCCCTGCGAGTGGCTCACGAATGGAAACAGAGACGATTTTGGTAGGTGTACAGTGAATGCATGCATGACAAATCCCGAGGGTGCCGATACCGGTCAATGTCAAATGCCTCTTTTGTCGCATCACTAGTATATCTCAAAGGACGCGACAGGGCCGTTGTAAATTTTAAACGTTTCTCACCATAGATGTAAATATGTTAAACTTAATAGTCATTTGTTTTCTAACTACTGCAATTCGTTTTAGTACCAGGTGTACACGGAAATCAGTTCCCCACTGTACTGAGCTAGTAATTGCTTCGGTTAAGCTTTTGTTTAAGTCAGCAGGGTTTTACTTATGTCACCATTCCCTAATCTCTTAATTATTTAACTACTTCTTAGTAGAAATAACTCGAAACCAGTTACTTTGTACTCGAATATCTGTAGTCTTGGGAAAAAAGTGGAAAGAAATTTTTATGACAACCGATACTTAGATCGTACATTTAAGGAAAATAAATTCTAGAGCTTTTTTTGTACCATTGTACGTCTCATTCATTAAATTTGGTTGTAAATAATGATGCCAAAGTAACAGTTAATTTTTTAACATTATACAAGAATTGTACACGTTTTTTCTGCATTCCCTTACAGATGGGACATACTATAATCGTAATATCACCGGTTTAACATTGAAACCCGTAAGTAATATAAGATGGGAGAGCGGAATAAATATATCAAATATTTTAATGGATTTTTTTAAACTCCCGTCAACTATACAGAACTATCATAAAAACATGCCAGTAAACTCCTATCGGTTGGGTTAAGTTATAAATCTAGTCTAGGGTGGGCAACCTTTTTTATAACACGGGCCAGAATAAATTTTACGTTTTTCCGCGGGCCGTAGTAGTTAATTGACGCCTTTTTGTGACTCGTAATTTTTTTAGTCTGCAAATATGAAATAAATAAATAAAAAGTTTATACTACATTTATTTCTCTTATCGTTTTCGAAAATTACAAAGAATTGGAAAATTAACTATTAATTAGTTATTTTTCCAATTTAATAATCTATTAAAGATCTCGCGGGCCGGATAGAAACTTTTCGCGAGCCGTAGCTGGCCCGCGGGCCGGGGTTGCCCGCCGTTGATCTAGTCTACTCGTGATTCACATAATCGGGCGAGAGCGGCCGAATATCTAGCAGGCAGGCGGCTAAACAGCCCACAACCGGTCCGGGATATAAAGTTAGAAGCTTTATGTGTGAAGCATCCACCAGCTAAACCGGGTGACGTTGGTGCTCTGTAAAGCGCATGCGCCAATGCCTATAATCTGGCTGCTTGGAAGTTGACAGGCAGGTGGCTAACAGCCCACAACCGCTCCGGGATATAAAGCTGTACTCTTTACGAGTGTGTCGCTTACCCGGTTTAGCCGGGTGAGCTAAACCGGGTGAGGTTGGTGCACTGTAAACCGAATGTGCTAATGCCTATATAATCTGGCTGATTGGAGACTGACCCGGTTTCGACATTCCTTCCGCCACCGAATTATTCGAATATACAATAGCAATCTTATCGTTTTTTGCACATGTAGCATAGAAATTTGTAAAAGATACATAATACAGTTATAATAAAATATTAATTTTAATTAATTCAAAGTACGTTAAAATATGAAAATTTATATTTTATAAAATTCAAGGGAAAGTCATTGGAAGGTGGAATCGGCGCTTCCATCGCTTCCAATGACGGCACGCCACTGCTGCTATGCATATTGCCATTAGCACCCCAACATCGTCGGTCTCGATTGTAGTGGTACCATGACAGAGGAACATGGGCTGCTACGGACTGGCAGCCTATCGACTTTAGCAACGAATCACGATTCTGTCAGGAACGGATGACCGACGTGTTAATATGTAGAGGAATGAGTGAGCGCTTCAATTTTGCCTTTACTGTTGAGCGGCACACTTACTGCATAACCTTTCTGTCAATGAATGTAAGCTCTATTTATTCTATGTAAGCTCTGATGAAATTACAGAATCTCTTCCATTAATATAATAATTACAAATTTTGACAATAAAAGATTTATATGAGTAAAAGTTTCTTCTTCCAATAGTAAGACTAGTGATCTTTATCACGTCGTTCTTAATTATCCACAATAAACAGAGACCAAGATTAAAACAATTCACTTTATCCGCCTATTTAACAATGCATTGCGGATTGGTACTTTCCAATCTCTCTTCAAGTTACAAATTTTAAATTAGAAAAAAAAAAAAAAACAATTTTAAGAAAATATACACCGTACATCAATAACAAATTAAGATTTAAATTTACAAGTATACAAAACCAACTTCGCATTTGCGACACCTTTTTCTTAATATATATATTTTCTTAAAATTGTTTTTAAATTTAAAATTTGTAGCCCTTCTTACTATTGGAAGAAGAAACTTTTGCTCATTGTTATATCCCGTGTCATTTTAATAATTTTATTAAACAGTTTAAGAAAACATTTATATTTTGATCACTTAAAATTGATCTGTATTCTGTACATATATAGCAATGCATTTAATGAAAATATGAAATTATAATCAAAAATTTTACAAATTAATTGTCTAATAATATTTTATCCAGACTTATTATCAGTAAAAACAGTAGCCTAATTTTTACCGATAAGAAGTCTAACCAGTTTCAAACGATGATTATGAATTTCCCTGAGCAAGTTTTATGGCATTTATTTTACAGGGTATAATACTAAAAATATTACATTAAATGTTTCCTTAATTAATTTGCTAAAATACAAATAAGTAGAAACATTTTAATCGATAAAGATAGAAAACGGCCTGCTGGATGCCGAGGCAATTTAGGCGCCAGCCCACTCTGAGGAATCGGAATCGAAAATTCCTGGGGCTTTTCGGAACAGATTACCCCCGAGAATGAAATGTAAGGATATATAAGGAATGTATTTACATTCTTTACATTTCAATATAAGGAATGTAGATACATATTCCAGATGCCGTAACAAATCTATTGTTACGGCATCTGGGATATGTATACGCCTACTAGTTACCTCATCAACAGTCGCGTATTCAAAACTGGTTTCGAAGAGAAAATGCATTTCGTACAGTCGAAATGGATCAATTTCTAATTTACTTTAGGAATGAAGTCAGCGAATATTCGAATGGAAAAACAACAGAACATAAAACAAAATCATATCGATAGAGGATGTAAACAAATGGATAGTGGAGTTTAGAAAACTTACAAATACAAAATCGAATAAGTTAGTAGAAGTTTACGTGTATTGGTATCATAAATTTGATGCTCTAATATATTTATTTTATTTATAATATAATTATTTGTACAGATTTTGGCTGCTACTTAGTTGTCAAACTATTAATATATGCAATTTCCAAAGAGCACGACAGCATAATAGAGTCCCAATTTTTAGTAAAACATATTTAGGTATTAAATAAATTAAATTTTAATGATTTCATCTTATTTGTATAAATAGCCATAAATAATGTAGTATGGAATATTTTAGCAATAATAATATAAATTTAATTGAATTCTTATTAGAATTATTTTTTTAGAATTCAAAATTTTTTACTTAACTCAATTCTAAACTAAAGAATCCAGCAACTTGCTGCGTAACTTTTCCGGAAATAGCATTTAAAACTGTATTTGGCGCCATTTGTTCTAATACTTTATTTTAAAAAACTTTTTATACGATTAACGAGCAAATATTTATTGTGGCATGATCATAATGCCGGCCTGCAATTTTTAATCATATTTTTAATTTATTTAATTTAAAATATATGCTCTTCACCTTAAATTAGTAGTGGCTTGTCCATGTACATCACGCTTTTCCTGTTAGCAATAGTTATGCCGGTTATCTATTAACTCCTTTCAGGTGAAAAGTTTTGAATTGAAATAACGTGATTTCCGGTCTGCATTAGAGTTTGTATATAGTTAATCGGGACCTCCTCCCATTTGCTTCTCCCATATCTGGTCTCGTCTTTCATTTATCTAACTTCGTTCTCGTCAGTAAGGAAAGACAGACTACGACAGTGTGAATTTATAGGTCTACAATTTTTTTCTTCAAATTGCAGACCAATTATAATAAAATGGCAAAAACATTTTTATACATTTTATCTATTTATTTTCTATTAAAAACATATACTTTCTTTTTCTTGAAAATTCATTTTCGGTTAAAAATAAATTCAAATAAAATTTTTTATATTTGAGAATAAAAAAGTACTATGAATAATTTGACTCTCTACTGAAATACGGTATATCTAACATCGAATAATGCACGAAATACTATAAATTTTACTACGTTCAAATTATTTCTATTCTTAGTAAAGATGAAATGGATTTGAATGATTTGATGAAAAAAAAGCGACCTAGTGTATGGACTATCTGCCATAAAGGGGTACCTCCCAGAAGGACTTTCTGTGGGAAACTGGTACCTATTCAAATGTTAGACGCGTAAAAAAATCCAGAAAACTTCACTCAGTCAGCCGGTCGAGAGCGAACCCGCGACCAACTACCAGCCTTCAGTAGGTTTTTCCCACTTGCTACCGATGGACATCTCCAAAAGGAAAACAACTAAGCTATTTTGGGATTTTTCCAAAGCATCTAGGTAAATCTTAGGCTACACACGTAATTCTCAGGTTTTACCGAAATTCGTGTTTTTACGCTAACAATATAGAACATATAGTGTAATGAAGGCCTCATGGCCGAGCGGTCAAGGTAGCAGCCTACCGCTCCGGGGACCCGGAATCGAATCAGGACGGGTCGAACAATTCCCAGGAATTTTCTGGGGGATGGTCTGTCCGGATATGTCGGGCCCCGTCCCTCACCCCACCACCCCAGTGTGGGCTTGACCGAACCCATACTAGGTTTGCTATAAGAGGACCTCTAGACGGCCGGATGGCCGAGCGGTAAAGGTGGCAGCTACTGCTCTGGGGGACCCGGGATCGAATCCGAACGGGTCGAATAATCCCCAGGAATTTTTCGGGGGTGGTCCGTTCGGATATGTCGGGCCCCGTCCCTCACCACCTGGTCGCACCATTGTGGGCCTGGCCGAACCCATAATGGGCCTACTAAAAGAGGCCCTCTTAGTGCCCACAGGGCGGAAAGAGTTAAAAAAAAAAAAAAAAAAAAAAGGGCAGAAAGAATTTAAAAAAAAGTTATATTAATTTGAAAATAGTTTAAATTTTTCAAAAGTTTTAAATAAAATATTATTATAATGAATAGAGAGAATTTTATTTAAAAAGAAAGAAAAATAATAAATAACGAATAATTCTGTTTTCTTTATCAATCAGCTATTGTCAATCGACAGAACTCGTTGCATTATGGGTATTAGATTTCGCCATATTGGCAAATTTTACTTAGGCGTATGTTATACTTTTACAGATATATTTAATTTTACGGTAAATTTATTTAATTATTTTAATTTAATTTCAAATGGTTAATACGTTGCGAACGTTTTTTTAGGTGTTTTAAATAGATGGCAACTAGCGCCAACATTTGACCATTATAGTTATTGACCTAGCGATCGAGCGACGTTTGGAAATTCTTTGTTGAAATTAAACCAAGTTATTATCAGCGATGAGTGGAAAAAGAGACAGAGATAGCGATTATGACTCACGTAAGCATGCTTTTCATTTATCGCCATTGAAAAATAACCGAGTTTAATTTAAAGAAATTCGCAGTTTTAACAAGGCCTAAGAATTAGGCTTAGAGAAATGTCTTTTGATGCATGCATTGATTACCGAATAATTACAATAGGTTAACGAAGTTTTCTTATTCTTTTATTTATTTATTTTTTAATACCTTTAATTCTAATTTAATACAAATCTTAATTAGAGTTGTATTAATTAAAGTATGAAGAACAAATATGATTGTCATATAGTTCTATATTGGATTTGAATTTTACGTTAATGTTACCTATGGTTCCAAAATGGAGGCTCGTCTCTGATTCCAGCAAATAGAAGGAAACAGTCGGGACGCACGTTCTAACCTAACCTATTCTAATAAATTACGATTATTATTACCAACAAAATTATTAGAATAGGTTAGGTTAGGTTTAGAACGTGCATCCCCACTGTTTCCTTCTATTTGCTGGAATCAGAGACGAGACGCCATTTTGGAACCATAGGTAACATTAACCGAATTGTATAATACTTTCTGAATAAATGTGTTATTTTTGGTAAGAATTTGAATTTCAATACTCGTAATCTTCAATACTTGAAGAGTTATGTATTGAATTTTCAATTAAATGATTTTTCTTTTGTAATTTGATAGTATGGAAGATGTTCTATTATTAAATAAATTACTTGGAAGGAAGAAAAATATATATAAAACTGTGTTTTCAGTTTCAGTGCTGTGTTAGATTATTGGTCAAGCATTTCTTTTTAATTTTTTAATTATTGAAATTTGCATAGGTTTTATAGATGAATGTAGGCCTATTCGAACCTAAACATTAAGTACTTGAAAGCGAGTAATCGGAAATTTTCAATTGAAAAAGTTTGTATATATATTTCACTATGAATTATAGGGAGAGTGGGGCTACAAGTTCCGTTTTTTAATCAACGTCATAATTTGTTAAGGAAACGAAATTCTAGCATAAGTATTGAGAGATTAAAATTTAGTAATATATCTAACTTTGCTATAAAGACAGTTTTTGGGGTTGTTTTGTGTAAGATTTTTTTATAATTAATAATACAATACCTAAAGTCGGAAAATAACAACTTACCCCGGTTCAGGGCTCGTTGTTAACAGGGTGGGGCAAATTGTTACGAGATCTATGGAAGGTGTAATATGTAAAAAAAAAAACAATAATTTATTTAACTAAGTATGTATTTAAGGACTAATCAATAATATCTTATGAATAATTAGTTGTTTTTCTTAAATTTATTATAAACTAAACATTTTTACTTTTTAACATTTATAATTTTTATTTAACGTAGATCAGCGATGTACAGGCTCCCTTTCCAATGTACCGGACTTCACTGGCCTGACTAAGATGGCTGCCGTCCATGCACAAAAACGTTCGATTTCATTTCGTATTTGCTAATTATATTTCTTTTTTTTCCTTATGGAGCTATTTCAATCAGAACAACTTACCCCGGGAACTTTTAGCCCCGCTCTCCCCTATTCCTGTTGAATTTGATTCAAAGCTTATAATTTAACAAAAGAGGTTGTTTGAGAACTGATTTCACAAATTTATAATGACTTCGTATACAATTTTATTATGACACTGAAATAAACTTAATGACTGAAAACTTGAAATGTATTCTGGCAGATTTTTCTTGTGCAAAATGTCATATCTTATCCTGCAAGAAAAGTGACAAAATTCAAAATTTTAATTGTAAAAAATAATGTAAATAAATTGCAAATATAATTAAAAACTAGAGTTATATTTGCAATTTGCTTTGAAAAATCTAATTATTTTTTTTACAAAACAAATGCATAAACTATATAAATGAAATGTGGAGATACAATATGGTATTTTGAAAGTTATGACAGATATACATTGATATTAGTTACAATTAACTTAATTCAGGAAAACAGAGTAGGCTATATTAAGTACATAGGTGTATCAAATGAAAACCTTAAAAGTACAATAAAATTCCAAAAAGTAAGATTGATTTGGTAAGTGACAGAAGTGTTCCGTGAGGTTCGTGAAATGACCAACAGGTTACAGAATGATGCTACAACAGAGGACAGCAGCACTATCAGTAAGCAGATGGCTGTCCCACTATCAGCATGCACTGCTGTAGAGCAGAGATCTGTGATGCATTTTTTGAGTAGCAAAGGTGTCAAACCTATTGAAATTAATCACAGGATGACTGTGCAGTACAGTGATTCCAGTTTGTCCCTATAGCAGGTGTACAAATGGTGCAGAAAGTTTTGAAGCAATGTAACTTCTGTGGTGGATGCCCCGTGACCAAGGCAGGCTCACCACATAGTGACAGACAAAAATATTGTGTTAGTGGAAGAGCTTATAAAGCAAAACAGCAAAATAGCCACAATTTTGGAGATTAGTTTTGGTTCAGTGCAGAATATTGTCCATAATGTGCTGCAGTTCAATAAAGTGTCTGTAAGATGGGTTCCAGTTGAATTGACTGCTGAATTGAAAGATCATCACGTCGATGCCTGTGAAGAACTTTTGCATTGTTTCCATGTCAAAAATGATGCATTTCTGGACAAAATTGTTACAAGTGATGAGACCTGGGTTCACTATCATCGACCAGAAATGAAAAGATCAAGCAAGGAATGGTGCCATAGCTCATCACTGAAACTGAAAACATTCTGCACTCAACCATCAGCAGGAAAAGTCCCGCTCACTTTCTTATGGGATGCAAAGGGAGTAATTCTAGAACATTACATGGATATGGGAGTAACAGTAATCAGTACTTCTTATGCAAATCTACTGAAAAAGTCAACTTTGCCTACAATCAGAACTAAACAATGAGGACTTCTGACTTCAAATGTATTGTTATAGCATGACAATACCTGACTGCATATGCATTTGACAGTTCAGACTATCCAGCATATTGAATTTGAATATCTCATACACCCACCTTATTCATCAGACCTCGTTCATAGTGACTTTCATGTGTTCAAACTGCTTAAAGAAGCAAGGCAGGCAAGCATTTCAGAAGAGATGAAAATGGGAGTGCACGAGTGGCTATGGTCACAACCAAAAGATTTCTTTAAATGTGGTATCCATGCACTTTTGAAGTGGTGGAATACATGCATTCAATGTCATGGAGATTATATCAAAATGATATCTATGATTTTTCTTAATTGTTACAATACAAAATGTATAGCACTTTTAAGGTTTTCATTTGATACACCCTTGTAAATACTGTTGTACTACTCTTTTTACAGTTGCATAATAAGTGTGGATAGTAAACTACAACAGACTTGAAATTATTGTTGGAAAAAAGACATTGTATAGTAAATATCAGTCAAAAGTAACTTGATCTCAGCCATCATAATAATACAGCAAAAGGCTAATTTATTAGCTATACAAGTGCTTTTAGGGATATTTTATAGAATTTACTTGATTTTTGTCTAGTAGTTTTTTAATAAAAGATTCCTTCATATCAGGTACTAGTACAACTGACTGACTGAATCCTGGCAATTACAATTAATAGCTCTGTATTGAAAACAACAGTAAATGCTTAAATGATGTGGAAATTTATTTAATCATGATTGATTACTTGTATGACTGGGTAGATCATAAAAAATATACTGCATATTATTAGGTACAAATTTAATCATTTTCTTCACAGCGGTCCATCAAGGATACTATGCAGAATCAACTAATTGGCCACCTGATATGCCTGACAGAAGGAAAAAACGTAGAAGTCGTTGGGGAGGCGATGATAAGGATAAAGTTTTTATTCCTGGTATGCCAACTGTTCTGCCTAATAACCTTAGTGGCAATCAGGAAAGAGCCTATCTTTGTAAGTATTTTATTTAAAGTCTCAAATATAAATTTAGTAATTACTATAAAATAAATCTCTCCTCTGTTCTGAAATAGTTTTTTATTTATATTATGATAGAATAGATGTAGCTAAATATAACTTTTGTTTTCTTAATGTAAAATTAATATTTAATAAATTAGACAATCTTAATTTTTTCTCATATTTTAAATGTTCAAAAATCGGCAAGTTTTTACTTGGGTAAGTATAAGAGTTGTTGTTTGTAATGGTTTTATTTAAAAGTCTATTTAAAAATGAGGATTACTTAATGGCAAAGATGACAATTATTCATACAGAATTTAAAATATTCCAGGAGAAGGATAAAAATGCAAAATAAGAGAATTTTTTACCCTGATGAATTAAATCTCAAATATTAATCATATCCGATATTTGAACATTGCTATCTTATGAAGAATTTTCATATTTTTTTTTTTTTTTTTTGTCTTACAATTTATATAATCTATTTTAAATATTTTGCATGTTTAGAATGCAGTAATGCATATTTTTAAGTATTGTGTTAATTTTTATCAAAAATTTTTAATTGATATAGTTATATTTTACTTAAAAAATGATAATAAAAATAATTGAAATGTCTAATTATATTTAAAGCAGAATTAAAATTTGTATGTAATTAATTAGTTAATTTCAGGAATATATGGACACTCATATAGGGAATTACATATTTACAGAATTTAGCATCTTTCAACAAAGAGTTGTTCGAGTGTCATCTTAACTTGCTTTTATGATCTTATAGTGACATGTTTTTTTTCCCTAACTTACATTTAATTTGGGGGTTTTACCCCTTCTCTAACCCCATCTCTTACAGTGCAACTACAGATTGAGGAAATTAGTCGACGGCTACGAACAGGAGACTTGGGAATACCTCCAAACCCAGAAGACAGGTTTGGCTGTTGGAGCCCAGCATAAAGCTCTCACCTTAATTGGTTTTTTTTCCATTTCTTTTTAAAACATACATTACTGTTTTGTACAAAAAGACAAGAATGTATGTAATTGAAAAGTTTGTTAATTAACAAAAAAAACCTCAGTAGAATGATGTAAAAAAATCACTGAAAAGATTTGACAAATTTTGGATTTCAAACTTTTATATTTATGTATTTTCAAAATTAAATTTGGCACAATTTTTACAATGTCAAATCTGCACTCAGTAAGTGTCTATTGCTTTTATTGATAAAATGTTTAAATATATCTTTTTTTACTTAAGATTTACAGTATATAAATTGCTTATTGAATGATGAAAAGAATTTATCATAATTTATATCATAAAGTGTGAAAATTAAATTAAAGTGTTTACAGTATTGCTGCATTATTTTTATACTCATTACAAATACTTCGTTCTTTTTTCAAATAATCTTGTATATACTCAAAGTTTGCCTTAAAAATTTCATCTTTAGATATAATTTTATCACATTTAAAAATATTTTATCCTTTCTATAATGTAACTTTTTCAATTTTTAGTATAACACATTTATTTTTTAAACCATATTATAGATTATCTATTTTAATATATTAGAGATTTGGGTATAAATTGCATGATATTTTTCATAGTTTGGTCTTTAGTACTGCATAAAAATATGATATGACTTGAAAAATGAATGTGTTATAATAATAAAAGGGCAAAGAGACATTCTAAGAAAGAAAAAATTATATTGTTAAAGAGAGAATTAATTTTAAGAAAGGTAAACTTATATTAAAGAAGAAGTATTTTGTAAGTGGTATAATAGCATAAATACTGTAAAATAAAAGTTAAACCTTTCGACCAAAAATACTTTAAAGAATGTTTTTTACATAACTGTTAATGTTATAGATCCAAATAACTTTAAAATAATAATTAAACTGTATTCATAAATGCAGATTTTCACTCCAAACGCATTCTTAATTTTAAAATTGATTTTATTCACAAGGTAACAAACATATGCCAAAGAATATAACATTAATACTGTTTACATAAAGATTTCTTCTGCAAATATTTGATTTGTGATTACATAGAACATTTCTAAATTTATATTTAATGTTTGCTCCTTCTGTGATATGCATACTCTTAGCAAATTGACTTTGTTTAAACTTATATTAATTATGATTAGAAAATTCAAAAATATTTTGTTTTATTCAAAACAAGTTCAGTTTTTTACATAATATTTAATAGCCTTACTTTATTCTTAATTTAAGCACATAATACAACAAAATGTAATCAGCATAATGAAATTACTCTGGTCCAAAATTTAAGTCATTTACAGTATAAATATTGGGGATAAATTCCCCTTTACAAAAGAAATTATAATAAACAGTAATTGTTAACATGCATTATGGAAATCTCCAAGATATGAAGTGCATAGAGATTTTGAGGTTTGTTTCAAAAATATGAGCAAACTTATTGTTAGTTTTCAAACAAACATTAATATAATTAAACAAAATATATACAAAAAAATTTGTAATTGAAAATATAATAATTGAAATCCAGGTAATAAGCATTAAAAAAAAAACTGTATATGTAGTTCACAATATTTTCAAATAGTAAAAATTATAAAATTGAATTTTATTGTATGCTTAATTATTTTTGGGACATTTTGTTAAGTATAAGTTTACTAAATTCTTATAATTCACAGTATTACTTAATATTCTTATTGATTAAAGGATATGTAGCATTTTTTTAAACAAAAGTTTAAAAAGTTATTCAGATTTGAAAAACAGACAGTTTTTAAATTAAATTCTAAATTTGACAATTTTTTCTTTATTGATTTCTTTTATGAATTTTAAATTTGACATTTCCCACTTTATATATATTCTATAAAAAATTATTTTATGGGTTGTTTTTATAATATGGTAATTTGAACTATTTCTATGAATCTATAAGAAACAATATTGCTTTCTATCCTGTATTATTATTTGTAATTCAAATGCCATTTGCTATCAATTGCAGTTAGTTTTAACTTAAAATAAATAATTCATAATTACTCATTTGAACTTATAGCTTTAAACCCTTAAATCTGTGACTAGATGTTGAAAATTAACTGTTCTATTATATGGAAATTGATTATAATTTTATTATTGCTTTCCAAAATAAATTCAAGATTAATTCAGTTCATTGACATTATTTTTAAAACTTTATTCAATTTGAAATCAATGTAAAATATTAAAAATTTTATAAGGAATTAATCAGTTTAAAACTTTGAAGTAAACAAGGACTTTAAGGCCATTGATAATGATACAGTTTTGATAGATTTCAATATATAGAAGATTAGATCTATTAAACGGTAGTAGAAATATCCTATAATTACATAGTAATTGAAACTATTGGTTTTGGATGATCTTTTTAAATCGTATGTTTTTGGAGTAGATGTTTTATTTGAATGATTTTTGGGTACAAGTTTGTCAATTGTAATCTGGAATTCTTTTCTAAACAAATTGATTATAGTTTTATTTGTTGAATGAAGGCCAGAACTTTAGTATACTTCAAATATTAGAGAAAGGATGATAAAAAATTAAATTTTTGAACTGATATCAAGTGATCTCAATTGAATTTCTATAAATTCATTCCTTCATAACCAAGAAACTATCTGTTTTTTTTAAGATGAAAATATACTACTATGATAGAAAAAGATTTTTATTAAATATTTTCCTGTAACTATTTAATCAAATTATACAGATCAATTTATAGACTAGTTTTAATAAATTCATTCAAATTTTAAACATTTATGTAAAGTAATTTAAACATTTAGAAAAACAAATTATATATATATTTCTGTTCTAATACTCAAAACATTATTCATTTCTCTACTTTAACATACACAATTCTGTATTTACAGGACAAACAATTATACAAGATTTTACATTATTCAATTGTATTGATTAAATTATATACTGTAATATATACTGTATGTATAAAGATATAATAACTGTTAATTTTAATATTATATAATTTTAAATGTATAATTATTGAAATTAGTAGATTAGTTTTTATAATATACTAAAAATTTAATATAGGGAAAAATGTAGCAAAGTAGATTTCTCTTAGAATAAGAATATAATTAATAAAAGCAATAGACAAGAATTTCTGTTACCAATTTGATAAAATTAATACTTTATATTTGCCAATAATTGTATATTTAAGAAAAATCAGGATATCTGCAATAAGTATTAATAGGTCATTTTTAAAACTAAAATATTTGTACTCTTAGAAACCAACTATAAACATGAAGATTTATAACTTGTATTATTACTTATTAAATATTTTCATAATGACTCAATCTTTAATGCACATTATGACAATCAAATAAAATATTTTAAATTAATTATTAATATAACTATAAACTTAAATGTACATTTAACTTTCACAAAAAATACAAAACATTTTTTATTTTTGTATACCCTCATTGTATTGAATACAATAAATTGTTACATATTATATACAAAAATTATATGAAAAAGTGATAGGAAAAAATTAATCCATTGTATTGCAAAGATATATATACAATATAAAAACTTTCCAATTCAGTTTTGTAGGAAAATTGTGTGTAAAGGAAAGCCATGAATACATGAATATTCTAACATTGAAATATTTGTTATGAAGAATTGGTATAACAGAATTAATCAAAACAGACAATTCACAGCAATTGATTTTGTAACTTTAAATCCTAACTTATAAAGAATAAATCATTTAAACAACTATATCTTGTTGAGTAAATTTGACAAGCAATTCTAATTTTTCTTGAGAACCAAATGAAACACATCCTTGTATTCATCTGTAATATTTACAAAATTTTTGTTACAATAAAGTTTATTTCATAAAAATATTTTTAAAATGAATGTTAATTATATAATTAATTTTTGGGAAAGCCATGCTTTTTGGTAATATAGCATTATTTTCCTTAATTTAAATAGAATTTACATATAACAATTAGCCAATAAATGTATTTCTTCAGTTTCATATATATATAAAAATAAATAAATAAAAATTACCAAAAACTATTTGCAAAGCTTCAGATTTGATAGTGAATATTCTAGTAAGATTTATATATTCATGTCAGAATATCAAATATTAAACATGATAATATAGAAACTTAGTCACATAATTTATATAGATTTATTAGATGACAAATTTAAACATGCATTACAATCTTTTGTATCCTCAATACCTCATCACTTTGTTTTTTCATGTATTTCATCATTCTTCTAAATTTGACATTTAATAATATAAAAGCTGTCGTCTGTGTGTGTGAATTTCTTAACTCCTGCAATTTTTCTCCAGTTCAGATGAAATTTTGGTTATATTTGTTTTATTTTCTGACAAAGTATAGGCTGCTTATTTTCAGAAATATTAGCTATGGACTAAATGTTTTATCGATTTGGGATTGGTGATCTCACTTATGTTGCAGTGTCGTCAGTAACCTTATTTTATTTATGATTGACCATGGAATTTCCCTTGAGTTGCATTTTTAAATATTTTGGCAAATGATGTATTTTAAATTTACTTCATTAAATTTAAACTTTAAAGAAAGATAGCTACATAATGTCACTTCTATAGCAAATTTTTAAAAAAACTTTCCATAGTGACCATGTGACATTCTATTATCCAGTTGGAAGTAACAATCTAACAAGCCTGTTATTTAAAATGTATTATTGCACTTTAATTATAAGCTATTGAATTTATGGAAATATTAGTTATTCTTCTTGATTTTCTTGAAATTGTACTTTTCTCAATTCTTCAGTCTTGTAGAAAGTAGTCCATCATACTTGATGGGAGAATTTCTAGATTTGTAGTCATGTTATATTTTTCAAATTTCTTCATATGAGATATGAGTATATATATAATGTGTTTGGTTGTTGCAATGTGATTTCCATAAAATTTAATGATATAGTTAGTCATTATGAAAATACTTTTGTTTGAAAGGAATTATATAAAGCATTCAAACAAAAGATTATTATTTCATAGGAATTTTTAAAAATCAAATAAAGCATTGTACTTTTTAAAGTAAAACTAAAATTTTTATTAATAATGGGGTCTTTTTAATATTCAGGTATCCTGATTAATTTCATCTTCTCTGAGGTATATTAATAAAAATGAAATTTTATAATATATAAGTTTAATTTTTCAGTAATCTTAAGTGTATAATTCATGTTTTTAAATATATTTGAATACATTTTTAAAACACATAACATGGTTAACAATCTATCAAATTCAGAAATAAAGGAAATGTAATGAAAATATATTTGAAAAATTAAAATAATAATGATTTTTTAAGGAAAATTCTAATAATTTTATACTTCAGCAACAATTTTTCTATCCAGAATATTTTCAATTTGTGAATAAATAAGTATTTTAGAGAAGATTAAAAATAATCAATCTTCAATCTGTTACATTTGACAAATATTTTAATACAACCAAAATTCTAAATATAAATGTTGAATTTATAAAAATCTAGACTATTCAAATTATAGGAAAAGGTCCATTACTCATGTGTTAATTAATTTACAAAATCATAGAGATGGTAAAAGACAACTGGCAGATGGGTTGCTGATCTTGGGGAGATGTCCTAATAATCTGTCAACTGAGAAAACCTATAGTAGTAGTATAGTCTAAAATCATCATTGCTGTTAATTTGGTTTGACTCAGCTTAGAGTATTCTGATGGTTGCCCAAAGGCTAGAAGTTCAACTTAATCGCCAGACAGTTATCTTTTATTATCTTTGATGATTTGGTAAATCAATTATTTAAGTTATTACTAAGTACAAATAAAAAACATCTTTAGAATTGGATTAAAATTTTTTGAATTACTTATTTGATTGTCCAAAATTTTCAAAATTAAAGTAATTAGTTATGAACAAAAAATGTTTAAGAAAACATGGAACGTTTAGTTCATTTGATTGAATTAATAACATGTTTTGCAGGTTTAATCTTTGCTTTTTGTTTGTCTTCCTACAAACTTTTAATGACAGTGATGTTTGTTTCATTCACTAATGATTGTTTTTGGTTTTTAAATGTTCAACAATTCAGAGATTTCAGATTGAATAATTTATTTTGTTTTAAAAAGAAACTTTTACTTGCAGCATGAAGAAATATTTTAACTAAAGAATTTGTTGTTTTACTAATTTTATTCCTAATTGTCCCAGGTTTCTATAATTAAATTTAATAAGACAATTTCCAACAGATCATTAATACTTTTTAGATCCAGTAGACAAATTCTTGGGATTGGCCAGAGCTCCGAAATCCATAGATATTAATGATTATAATAATAATAATGAAAGCCCTTTTAACGAGATTGCAGGAAATGAAATTTTTTCCTTTCAGCAATGGTGTGGTTCTCATGAATGGGATGGTGTAATTTAAATTAAATTAATGTTCTATTTATTATTTAGGATACTTGCCAAATTGGATGATTTAGGTTTATATTTATTTATAAAAAAAACTTGCCATAAAAAAATTAAAATAAAGGTTTAAAATTTTATCAATACTTATTTTAAAATAAGTTTTTTTTCAGCTGTCTAATATATAAATATGTAGTATTCAGAGATAGAACAATGAATTTAATAATCATAATTGAATTCCATACAGGTTGGGATGAGTAAGGTTTTATTACATGTGATAATTATATTAATCTAAAAAAAAGGAAACTACATGATGCTAATTGGTGTTTTTAATAGGTTTGATACCAGAACACCACCATTCTAAAATTATATAAATGTTATCGTTTGTTTCAAACTTTATTATAAGGTTTCTAATGCAGAAAAATTATTGTTAGGAATATTCTGTTGAATGTTAATTATACAGAAATATTAAAATACAAGTGTTGTGATTGCAGTTAAATTTCTTAAATGATATTGTAAAGTTTAATCTCGTCTGAAAAAAAATCAGTATTTAACTTATTGTATGATTTAAGAAATTTTCTGTTTAATACACAATTTTTTCCCTTGTTTTATACTGTACTAAATTTTTACAAGTAATTTCAGAATGCAATGGCTTTTAACATTAAAGTATTTTTAAGATAATTCAGATCATTAATTTTCAGAGAAATTATTAAGGTGATTTGTTGTGCTAAAAATAAAATATCAAATAATAATCTTAAATTAATTAAATAAGTTATTGATCATAATTTAGAAAAATTATTTCTAAAAATTATACACAAAATATTCTTAAAGAACATGCTACCATAAACATAAATTTTAATAATATAAGTTGCCTAGCAGATTTATTATTAATTTAAAAACATTATGGAAAATTTGTCATTTATAATAAAATTTGATTAATACCAACATTTAAAAAATTATCCAATTTTATAATATAATTTACATAAGCAGACAATTCAAAAATAAAAATTATTATAACAATAAAAGTATAAAAGTAATTAAATTCACATTTTAAAGTTTAAGCAAATGTTATAATTTTTTAAAACATTTTACAGTGTAAAATACATTGAAATTAATTTAATCTACATAATTTCAAAGACAGTTAACCCTTATACAAAATACATATGAATTAGGTGGATAAATGTAATAAATTACCCTAGTATTATGCTGATCTATAATAGTTTTTAGTAACAAAACTAAATTATAGTTTTAGTGTTAAATTTTATATTTAAGGAAAAATAGTAGAAAATTATAATAGATCTATAGTTACTTTTAAAAATGAAATCAATGCCATGAATTTTAGCATTTGAGAATTTTTAATTTCAGATCACCATCACCAGAACCAATTTATAACAGTGAAGGAAAAAGGCTAAATACGAGAGAATATCGTACAAGAAAAAGATTAGAAGATGAAAGACATACGCTTATTCAAGAAATGTATAAATTTAATACGGATTTTAAACCTCCTGCTGATTATAAGTAAGTAGTTAGAGAGAAATATAACTTTAAAGCATTTATCAAACTGAAAATAAAATTAATTATAAAAAGTTTATAAACAATTATAATCAGTAACAGTAATATCTGTAAAAGTTAAATAATCCTTTTATCATTAGGAAGTGAATCCTTTATATTCATTTTTCTGATAATTTCTTTATATTACTTCTCAAAATAAAGCAGAGAGAGAGAGAGCAAGATACTATTTTCTTTGATGCTAAATAATGGAAAGAAACAGTTCTTTAGTCCAGTATTTTATCTCAAATGAAGAAAATACTTTTGAAAACTACATTACTTTATTTCAGTAACACTAGACTTTTGTAATTAATCACATGGCATTCATTAGTATCAGAGAAAACGTACTTGAACATTCCTAGATGTTCTAAAATATCTAGGAATGTTATGTATGGATGTAAAAATGTGTAATTTAAATAGTTTTATTAATATTTTTAAAAAGTATTCATGTAATTCAAAAATCTTTTTATATACTGAATGATCAGTAAACTGGGTTGTAAAGAAATGAAAATAGTTTTAAATTATTAATAAATGTGAGAACCGAGGGGGACAAGCTTCTTGCTTGACCTTGCTTACCGGCAAAGTCTGTCACCATGTCAGGGGATGGCGATAAATCGAGTGGAGGGTGTAGCGAGGTCATGATGAGGTGTTGGTCATACTCAAGGATGACAACAGGTTTATCATAAAGAAACATTTAATAAAGCAAATATTGGCAGATACACAAACTACAAAGCTAGCATAAATTCTATACCATATTATTCTAGCATGACAATTAATACAGCAAAGTTCTTCCATTTTGTCATCGTGGATTCGGCCTAACTCGACTAAAGTCGTACAGGCCTAATTCAAGTTACATAAATTTGGAAAGGGTAACTAACTAAAACTAGTCGAGAGAGACATTGAGTTTCCGAAAGAATACCTGGGAGTTGTCAGTGATCGGATCCCGAATCTTTCCTAGAAATTGGTGGTAGTTTGAATGGAGGTTCTGGCTTCCTTTCGACGATCACCCAGAGGTTTAGGTGGAACCCCTTTTTATATCCGTCTTGTCGGAAGCTGACTAATACATCAGATGATGAAAGGGGTTATAAGTTCGATTTGTGACTAATAATTGTTTGTATTACCTGTCACAAATCAACGTCTCGTCAGATTTATTACTTCCGATATTGTTACTTATTTCATCTCAGTAATGACTAACATCTGCTAAAGACTCATAACAATTGTTTGAAAGTTTGGAAGGTTAAGATTTATCTCGCGATCTGTACAATAATTGTTTTTAGTTATGAATCATCACATCAGTGTTATTATTGACACAATCGAATGTGATAGGAAATGAGTGAGTTTATTTTGTTCGAACGCCTCGGTAAGGGTGACCTCTTCTCTACCCTCTGTCAAGTAATTATTCTAATTTTGCGCTAATTGGTTAACACAGTAGTTCGTAATGACAGTGAAAAAGGGTACAATTGACACTTGGTTGTGAGGGGAGAACCTTTCCATGACATACGAAACGCCTTTGAAAGAATAAAAGGTCACTTCTTTTAATGTGTCAGAGAAAAAGGAGAGGAAATAAAAGGTCATCCCCTTGACTTCTCACCGAAAGGAACTCGGAGAAAGAAGGGAAAGAATAATTAAAGGATTGACACTTACAATTCATAAGAGAGCTTAAAATCTCACATAAAGATGAAACATACCCAGTATTTTACAAAAATAATTGCAAATGCTTTGCAAACATTTCTTCATATATTAAAATTTATTTTCATATTTATATAAGCAGTGAAGTTTTACAAGCATCATTGTTGACATAAAATGAAATAAGAGATTATTAAATTTATTTATCAAATAGCATTTTAATTTTCATCATAATTAAACACTATTATTGCAACTTGAGTTTTTTTTTTTAAGTATATATTCTGGAATATATATGTGTGTGTGTAGAGATAGAAATCTCAAAAATAATGGTTTCTTCCTTATATAACTTAATGATTATTTATTTAATGTAATTTTAATGTACAGATTTAAAGAAATCATTTTATTAATGCATGAAAAGATTGTGTGAAATATATTATAATATATTATGGTATTTAATTTTTGAAATTTTTAAAAATAAATTATCCATATTTTATAAATTGTAAGATTTTAATAAAATTTAATTATAAATTTATTACAGACCACCACTTGTAAAAGTTAGTGAAAAAGTTATGATACCACAAGAAGAACATCCAGACATCAATTTTGTAGGGCTCTTGATAGGACCCAGAGGAAATACATTAAAAGCAATGGAAAAAGAAGTAATTATTTAATTATATTAACATTAATCATTTTAATACTGCTTTTAACCTTATTAATACAGTTTCATTATTATATATATAGTTAATAATTCATCTATTTTTATATTATAGGTATATCATACATTTAAGAGCATTAATAATTTAATTTATTTAACAACTATCATATATTGATGATATTTCTTTGACTGTTATACTAATATGCATTTTGGCTATCATTTAGAGCAGGGATGGGCAACCTTTTTCAATGTAAGGGCCACATTTCAAAAGTTTGAACTAATGCGGGTTGCATACAAGAGAAAAGAGAAAAAAATGCCAGTAAATCACAATTATTTATTCAAATAAAATTATAAATTAGCATAGGTATATTTAATTTAGCTTCTGAAACTGATGTAAACGTAATATATCGGAAATATTTGGTTAAATATTAATCACTGCTAGTTTTAAATTAGTTTCGATGTGTCTGTTAGCTTGTTTCTTGTTTTAATTTTTACTAAATTCATTGAGGAAAACTATTCACATACATAAGTTGTAGAAAATAACATTTGAATTTCTGCTGCATACTTCCTTAAGCTGAGAAATTGATATATTTATTCAAATTTTGTGCGACGTGGGCCGCAAAAAATATTAATGAGGCCTGAGGGTTGCAGGTTGCCCATTCTTGATTTAGAGCCCTCTTTAGTTAGTCTTTTTGGTCATGATATAAATTATTTAAAAACTATAACAGTCAAAGAAATATTATATGATAGTTATTAAATTATTTATGGTCTTAAATGTGTGATATTAAATTATATAAATTAGTATAATTTGATTATTATGTATATTGTTATTAAGGGAACACTTGGCAGAAATTGTTAAAAGACATAAAGTATATTTTTGATCAAAGTATAATATAAAATCATAAAAATAGCATAATCAAAGTATAATTTTTTGATTATGCTATTTTTAAATATACAATACATTTTCTGTATCAAAAGCTATTAAAAGTATTTTAAAATATTAGGTAATGCCAAAATCATTAGAAAAGTAAGACTTGTGATGTATATTCTGCTATTTTATTCCAAAAATGTCATTTTTATCAAAATTTGAACATTTGAGTCTCACTGTTTTCCAAGATGGTAGCCCATGTTATAAACTGAAAGCTCCTTTTTTTGTTTTTCCCACTGTTTGCACAGATTACTCAAAGAAACAGTATGCCCAGAGTTATAACATGTTTTATTGGCTAAGAATTCTACTTAATGTGTTTGGTGATTGGTCAAAAGTAATGTTGAAACATGTTTATTTGCTTATTACTATTGTGCCTGTGCAATGAGGTCAAATTATCACCTTCAAGTTGGAGTGAGTTGTTGTCATTTCTCAGTCATCTGTTTATTCTGTATTTGACATACAGTGGTGCCTCATTTAATGGACGCTGCGAACAATGGACTTTCTGTTTGGCTATTACGTGACTCGAGACAACACGGACTTTCCAGCATAATTGGTGACTGCTCCACAAGTGCGTTCTTTAATGGAGGTCGCTCTGCGTCTCCGCTACTACGGGAGTGCGCTGCTGTTTGTAGGCATTTAGGAACAACAGTGAAAGAAAGAAAGATGGCAGCGCCCGCACTATCGATAGTATCGTGATGGAGGAATCTATAATTCTAAAATATGAGCTTTTAAAGGCAAAAGAAGGCTCCCAATTGTAAAATTTAACCATAAAATGGATCATTTGTTGAAAGAGCATTCCAAATAGCCACGAAAAAAATTAGAATGCCGGCTACCATTCGAAAAAAATTCGTAAAGACACTTACATCACCGCGTGCGCGCTTTCACAATTTCTAAATTTTCATTCATAAAACCACATAATGGACCCGGAAACGAAACTATCTTAGCCATGGAGGACGCCATGTTGCTTTTCACTGTAAACTACTGTTTTTGCTGTTCGACGGCACGCACTCCCACCGGAATTTAGGAACACGTTTTGCAGGAATTTTTAAACGGATGTTGCTCACGCAGAGTTACGCGGAGGAATAAAAGAACGCACCCCATGTTCATTTTTTTGTGATACAGTACGGTTATTTTATGCTGCGGAACGAATTAGATGTTTTAATATGTATTTCTATGGGAAAATGCGTTTCATATAACGGACGTTTCACTTAACGGACATGCACCTGGAACAGATTAAGTACGTTATATGAGGCACCACTGTATTTATTTTTGGACAGTTTTATATTATTCCACATGTTACAGCAACAAAACAAGCATTTGGATTTAAAAAAAAAATAAATCAAGAAAATGAATTGGAGGAAGGAGGTCAACAAAAGCTGATACCATTGAAAATGACATGAATGTTGGAAATATTGATTCTAATTTAGAAAAAAAACTTTTGTAACTTTTCTAGCATCACCAGTTCTGA
The DNA here is from genome assembly GCF_030686945.1 of Centruroides vittatus. Taxonomy (NCBI): domain Eukaryota; kingdom Metazoa; phylum Arthropoda; class Arachnida; order Scorpiones; family Buthidae; genus Centruroides; species Centruroides vittatus. The sequence continues at coordinate 412,587 of NW_027122041.1, forward strand.
ATGAGCCAGTAATTGATACAAATAAAGAAACTTCTGCTTGACAAAAACTGATATTTTAAAGAATTGATACCTTTCCCAAATGATGTTTTGGATATAGAATTGTCAATTTTAAATCCATTGGAAATTATCAAAATCACTTGATTGTCCAGATTGTTATCAACAGGAATTTAAAATTTTAGAGAAATGAAAAGTATTTCTGCAGTTTTTGATATATATTGTAATATTTGCAATAAAATAATTTAAATAGATCTACATACAATGAAGTAAACAAGACTTTGAACATTAATGTTAGCTGTTATGCCAGCAAAAAATAATGATATTGGTTTCAGAAAATGGATAAATTTTTTACTGGCATTAATATTACAAAACCTTTTCAGCTGAAAACATTCCAAACATTTTGTAATATTGTTGATGAAAAATTTCTTCAACTTTAGAACATTTACAGAATGTTGCAACAATTATAAAACATGAATATCAAATTTAGATATGAATGTAGCTATTAGTTATGATTATACACAAGAGAGGACACTCATCATTGTATGGAATTTGTGCTGTAATTGACATTTTGCCAGGCTTTGTTTTTGAAATTACAGTAATGATTAAATATTGTCATTGTTGTGCCTTGAAAAATAATTTTAAAGACAATAAGTACCAAATTAATTTTTGTGATTTATCAGGTAATATAGTAGGAGAAGCAGGCACTGCTGCTGTTCAAGTTTTATTAGTCACTTACATCATAAATGACGTTATAAATGTGACAATTTCGAATATGTTTCTCACCCCCTGAAATGGATAGCAAATTTTCTTCGTAACTTGACGTTCAAACGAGATTCAATTAAAATGGGATTTTTACAACCAAAAAAAGAAATAATATATTGCATATATATTTTAATTACTTATGCTACGTATACTTTTCAGTATATTCACATTTCTAATGCAAATTTGATATTTTCGTTATCCATCATATTCTTCACTTTATAATGACCAAGTTTAAATACAATATGGCTGCTAGCATGTGTCTCTGAATAGCAGACAAAATTCTCAATCCAGACAGTGTTTGCTATTTGGAGATTATATTGTGTATCCCATTTCTCTACATACTGGTGTTGATGGTCACATTTTATTTAAGTTTTAAGACTGATAGGATATAAAATACATACATGAAGAAAACAAGTTGTTTATTATTTATCCTTCAGGATAGATCACTCCTAAGTCTATGCATTGCCTGGCATGATTATATAGATTCTGTATTTCACTGTAGAACTCAGAAACTGGAATAAACATTCACATTCATCTGGATGTCAGAAATCAAATCAAACTGAAGCTTTTTTTAGGGAATAGAAAGTAATCAGCAGAAGCCATGTCTAGCAAATAAGGAGGGTGATTATGATTTTGACACTTGATTTTTGACAAAAAATTGCTTGACAGATGTATTGTGGAAGAAGCATTGTCATGCAACAAGAATCGGTAACCTGATTCAGCCAAGTGTGATCTAACATAAAATTATTTGGAGAAGTCTTTGTAACAATGCTTCGTAGAATGTAGAGTTCACTATTTGTCCATGTGATAAAAATTCATTATGCACTGTTCCCTGCCAGTCAAAGAAAATCATTATCATGGTCTTTGAGACTTCTGCACTTCTGCAATCAAACTTTCATTGGCTAAGGCAAATTTTCTCTGACCCATGCAGATTGGTATTTAATGGCTGGATCATAGGCAAAAGTTGTGTTGCCAGTTACAATCTTTTCAAAGAAATCTAGATCACCATCTGCTGATTCAATTAAATCTTGGCATGAATCAAATTGCTACTTTTTCTGCTTTTTAGTCAGTGTGTGTGGAAGTAATTGTGCACAGTTTTCTTTTTTTCAAATCTGACAGTGTTCTTGTTGATACCTACTTCTATCATTCTTAGTGACAGGTTGCAATTTGCAATCAGCAGTTGTTGAATCATGTCAATCACATCTTCATTTCAACACTCATTAGGGCAACTACTCCTAGGGTCATCTTCAAAGTCTTCCTATCCATCGTGAAACTGTGCATACCATGTATTTTTAACATGTAATATTGTGTTATTTTATATTAATAATTTTAAATAAACAAAACTGAAAATTCTGGTACTTAAATTACATTCAGAAATTTTAATGATATAAGCCTCTTATAAGAATATCCTTTTACTTTATCTTCTTAGAGCTTTATTACAGATAAATTTAGCTGATACATTTAACATGTTAGATTTACCATTTTTTTTAAATAGATTTCCTTAGGGCATTACAAAAACATTTTCAGAAAAGAATAAGAACTCTGAAATGTTAAACTGTACGTAAATAACTGTTATACCAACCTTACTAACATATAAATTTCATTACTCTGTATCAATTAGTAAAAAGTTTAGAAATTTCAGTAACGTGTTCCCTTAAAATTTTATTTTATTATTCTATTTTAAGGTTTTTAAATGTTGTTGATACTTTTTCTAGTTTGTTTTTAAAAATAAGTTATAAAAAAATAAATAAAAAATTTTATAAAATTTGTTTCAAGAAATAAAAAATAGTTAAGAATAAGCATAAAAAATTATTGACATTATGATTCTCAATCAACTAAGGAAAAGCCAATGAAGAGTAATTTTTTAATAATGACAAAAAAATGATTGTTGTGAATCATTTTGAATAGCCTGTGCAGAGCAGAAAGTGTAAATCTAAAAATTTTTTTCCATTTAAAAAATCATTTTGTGTTGTCTATGATGAATTGAAATATGACATAATTTATAAAACTTACAATAAATATAAGTAACTATAATAATAATTATTAATATCTAAAATCTATATTTTAACACAGACAGGAGCAAAAATAATTATTCGTGGTAAAGGATCAGTTAAAGAAGGAAAAGTTGGCAGAAAAGATGGACAACCACTTCCTGGTGAAGATGAACCTCTACATGCATTTGTTACTGCTAATAATCCTGAAAGTGTAAAAAAAGCTGTAGATAAGGTTTGTTGAACATTTGTGAAATTAAAACTAATTTTTAATTTTAAGAAATCGTAATTTGTTTTTCTAATAGTAATCAAACTATATGAAAAATTCATTTTATTATAATATTTTAATTATATCAATATATCTCTTCAAAAATTTATGGTTTACTGAAACTGAAATATAGAAATTTAAAATTTATTTTCAGATTAAAGAAATTATAAGACAAGGCGTTGAAGTTCCAGAAGGCCAGAATGACCTACGCCGCATGCAGTTGAGGGAACTTGCTTTATTAAATGGTACCTTAAGAGAAAACGATGGACCTCGCTGTACAAATTGTGGTTCATCAACACACAGAAGTTGGCAGTGTCCTGATAAACCAAATGTTACTAATAATGTTATTTGTACTAATTGTGGTGGTGCTGGCCACATTGCAAGAGATTGTCGTGAGAAGAAAGCTGTTCCTGGCCAGTTTGTTAGTACAGAAAAGTCTAAGATTGATGAAGAAGTTAGTTATCACATTATTATTATTTTTATTATTATTATGTTGGGTATACTCTGTTGACACCGGTTGCTGTGTACTATGCTGGACCAGAGTCAAGGCATAGCAACTGAAGCAAAACAAAAAACATTAATTAAAGAACACCTACTTTGGTATTCTTTAATTAATGTTTGCTTTGTTTGTGTATGTTCTGTACTTGTAGAATTTGCTCTCTTCCATGGATTCGATTACATCTCCAAGTGTAAAATGTCCTTTGTTCAAGACCCCTTTTTCTATGTAAAGTGTTTTGCATTTGTCTAGACCAAACTCCATTTGTATGTCCTTGGAGTATGAATGTGTGATTTGTAAGCGTTGATAAAGTTGTTTTATGTGGATGCATAAAGTTTTATGTCATCCATGTACAGTACACAAGATGTGATAATGTAAACTGTGTTGTTTTTTTCATGTCTCATATTGTAACCATGTATGTTGTTTAACATGTTAATGGGTTCAGGACTAAACAGAACCAGAGGACTAAAAATATCTTTGAAAAATTCCTTGCCTAATGGAGATGGATGTATTTTGTAGCTGTGTAGAATATGTAGCAGCCAACTGTATGGAACATTGTCAAATGCTTTCTGTAGTCTATATATACCATGTGTATGTTTTTGTGTTGTTTGTGTGCTTGCTATAGAATGACTGAATCTATGAGTAACTATTATTATTATTATTATTATTATTTAAATTTATGAATGCTTCAAAGTGATTATTTTTTTATACAGTATATGTCCTTAATGGCAGAATTGGGGGAGGCACCTCTTCCACCACCAAAAACAACTCCCACAGCAACATTTCATACTACTACTACTTTGGTAGCAGCTCCAGGTATACCTCGTCCAGTAATGCCACCTCCTTCATCACAAACTACACAACCTACAGTGGTATATATTGTTCTTTGTATAGGTGATTGTCTTTTATAATAAATTTATTATTACAAGCTATTTAATTTTTAGAGCGCACCAATAGGCTGGACAGGGAATGCTGCTAAACCACCAGGAATGATTGCTGCTACGCCACCACCTATTCAAGCTCAACCACCTGGAATGATGCCACCTCCACCACCTGGAATGGGTCCTCATGGCTTGGCCCCATTACATCCTCAGCCAGGAATGATGCAGTGGCCTCAGCCACCTCAACCTCCAACGTCTGTTGCCACATCAGCTGCAGTAGGCACCCTTGCACAGGTTTGTTACATTAACAGTTGAATTTTTTAGATTAAGTTTATGCAGTATGCAAAGAAGTTTTTATTGTAATTATCAAAATTTATTGTAAATTTACAAAGTCAAACTAACCGTTGCAGTTAACTTAAAGCATACAATACTTTAACCCTGAGTTCTTGGGTAAATGTGAATACTTTTAACCCAGTTAACATGCCATCTTCGGGCTTAAAGGACATAGGAATGCCAGTGCAGGATGAGATATGAAATAGGACGAATAACCAAAGGGAAATGAGCTATTATGATAGCAGATGGTGTAGAAGATGAAGAAGATTTTATGCCATCTGACATCTGTTTATAAATTTTAGTTTTTTTTTTACATAAAAATAGAAATATATATTTAATGATTACTAATGATTGGAATAAATTTTTAAAAAGCATGATAAAATATTAATTACTTTCAAATTCCCCCAAAATTAAATCAGTTTTAAATCAATTTGTCTTGTCTTTAATGCTAAATATGAATGAAATTGGCATTTTCTCACACAATTATTAATGTATGATGATAAATATTGGAAAACTACAAATATGTCTGACATTTAATTTAGTCTTCTGAGACAACATATGCTAACAAAACTAGATCTCACCATCTTTGCAGACTTGCAGATTTGTGCATATCGTAATCATCAGATCAACTACTTGTTGGTTTAAGAAACTGGCAGCAACTTGTTTGTTGAAGTGATTTAAAAAAAAAAAAGCTTGTGCCCTGATACAAAATGTCATTATGAGGTCATTATGTTGAAAAATAAATATGTACACACAAACTTTTGACAAGTGCCTTCTTTTTATTTATGATCAATCAGAACTTTTATTTTTCTATATACACAAATATTTTTTCATGTACAATACAGTACTTTAATAACTTATTTTATACAAAATCTCTTTTGTGATTAAAAATTATATATAGATAGCAATTTCTGCTTAGCAAAACTATTTATTTACAATTGAACTACATGTAGTTCAAGATGTTATATTACAATATATATTAAAGCGTAATGATTTATTTAAATATCTATATATATAATTGATCACTTATTGAATTAAAAAATGTTTTTAATTAACTAGAATAAATGTAAACTAATTGTATTATTAAATTTGATTTTTGGATGAAAAACAGAAATCTGTTGAGTTTACTCTGACATTTAAATAGTATCTGCAATAAATATATATTTATTTCCTTTTTGAAAAGATGATATTTAAAAACTATAATATCTTATTTTATTTTTATTTTTAGCCAACCTTAGGTCTTCAAGCAGTTCCTCCACCGCCACAACTTTTAGCGCAACCTCCACCTCCACCACCCCCTCCAAATAGTCAGCCTCCGATACCTTCTACTTTGCCATGGTTAGCTCCTCAACCGACACAAGGTAAGGTGATGTATTTATTATTTCTTACAATCTATATTCATTCTTTTTATTCACATTACTTTTCTTGAATCATTAAGAAAATATTTGTTTGTATAATTGCTTAATCTTAATAGTTACTAGAAATTACATATATGTATTTAATGCCTAATAAAATTGGTCAGATAAAGTTAGTATTCAGAACAATTTAATACTTTGAGTCACACACACAAATGTTTTTAAAACTTAAGCATAAGTATTTTTTAATGATCTTTTGAGAAAAGGCAATCTTTTTCATCAGTTTTCTGAATGTTTATAGTTAAATAGATATGACCTACATTGTCAATAAGCATATGCTAAAATATAGTTCAGCAGCTCAGAAATGACATAAAAGTAGAATTTTTTATCCTTAAATATAAAAATGTTAAAATAACCAAAAATAAATTTATCTAAAAGAAACTTGAAGATTACTTCTATAAATATAATAATTTTTATTACTGTATGTGTGCTTGTTCCTCTCTTTCATAAATTTTAAAATACAAACTTAATGCTGACATTTTTTCTTGTATTACTGGTTATATTTTCTATACAGTAATATTTACAAAGTCACTTTACAAATATCTGAATATTTGTGTGATAAGATTTCTTAACTGGAGGATGATAATAGACTTTTCAATGTGTGAAATAATTAGCATTCATGCTATGTTTTTTAAAAAATTGTAATGTTTTTCATATGTAGATAATCATCCTATACATTATGAATATTCTGTAATGCATCTTACATGTTGTATTATGGTAAAATAATATCTACTTAAATTACAGCAGTGTTTTTGATTGTTAGCTGAATCATTGAATGAATGGAAAAACTTTTCTTGTGAAATTGACTTTCATTTGTGCAATTTTATTTTAATTTATAATCTTGAAACAATAAATCTACAAAAGCAATGTAGGATTAATGGATGCAGATTTGTTACAAGTATGACAGTATAATCTTAATATGATGCTGAATAAAAAAAAAAGATTATTAGAACAAAATTTTTCATCATCTAATTTTTAAATGGTGATAAATTTATTTTATTGTAGTCCTTGGTCTGGTTTGCTGTGAAATGTTTTCATTCCATTACATTTTATTGAAGCTCAATGTATGTAAGAAAATAAAATCTTTTGTGTGTCTTTTTTCCCCATAGTGGGAAAATTGCAGACCCTGTTCTCTTTCAATACAGCTCTCAGGATTTTTAGGCAGCTAGTGTGTTGCATGATATGTTACCCACTGTGGTTTTTTTATTATTAATTGAGATTAGAAAAGAAACCAAATAAAAAATGTTTCAGAAATTGGAAAACAAAGAATATTAGTGATTTTTAAATTAAAAAAAAAAATTGTAGCTGAAAAAGAGCCTTGGAAATTGGCTGTTCAAATTTTTTAATGTAATGGTCAAGCTATTTCACTGCGTATTGTGCACCACTGCTCTGAAAAAGGTTCTCAAAATTTTTTGCAACACTCCATTTCTTTAGACTTAGACAGGTTGATTATGCCATATTGCTGTTAATTGAATTAATTATACATTTTCCATTCTCATTGTTTCAGTGGGTCTGCACCTAATTTATCTATTTTGTCATCTTTTCATTTATATACAGTTGATGTGATTTTGTATTTGTTCTTCATACCATATTTTTCAATACGTCAGTTTTATAACGTACAAAAACATAAATTAATAGCAGACTGTAAATGACAATTATTTTGCACTTCCCAGACACTAGATATTTACAGAGGCATGGCCCTCACTCATTCAACAGAGAGTAAGGAAGTAAGTCTAATGCATATTTCAGTTTCTGATGATAATGTGTACAATATTGTTTCCCTTTGCTTGCTAGTGTCTAGAATGAAAGGGAGAATTTTTACGAAGATAAATAGAATCAAGTTTCTGGTTATAACATGCAAAGGCACGTGTTGGACCAAAAACATGTTTTAACAAATATTTTTTTTCAGTACTCATTTATTTATTAAAAAGAAGACTATTAAAAGTGTATAATTTTTTCTGTCTAACACCAAAGTAAGTAACAAATTTAAAATCTAGATCGTTCTTAACAGTATTTACTGATATGCAGTAAGTATTTTAATATTAGTTCTATGCTAAGTATCAGTTAACGCATTATATAAAAATATTAAACGTAAAATATTTTTTGCAGGTGTTACAGCAGCATCGGTGGCACCTTGGCAACCGCAGCAGCCACCCGCCATGGTCACCGCCCCACTACCGGTACCTCCGCCTCCGGCGCCCGTGTTTCCCTGGGGAGGATACGTGGGAGTACCCCCTCCGCCCCCGGCCCAGCCCACTATGCCGCCGGGACTGGGAATACCTCCTCCTCCGCCGCCGGGAAGCACTCCACTTCCTCCGGCCACGGCGGCCGCCGTCACCACCACGGCCACTTCGAGTGCCCAGAGCGTGGATCTAACGGTCCTGGCCCAGGCCGTGCCTACATTGCTGGCCGCCCCTCCCCCGCCTCCTCCCAGTTAAAAATCCACGCTGGTCGTCTCTTTCGCCCGTTTATCTTCGTTATCTGTATATCTGCAGTGTCGTGCCACCCTCACCTGTTTTCACTTTCAAAAATTCTCATCCGACTTCGAATCTGTATTATCGATTATCGAATAAAACAAGTGAAACGAAACTTTTGGTAAATAACAAATTGTTTTTTATTGGCGGTAAATAATTGTTTAAAAAATTTGATGATAGTGTTGGTTGGCACGTGGACGTTACTCGGCTTTCTTCTGGTCGACGTCGTAACAGCAGTGGAGAAAAGCGGTGGCCAGTTCGGCCACGATCGATCGATCCGGAATACTTTGAGCTACGCCGTACATCGCAGCCTGTAATAAAGCAAAAAATTATTTTAACAGTGACCCGATCTTGAAATTAATCTGGTATTCGATGAGCCGGTTATCGATCGGTTGATCGATAACCGGCTCATCGAATAACCTGTTCATGCAAGCAGCTCTCCATCAGATACAGTACTAGATGTTAGCGCAATTATCAAAAATCTCATAATACATTCCGATAAAAAAAAACTTCCATTAACAGTATTAAGTAAAATGATAGTTTATAAGGTAAACCCCCCACTAATAAACTTTTTAAAACTGTAAATAAATTTGGTGAAACTAAATTTAATTTCTAAATATTGAACCGTGAAATATTGTGGAAGTATTTAATGTAGTACAATCGTTTAAAAAAAAAAAGCAGATAATAGGACCGTCCATTATCCATCCACTCCTCCCCTCTGGCGGTGGGGAGAGAACGTGCCGAAACGGTTGCAGTTAATAAGATCAACTCTGGAGATATCATACAGAAAATACATTATATTATTTAGTAGAATGCTCAATAATTTCAAAATGTTTTTGCTAGTAGTGTCTATATAGCAGTTTATTTGCATCTTGCATCCGCGAAATGTTTGATAAAACCGAGGAGTATGAACCCAGCTAAAATGGTGGGTTAGGCTGGAAACCGTGCATATATATGCCCAAGGACATATTTACACGCTATTTAACCGTGTGCACAATAGCACTAGTCTAAAAAAGTGCAAAAGTAAAACTCAAAGCCTAAGCAAGGCAAGACAGAAAATAAGATTATCAGGCGTATGTACAGTATGCTGCTTTAAGGCACTTTTCAATGTGACGATAACCTTTATTATTATCAACTTTGGACAATTGAATGTAAATTTTATAGTGTGCAGTAGACACGTAATAAGTCTTCAAATTGAGAAATGGCAAACTTTACGAAACAAAATAACAAATTCAAAATACCCGAGGCTGCGTTTACACTTAAAGTCCTAGGCACATCATTACGAGGCCCAAAAGGTGAGGCAATCCTGGAACAAAATACGTATTGGGGCTATATAATAAGAAATAAACGAAAAAATATTGTATAGGGAGCCACTAATTTCTCGGGCCCAGGGCAATTTGTACCGACTTGAACTGACCTGGCAGGACCGCCCAGAGGACGGCAAAAGGAACAAAGTAAAAACTTTGCTTCAAACGTTTATTTTTAAATACAAAAAATATTGATAAATCGAACAAAAATAAAATAATAATCTTTTTTAAATGTCTTGTTAATTTTATTAAAATGAGTTTTCACCCAAATATAGACTTTAATTTTTTGTTTAGTTGTTTATTTCAGTTAAATTTATTTTTAATCATTTTTGGTTGTTGTACTTAAATTAATATATTATGTATCTAAATATGGGACAGAGATAATTAAGCCTAAACTTCGTTTTTATTTCCTTCAATTTATCAATAATGGAAATTTTAATTGTCATTTGATATATGAGCAGTAAAACGGCAAAATGCAGGGAAATCAAAACCACACCCAATTTAACTTTATTGACCTATGTCAATTATGTTTAGTCAAACACTCCCCTTTTCTCTATCAAGTGTTTTGTTTAGAAGTTTGTATAGTTATAATATGTTTAAATACTCTTGCATAAAAATTTTGATTTAAAAAGTTTAAATGATGTACAAATAATCAAGTAACACATTGTGCAAACCATAATTTGGAACAAAAAATAACAGTGAAATATATACCATAATATGGGACAGAGTATGTTTAAAAATAATCGGTTCAAATTTAGATTAAAAATAACAGTTTTTCTGGCTTTACTTTTTATAATTAATTGCGTACATTGCATTTATTATGTGTCTGATTCAATAAATAACAACCATAGGTTATTAGTTTCATTCTGGCGCAAGTTGCTTCTAAAATAATTTTTAATTCGTTTCAACACTAAAAACGAGCGTTTAGAACTTGTGTTTGAAATGGGCATTGTCAAAAATATTTTTAAAATTGTTTCTACGTTCGTGAAGGTAGAACTTAACCATTATAATAATAAACCATATAACCACACTACTATGCAAATACGCATGCGTAACGACTGAGTTTCGTTACCGCTACCATTAGCATGAATGATGGTTAACTTCCAATCTGTTGCCGCTATGCAATAGAATATTTCAAATGGAAACGGAGGCCACAAATTTTTCAGGAGTCGCTAGTTTTTATATTATAATTGTAACAGAAAATACTTATTTTTAAATACTAAATTCATAACTACTATTTTTATATAGTTGTTTGTGAATAATGAGTAGGCTCCCAGTCTGCACGTAATGCGCGTTGTAGTAAATGAGGCGCCTGCCATGGATCAAGGTCAAATCTAAGATGGCCATTCAATGAGGCAAGGCAACCTATATTATACCAAAGATGTGTCTATTGCCAATTTCTCACAAATTTTTGTAGAAATGACGTCACTGATCGAAGATCTTCAGTAGGCTAACTCTGCCCCCTATTTAGCCGACTGCAAGCTTCCTGCAATTACAGTCAAACTTGTTTTTATGCGGTCTTTTTTTGTGCGATTTTTTATTTGTGCGGTATAGTCGGCGACTAGTCTCGTGCGATTTGTCATGTCTCACGTTGACTTATTATAGCTAAATAAAACTTATTATAGCATAAATGAACTTATTATAGTAATATTATTGCATGAATATGCGAAAAATGAAATAATTTATTTTTTAAGTCAACAAAACACCACCTGGACAAAAATATGTAAAACACGATGGACAAGACGATGCAGTCAAGTGCAGTCATTTGTTGTCAATAAATTCTATTTCGTACGGTTTTGAGTTATTTTCTATGTGAGACCTTTTTTATGCGGTCCCTATTGACCGCATAAAAAATATTTTTTTAATTCTGTTGCAAAAACTATTTTTTATAGCCACTCGTGAAGTTTCGTGCAATTTTTTTTATGCGGTCCCTATCCACCGCATAAAAACAGGTTTGACTATACTTTTAATTAAGGTTTCTCAAACGGGATCCCGGCTGTTTTTTTAACTCTGGAAATTCTTCTCATCCCGGGAAATCTCGCAAATTTCTTAAAGTTCACTTTTTCTTTTTTTGTGTTAAGGTTGAAGAAATTTTGTAAAAAGAAAGTATAATTACTGTACATCTCGGCAGATAAGAAGATAATTGAATGATAAAAACAAGCCCCCAAAATCCGAGGTCGTCTTATAGGACAGATACAAAAAAAAAATTAGATTGAAATTTATATAAATTAAAAAACCATTATAAAAAAGCAGACAAACCATAATTATTTACTAGTACAGAGTAGGGCATGTCCACAAAATAGAATATAGCCCATACAACGTTTGTGAATAGTCAAGGTCACTACCAAAATTCCCGAATTAGTGTGAATGTTTGCAATAATCGCAAGGCAGTGCTGCCGGATGCAAGAAAATAAAATTTGTTTATTCAAAAAATTACGAATAGGACATAATTCCGTACACGCTACACAGTATTATTATTCAGATGATGATCTAAACTAAATTCATAGGCCGTTGATAGTTTGGGGGTCGTCTTATAGGACAGATATATGCTAAAACTATAAAACATCGACGAAAATTTATACCTCGTCTTATCTGCCGAGATATACGGTAACTCAAACTGTCAGAATACATTTGTATTTATTAATTTTAAACCTACTTATTAGTTTTTTAAATTTTTGCTCGTTGTGTCAACTCAGATTGTCAATAATCAATACGTATTTGTGGCAGGACTCTGAAAATTCTTTACTTGTCAGAACCTGTAATACCTGGAATAATTGTGTTTATGCTGTCTTAAGTTTTAACCATGCCCAGTAGCTTCAATAACTGCATTATGCCAGGTTTGTAAATTGGGCAAGCATAGAAACGAGTACGAAGTCTGCGCGTATGAAGTTTTTCTTCATAAACCTGATTATTCAAAAGCCAAACGAACTGCCGAATTATCGGGCTATAAGCTTCATGCCGCTATTAAAGCAGCTGAGGTAGACAAATCAACAATACTTGAGAGCAAAAGAAGTACTGCAATGCATCTCGAAAACGAACTAGAAATCTGGTGAAAAAGCATGTAACATTTGTCTTCTCTTAAATGCATTAAAGATGATTCCATCCACATCAATTGAATTAGCGGGACTTTTCATTACTAAAATAAGAATCAGATTGAGTGATCGAAGTATTGACCATCCTTGCTTTTTAAAATCTTATTATAAAAATTTACAATAATATTTTGTATTATGTTTTATTTAAAAACGAAAATTACCTTTATGGTTCATTTTTTTAAATTTTCAACTCAATTCAAAGCATTTTTCTCGTTGTTGTTGTATATAGTTTCCAGCAAACTTTAATAATTTTTTTCTATTTGTGAACATTTCTACATAATTCAAAGGTAATTTTTAATATATAACTTACACAGCATTATTATGATTTTGGAGGTTGCGGAACATATTAAATTACAGTAGAGCATCGATTAACTGACTTATCGGTTAACCGACCGCGTTCTAGTCGGCAAATTCAAATGTCCGCTAGTGATGTGGCGCTACAATATTTGGTTATGTCTTGGCTACTTTAATATTATTTTTGTTAAATTTTTACATGTTTTAGCTGGCAGCACTGGCTCGACCATGAAAGGGAGGCTAGTATTTAAGCCAGGCCTAATACGCTACACTAATAATGTATTTTTTCATACTTTTCGGTTATCCGACTTTTCAGTTATCCGACCAACCCCAGTCCCCAATTAAGTCGGATAATCGATGCTCTACTGTACTTCAAAAAATGAAAAATAATTATATTATTTGATTTCAAGATATTTTGTATATCTTAAAAGTAATTAATTATATCCCAGGAAACAGTTCACATTTTCCCCGAAATCCCGGGACAAGCAAAAGACCGGGAAATGAGAAACCCTACTTCTAATCTAATTCTGCAAGTTTTCTATTCTTGATGTCACTCCTCTGGGTTAGTTAGGTTGGGGACAAGCATAGTCAATCATGCCTGAGCTATTATTTAATCTGTTCGCAACAAAATGGCTAATTTTCATATTGCTATTAAATAAAATTTTCAAAAGAGGAAACCATTAAAGCTAACGTTAAACCAGTGGCTATATGGTCTCTTCAGTAGTGCATGTAATGGTGAAAATTCAAGCCATTATAAGTACTTTTGAATTAAGTAAATTAAATTAAAAATATTCCGGTTTATATATAAATTTAGAAAATTTACGCGTAAAAATTATGACAAAGTCAGACGATAGAACAAATTTTATTTTCGGACATTTTGTAAGATTGTGATAACTGATAAGTTACAAAAACTTTTTGCATCAGTAAATAAAGCAGTTCATTTTGTCTACATTTGAGGAGGTGCCATGCAAAAGCAAACAAGTCCACTAAGCAATTGTTGGTAAAACGCAAAAAACTAATTGAATTTATTTTAAACTCCACACCTGTTAAAATTTATTGTTATTTTTCATTTTGTATCTAACATCAATATTTGAAGGCAGGTTTTGATAGGAATATACAGTGGGTGATCGGTTAACGAACATAATCCGTTCCAAGACTTTGTTCACTCTCGGATTATTGATTTACCATAGGTTTTTATGGGGATTTGATTAATTCGTTCTGGAGAATCCAACAGATAAAAAAATATATACTTTCTTACTACGTTTATTTATATGTAGGGGAAGGTGGGGCAAGATGAGGACTTTAAGGTTTGAAAAGCCATAAGATGGGATGAGAACGATAATTTTTTATTCTCAGCAACTACATCATTTGATAATACATAATTTGTTTTTAAAAACAAGAAAATTTAATTTTTTAAAATTACATGTAAATGCACCATCTTGCCCCCACCCATGGGATAAGATGGGGATATTATTTTTATATACAAGACGGACAAATTAAATGATTAAACTGTCGTTTTCTTTAATATTGGCGCAAGAAAAGTGTGCCCATTTATCACAACGCCTACATTTAGCCCAACTCTCGGTAGATGCAGATTATAACCATCCACAATAGAGGCATTCTGTGTCATTTGTCTTTTGTTTCTTGTTAGGCCTACCCTTGCTGATGCCTGTAACTTTTGAGTTTACGAAATTTCTTTCGGTAAACAAAGACCATCTTCCTGGAGGTGCCGAAACTGTTGTTGATTATTTTTGTTGTTCCATCAGCTGCTGCTTGTAGGTGTATCTGTTAGGATTGCTGTTTTCCCTGTCCTTCTGCTATTTTCGATTTTTTTCTTGGTTCCAACATGTTGAATTGGCATTATTTCTATGGGAGAGACTTGAATAAAAACTGAATGAGTAGGCCTACTCGTAATGGTGTAATCAGTGACTTGTTTCTGCACCCAGATTAGGCATACCTCCGTTTTCATGGTTTTAGTTGTCCCAAAACGAGCATCCTAGTGTGTCCTGTTGCTGAAGGAGCCTGACTGTCGTCTTTGCAACAATAATGTCTGTCTCCAAAAATACTTCTGGATTCATTGGCCATATTCATGATCAACCTGGGGCAAGACCCCATACTGACTGCAAACACAGGTCAACTTTATTTCAAAACTAAACAATTTCAGTCATAAAGGTTACTTCAAATACGATAATATCTTCATCTAAAAGGTAATGTAAAAGTTAATGATGATACTTACTTTGTAGCAGGCATAAAATTAGATGAAGTATTGCTAAAACATGGAAAACGTGTCTTACTTCCAAACAAAGAGCGATTCGGACGTTCTCTCCTCCCATGATCCCTTTTGAGGTTGACATTTAGTTCCCCAAATAACAGCCAAATGAAAGCACGTTAACCACGAATAAACAGACGTCTCCGTCTAACCCCATGGCCCCATCTTGTACCACCTTCCCCTAATAATAAAAATACATATAAAAATTCAAAACTGTGTATATTAGTCATGTTTTTTCTGTTTGTTGGAGTTAAAGAATCTGTCCAGTGTCGATTACTTTATTCTCTTCTTCAGGACTTTTCAGAATTAATTAATAGCATTGTAATTGTAGAGATCCCTGAGCCTATTAACCTTAACCTGGTTTGGATGCCATTCTAAGATGTTGTTCTGACATCTTCCCACTTCTTTACATGTTTAATAGCAGATATCGGCATTTATCCTCTTTTTTTGAAAAGAACACATATTGATATTTGGGCAAGTTTCTTGGTGTTTTTCATTCAAGAGTTCTTGGCGTTCTTCTGTCGTCAGATCAGTTTCGGATTCCATTATGAGCTCTTCAATGTTCTGTATTTCTCAGATGTGATTTTTGTTACTCCTTTAGCTGCTTGAATCATCTTGATTATACTGTATCTTTCTTAGATAAGATTGAACTGCGGCCTACTGTAAACCTGTTCAAGCCATACTGCCCAGCAACATCAGACATATTCTGCACACTCTATACTTTTGCTATTATACTCTCACCTTTCGGAAATAAAAACCCATGCAATACTTAACACGTGCTGCCCAACAGTCTCGCAAATACCATAAAAGAATTGTTTCTGCCAGAAAAATAAAAGGCTGGAATTACGAGGGAGAGTTTCAAAGTTCAGAGGAATACTGTTCAATCAGCATATACCAGGTTGAGCATCGATGTTGACGTCTCCCGCGCTCCGAAAAGTTTCGAATTGTTGCCTGAAAACAAGGGAAGACCAATCGGTATTCATATTTTACGTCGCTTCTTCTTGTGTTTGTTCTGTGAAGTGTTCGTTATCCGATTTGTTCATTAACCAATCACCCACTGTAGTTAGTATTTAATTATTTGACATTAAAATATGGACATGTTTCTTTTTCTTGGACAGAGTGGATATATATTTTTTATTTTTTTGCATGAATTATGTGAGGTTTTTTTTTCATTTTTCTGGCCACTACATTCTTTTTCACTTTGTTATACCGGCTACTACTTTGACTTTTCCGGACTGGCACTTTCTTCCTTCTTTAACTGCAAGTCCATTTTGTTGCAGTAGCTGCAAATGTCACTTGCCGGTGATTTAAAACCAATGTTAAATTCACCAAATACTCTACAAAACAAACTTCTTCACTTGTAATGCTACTCCAGAATTATCGTACATCTTATACAATTTGTCATGTTAAGATCGGAATGCAAGTAAATTTGCTTGGACTTTTTGCGATTGTAGTGGCTTTCTTGCCCTTTCAATTTTCTCAAAAATTCTAGAACAGCAACTTTTTTGCCTACTGATTGTAGCTAGTATGATCTCCATACCACAAGCCTCCCTTAGGCTTTTATTTTCCATTACCTTTTTAGCTATATTGTGCAACCTCATTGCTTTACTCTAGTTAGGTGCATAAAAAATTTTTTGCAGACAGGAATCACTTTTCCCTTACTGTTGAAAATGCTATATTTAACATTAAATTCACGTGGTTTTAAATTAGTGTTAGGGTTATTGACCTGAAGTTGATGCTTAGGTTGTCTTTTCTTCACATTGTAAAATAAGTTCATACCCAGGTTTTAGTAATCTTGTTCATACTTATCTGAAAATTCATAGATAGATTTTCTTAATGTATCTGTGGCCTAACTTTGTACACTTAAATCATTTGTTGTTATGGTGACATGACGTGAAAGAGTTGCACCCAAAGGAGCACTGTATTATTGTATTTTCTTTTTTACCCATATTCCAACAGTTTTAGATTTCTTTCTAGATCCAACATTGCCTTCTACACTTATCAAACCATCTTCATCCCTTTTTCACTCAATTATAACACTTAAATACACATTTATTAGTACACAATTTATTATACAAACACTTTAACATCAAAATCTCTGTTCCAATAGAACAGCAAAATGACACAACAAAACAAAACCACTTGTTGCATTCTGGAAGTCACCTGACTCAATCATAGCTTTTCATTGGCTGCAATGGCTATTTTTTGCTCAGAACACATATAGAGAGATGTTCTTTTTTGCACAGAATGTTGATTTTCAAAGCTCAAAAAATGTTGGATGTGTATTTTTTTGAATGAAACCAACTATAACACTAGATAGGAATGAGGCTGAAAAAAATAATCAATTCTAAACTCAATTTTTTTATGGATTTGTTTGCTTTTGCATGGCACCTCTTCATTTATTATTCATCGCTGCAATCTTATCCCTTGTAATTATGATACTATAAACTCAAATATGCAAAATATAAATGTATTCACTACACTAGAAGGCTCCAAATAAAGCCATACAATGAAAAAACAGATCTCCAAACTGCAACAATAAATAACTTATTCGGCAATTTGCTTATAATTGCACTACAATATACGAGTGGTAACCCCAGTTTATGTGCATCTTGGATTCTGACCTTGATCCAAGGTGGAGGGTACTGTGCTGTTTCTATGTAATACAGTAGAGCATCAATTATACGAATACCGATCAACTGAAACATTAGTTGATCGAAAGCGTTCTAGTTGGCAAATTCAAATTTTCACTAGGGCTGTGGCATTGCAGCACTCTTCCCCTCCCTGCCAAAATGAACTGTAGGCCTAGTTTAATGTACTATATTATGTAAGGTATGTATTTGTAAGACGTGATACAAATTATATTCAGTACAGTTTTGTGTTTAATATATTCTTTTGTAAGTGATCAGTTATCCGAACAACCCCAGTCCTGAATTGTTTTGGATAATCAAAGCTCTAGTGTACTGTATTTATGGATGAAACTAACGATTACATACTAGTTAGTTCGCACAATATTCCAAAAAAGTCATTCGTTCTGGTTGTGAAGATGCACATATTGTTGATCAGCATATTACAACAAATGTAATAAAGGAATATATCTCAACAATTTGGCTCAAATGCATATTTTTCCACATATTACTGTCTATTTTACTGTGGTTTATGTAAAATTAATATATGACAATCATTTGTAATCGTTTGCTGTAAATGATTTTCTATGCAACACCTCTTGCTCTCCTAACTGTTTTACCAGTGTATACGCATACAGTACAAAATTTGAACAATAAATATTTCATGATGCAATTACCGTATATCTCTGCAGATAAGACGATAATTGAATCACAAAAAAAGGCTCCCGAAATCTGGGGTTGTCTTATAGGACAGATACAAAAAAAATTAGATTGAAATTTATATAAATTAAAACCATTATAAAAAAAATGGATAAACCATAATTATTTACTAGTAGAGAGTAGAGTATGGCCACAAAATAGTGTGAGGACCAGGTTTAACCTGGCCCAAAATCTTTTTTTTTTATTGTTCAAATCCTCTCGTGAGAAATTGGAGAAACGGTCGAAATTCTAAGGATGTGCAGCCTTCCGCCATCGAAACACACTTCCTTTCCCTCCAGATCCAAACTGAGTCACGGAGATCGAATCATCAGCGATTCACCCACTATCGCGATTGGTGATCGAAGATAACGTGACCTGTAGTATATAAGGGGGGAAAAGGCTGAGAACGGGGTCGCTGAAGGTCCGCATAAGACGCCCGACCCGTAGGATCCGTCCCGAGAATCGAGGGCCGAAACCCGAAGCCACCAAGCCCGCCAACGACGAGCCGCCCCGACCGAATCCTCCTGCTTACCTCCACGACCGGAGAACCGAGATGATTAGTACTTCGATTACCCCCGATATATCCTAGGAAGAGGTATGACCCCTAAATTTGTAAACTCTCTCTCTCCCGTGGTTAGGAACTGGACGCATTAGATTTTCTGTATTTGTTTATCCGTTTAAATAAATCGTTATTTGTTTTCATCATGGTCTCCATTATTTCGAATATCACCTTAAACTTGTCGACGAACCCACACACTTCCTCCACTCGACCTGACAAATAATTACCCAATCCCGACAAGTCGGGATATCATAAAAATTTAGCCATCCTTGACAGTGGGGTGGGTCTTGCCGACCTGTTCGCCAAAGAAAAAGGAGGTACAACTCCGTCCTACCTCCCGGCGTTCCCACAATAGAATAGCCCATACCACGTTTTTGTGAATAGTCAGTCATTACCGAATCAGTGAAAATGTTTGCAACAATCACAAGGCAGTGCAAGAAAATAAAATTTGTTCATTCGAAAAATTACAAATAGGACATAATTCCATATACGCTATACAGTATTATTATTCAGATAATGATCACTGATCTAAACTAAATTCACAGGCTGTTGATAGTTTGGGGGTCGTCTTATAGGACAGATATATGCTAAAACTATAAAACTTCCACGAAAATTTATTCCTCATCTTATCTGAAGGTTGTCTTATCTGCTGAGATATACAGTAATTTATTTTATATGTTAAAATATTTGGATACCAGTGGATTTTTTTAGATAATTTATTACACAACCTTTAAAAAGTTTTCAGCCTTTCTAAGGCAGTTTCAGTTAAAGAAAATTCTTGGAATAGAACATCGAATTCTAAAAATATAAACTATTGTTCAATTCTATATGCTAATTTTAATATTTAAATTTAAATGAACAAAAAATACATTCAAACATTACATATTCAAAGTAATTCTCCACATAAACATGTTGGATGTTAGTATGTTGCAAGCTTACATGTGGTTCAAAAATGTAATTTAATCTCCTGTTGCCATTGGATACTGAAACTTCAGTATTATCTCGCCTAGTACTAAAATATTTAGTACTACTATATGATTTAAATTTCACATTCAATGAAGAATGCCTTAAGTATTAAAGCTTTGTCTGGAATCAAGCTGGATATTTTAACTGTTTTTGACTACATTAATCTATTCCACTGTATTACAGTAAAGGCAACCATGACACTGGCTAGAAATTTAATTTGCCATAAGACAGACTTAAATATTAAATTATTTTTACATATAAAATATTTGGCTATCTAAAAAAGCAACACGAATTTCTAGTTTTATAACATGGTGCCAATAATTTTGTAATTTATATGTTAATTGAAGCAACTGAATATAAAAATAAAAAATGATAGCATTGAAGTCAGAAATCAGATAGAATTGAAATGTTTATGTTGTCAATTACATAATAATTTATGATTAAGAAACTATTGCATAACTTAAAGAACGTACTCACCATTCCTTTTGCAGGAGATTTGGGATCTTTCATTATCAAAGCAGTACATTCTCTTATGTCATGTAACAAAGAATCTGCAATTCCTTCTTCAGTGTGTTGTAATGTAACACATATGTGAAATCCAGATGGATATTGGAGATTATTTAAATTCCAACCACGTTCATTCAGTAGAGAAATCAAACAAAATATATCAAATTCTTTAGAACCGACTGCAATTACACTCATCTGTGGTTTTCCAAATACAAAAATCCCTGGTATGGATCTTAATCTGAAATAAAAACCTACAATTAAAGTCTATAAATTATTAATCTATTTTTAATATTGATTAATCAAAGAAAACAATGAAAGTTATTGAAACTGCTTAAACTACAGAACTGGCAATAAATTTTCGATTATAAGTAATGACTCAATAATAATAATAATAAAAAGTTAGTGAATGTACTTTTAATTAACTTTGAGCTTAAAACCAGAAATTTCATTAAAACACATTTATACTTAAGCATAGAAAGCAGTGGGAAACTATTATGCATTATTACTGACAGAAATTTCTCCTTAGTAAGATGAGCACAAGAAGAAATAGAGACAAAAATGACATTAGGGTTGTAACAATTTCCAACTGCAACACCTTGCCCAGTAGGGGAAAGAAGGGACTTCCCAGATTGTCAGCCTGCAAAACCCTCATAGAAACACTTGAGTATTGGAACTTGGAATGAGAGGACTGCAACAAAAACTGGAAAATCTGAGAATGAGATGAAAATAAATAAATTAGACATAGTAGGACTAAGTGAGATGAAAAGACTGGAGAATCAATGAGTGACAATATCAAGCTTTGCTTTTTAGGTGAAAGGAAAGCAATGGAGTGGGGATAGCATTGAAAAGTGAATTTGCATTCTGGGTAATTAAAGTTGATTGCATAAATGACAAAATCATAATGCTCAGAATTCAAGCAGAATCAAAAGATCTAATACTCATTCAAGTGTATATGCCTAGCAGCTCTCATTCAGATGAAAAGCTATAAGAAATATATGAACAAGTGAAAGAAATTATGGAAAAGGAAGAAAGAAATGCCTGTCTATTGTTATTAAGAAATTGGAATGCTGTGGTGGAAAACACAAGAGAGGAAAATATTGTAGGAACATATGGATTAGGAAGCAAGAACAGGAGAGGAGAAAGATTGATTGAATTCTGCAAAGAACATAGTGTGGTGATTATATGACATGGCTTCAAAAGCATAAGAGAAGATTATATACATGGAAAGATCCTGGGGACAACAACAGATACCAAATAGAATTACTGTATCTCTCTTTAATTAGTATGTAGTCTATTATGAATATAAGCACCTGTCCAGGTACAGATAGACTCAGATCACAACTTCTTATTCCTAAAACTCAAAATAAGGTTCAAGAAGATCACAAAGAGAAAAAGACAAGTGAGAAATGGGATTTAGAAAATTTGAAAAGGAATAGTGAAATGTTTAGATTAGTATCTCAATAAAAAAGTCAAAGAAATAAATGAAGAGGATGCTGAGGACCAAACAAATTGTGAATATCAATGGAAGAAAAGATTTGATAGAGGAAATGGTGAATAAAATGAATAAAGAAGGTGGAAGAATGTGAACTCTGAAGAAGGAAGATTAAAATACAGAGAACTGAACAAATAAGCTAAGATGGGTGATCAAGCAAGTCAAAACAATGTGGTTTGAAAGAGAATGTGAAGAAATTGAGTCTGGAGAGGTCAAAAAGATTCGAACTAATGTGTGACAAAGTTAAGAATGCATTCTGGTTCAGAAGGGCTAAGAGAGTAACTATTAGTGACAGAAATGGAGAGAGTATAAATAATGAAAATAAGATCCTGCACAGATAACACAAATACATAAGTGATCTATACAGAGCAGAAAATACTGTAGAACTGAAGATAGAAGAAAGTGATGTGGATAAAGATAGGAGGAAGAGCTCCAATCTTGATGGAAGAACTTATGAGTACAGTAGGATTAAGAAATAGAAAATCGAAAGGTACCAATAACATTCCTATAGAATTCACCAAGAATATGGGAAAAAATGGAATTAAGAAAATTGTTAGGCTTTGCAATGTGATCTATCATACAGACACTGTTGACTTTCTGAGGAATATTTTAATTCCCATTCCAAAGAAAGAAAAAACTACCAAATGTGAAAATTAAAGAACAGTTAGCCTGATCTGCCATATCTCAAAAATCCATTTAAGAATATTAGAGAAATGCCTTTATGGAAAACTGAACCCATTCATAAGGGAAGAACAGTTTGGGTTCAAAAAGAAAAGAGGCACTATAGATGCAAAAGGGATGCTGAGAACTGTAGGATGATGATACATTGAAAAAGGAAAGGAATGTTGGTGTGTTTTATAGATCTAGAGAAGGCATTTGACAAAACCGACTGGAAAAGATTGATGGACATTTTGAAAAAGAAACTATATAGACTGGAAGGACAGGAGATTAATACTAAACTTATACAAATATCAGAGAGCAGCAGTTAGGGTCGAGTTATAAACTCTGTATCATATCCGTATGGCCAGACCGTATTCCGTAAGAAAAGTTTGGATCGATCAAACTTTTACAGTAGGGATATGGAAAATTGACCAATTGCACATGCGCTAAGTCACCATCAGTTGATATACAATTGGAAGTTGTACAGGAAGCAACCAACGAAACTTTGACAAATTAGTTGAAACCTAACTTTTGACCAATAATGCTGCTTCCGAATAATATAAAATTTTAAGATAAGAGTTACTTTAGTCATAAAAAAAATAGAAAAATGATAAAATGAATAAATAATTATAGTATTAGATGTGGCAACATCAGCCAATGATTTTGTGCATGCTCACGATGGGCTGCTTTGTAAACTGTAAAAAAGTCTGTTCCTTTACTGATATAGAAACAGCCTTTCAGTAGTTTATAACTATTGCTATAGATATCCAGTGTAACAAACATTTATGAATATGGATATAGTTGTTACAAAGTTTATAACTCGACCCTAAAAGTGGATGGTCAATACAATGAGGTAATCAAGATTTAAAAGGGTGTTAGGGAGGGGTGTTGCCTATCACTGCTTCATTTTCAACATATACTTGGAAGAGATGATTATGGAATATCCAGAGGAAGAGAAAGGCATTAAAATTAGGGGAAGGCAGATTCAGTGCCTAAGGTATGCTGACAATATGGCAATTTTGACAGAGTGAGTGTAAAATGAGAAAGATGCTGAGTGAATTAGAGGGGGGGATGTGCAGCCTTCAAAATGAAAATTAATGTTAACAAAACCAAATGCTTTGGATCGGAGAAAAGGAAAAAAAAGTCAACATCGATATAAATGGTGACAAAGTGGAACAAGTAAACGGGTTTAGATACCTGGATGCTTGGCTTGACTCTGAGTGCAGAAATGGGAAAAAAATCAAGAGGAGAATTGTATGTCAAAAGAGGCATTTAGCAAAATGAAAACACTTTTGTGCGAACCTCTGAAATTAGATTTGAGAAAAAGACTGGTCAAATGCTATATCTGGAGTGTTTTCCTCTATGGTGTTGAAACTTGGACAATACAACATTAGGAGAATAGAGGCCCTGGAGATATTGCTCTATCTGACATTCTCTATTTTTCTCCACAGCCATAAGGTCAGAAATGAGAAAGTCCTAAGAAGAGTAGGTAAAAAAAAGGAGCATATTAGAGACAACAAAGAGGCAAAAAGCTAATTGGATGGGACACAATTTGAGAAAAAGGCTTATGGAATTATGTTATGGAAGGAATGGTTGCAGGCAGAAAGAAATGAAGAAAAAAATGGTGGATGACTTAAAAGAGGGTAATTAGAGGGGAGTTGCTAAAAGATTAAAATGCAATTTTTTTTGTAGCTCTTCATGTAATATTTCAGCTGTCTATACAATTTTCAACTTCTTTGATTAGTTACAGAATAAACAATTCAAATTTTAGTGTGTTCCATATGCCCATTTACAAAAATTATTTTTTTAATGTATTTTAATAAGTCTAAAATTAGGCATTCAATTATTTTTGCCATATTTTGTAGTAAATTTAGTACAAACAGATTTGTAAACAACACACAAAACAAAAAATAAATAAATGTTTATATTAAAATTTTTTACTATTATAATAAAAATTATTGGAGTCCTATTGTAAGCCATGCATTCACTGATAATGAATGAATATAATAAAAACCTACTGCTAGTATATCTTATTATTTATAACACACCCATTTTCAATGTATCTGGTTGTTTTAACTATTCTTCTTGTGGTTTCAATGTAGCCATCTTCTCCATAATACATCATTGTGGCCCAACAAGTAGCAATATTGCTTCCAGCACGAGAGCCTATAATTAAAAATAATTTTACTTTAAAAAAATATATAATTTATTTTCAAAATGATGAATTCTATTATGATGATTTAAAGAATATTTATTTATGTAAACTTTCCACACACAGTGACAGAGTGGCATGCAACTATTTTTTTGTGACCAACCTCCAAAATCCTTCAGTAATGGAAGTATCCAGTAAGTTCTCCAGAGATACACACTGTAGTTGTTAAATGATAGCACTGAGCTTATGGCTATGTAATTCCAAATGTATGCATTTTAAATACTTCTTGTAATCCACCAATAATCAGCTTGAAACTCCCAATTTAGAAAACACTGCATTACATAGATTGGTGAGGCAATAAAAATATCTGCCTGTCATGTCAGGAAATATGGATTTTAATTCAGGTAGACACAGACTATATCCATGAAAAAGTCTTAAGATATATTGGATCCTGTTCTTTGCTATTCAGTCTGACTATGATGTCTAGCTGAGATCATAACAAGTACTGTATTTCCCTGAAAATAAGACCTAACCAAAAAATAAACCCCAGTTAAGATCTTCAGCCAGGCAGTTGTATTTAATATGTCTGTTGCAACCCACAATGAACACCCAGTCTTGTTTTCAGGGGAAACATGATACATAATAAAAGCTGCTTTATTACCTTCTATGCAACTAAAGAAGATAAAATAATTAAGCTATTTTTTATTAGTTAAACTATTACAAATGTATAAAATATTATCCTTCTCAAGTATATACTTTTCAGTCTTCTAAACACTTTCCAAGAATGTTTTCAAATCACTTTTGTATGACTCAAGGTTACAACAATATAAGATGCAAATTGTTGCATAAATTTTTGGTACCCAAGTAGCTAGGTTTTGTTGCCTGGCTATCTGAGATAATTCAGGTAATGCATGTCTTCAGGCATTTTATATCCAAATCATTGAAGCTTGTTTAACTTTTCAAAAATTGTATTAATTTGCATTTTTCCATTATGATTTAAAAAAATAGGAACTATTGATGATAACAGTAAAACCAACTATAATATATAAAAATTAATGACATGTTGACTTAATGTGTGAATATAATACATTGCAATATGACAGACATATAAAAAAACGATATTAGTATATTCAAACATGTCCAATAAAATAAAAATTATAGACAATAAACTTAATTAATGAAGAAAAAATGAAAAGGATTAATGTTTTTAATATCTTTTTATACAGTGATATCATTTAGATACCACCCACAACCTAACATTAAAATATATGAAACAATTTTGAAAGATAAATCTTAGAAAGAGAAGAATGTCAAAAATCAGAGTAAAGATAATTCTTGCATTTCTTTGAATTTAAATAAATTGTTTTAAGAATGATGTTTCTATTAAAGTTACTTCAATGTAATGAAACTTACCTCCTATATTTGGTGTAATATACACACCTCCTGGCCAATCAGTTTGTACTGTATATTGATAACGTAGATATGTGGGATTTCGATACAAAATTACAGATGATCCTTTTGGAGTAAAGCCATACTATAATAAATAAAATCCAAATTTAAAAATCAAAATGATAATAAATTTAATCCCAGGTAAATCAACTGTTTTTATAAAATTAAAATATATTTTTTTACATGTATTTTTCAAACATGATTACAATGCTATTTAAAAATTTGTACAGTATCAAACTAATTGTTTAATATTTTCATTTAAATTTTTTTCAAATCATATTTATACACTATATTTTATGTTTGAAAGACCACCTGTATTTTATTGTGTGAATATCCTATGACAAATTATATATCTGAAATCAAATTTAGTAACATTTACATATTTAGAAAAGTGATGAAATCTCTTAAAGATATTCAAGAACTGTTCATTTATATTTACATCACTTTAAATTCAAATGACTTAAAATAATATAATATTTCATAAAATGTAGTCTTATCCAAAGGCTTACTGTTCTCAGTCAAAAAATATTTTATTTACCTAATCTCAAATTATGAAAAAAATATAAGATCATTATTGATTATTAGAGAACAACTTACAGAAGCAAGAAATTTGAGCCGAGTTTTAAAAATGCACACAGGTAGTTCTACTTAAAACTAGGGCTGTAGTCTGGTTGCTGTCTCTCATCTTCAAAAGACAGTATCTGCATAACAATCCAATCACTGATTGGCCAAACATTGTTTACTTTTTGAGAGATCATTGCTTCAAACACAATTCTGGATGACTTTTTTTCTTGAAGATTAGCAGATATAACAAAATTGAGGTTACAGACAACAGACATTATCTAATATGGACAACTGTATGCTACTTGGAAAAACCATTGACTTAATGATTCTACATCAATTACTGAACCATTGAATATACTGTTAATCTTATTCATTACTTCCAGCCATCCATCCCTCAACCATCCATTTTTCAAAATACTGCCATGTAATTTT
The DNA here is from genome assembly GCF_030686945.1 of Centruroides vittatus. NCBI lineage: Eukaryota > Metazoa > Arthropoda > Arachnida > Scorpiones > Buthidae > Centruroides > Centruroides vittatus. Next base: position 440,273 of record NW_027122041.1, read on the forward strand.
CCCTAAGTATCTAATGTTTTTCTAACTGTTATTAAAATTTCTATTTGTTAAGAGAGAACATTACCCAAGGCACTTTGACATTATAATCTGTAAAAACTTTATAAAACAACACAAAAACATATCTTTAACAAAACCACATGCTTTACCAATCTCTTGATTTCTTCACCATGTGCCACATAATTATGTACTTAGCATTTTCAAAACTTACAATTTTATAGGTTAAAATTCTGTACTGCACAGATAATCTGAACATGTATAAAACCTAGAAGAATTGTGTCATCAAGTACAAAGACTTGTTAAAAGTAACGGGAATTGCCTTTGTCTCTGGAAAATGAGTTTTATCTCTCCTTTTGACATCATTTCTCTTTGAAAGAGATGAGAACAATTGACCAGATATGGCCCCTGGTCTATTTACACAATAAAATCATGAAAGAATTTTTTTGGTAGACTGTTATATGTGATATTGATAATAAGATTTTTATGAATCAAACTTTTTTGTCAATGAGGATATCCTCATTGACACAAAAGTTACACTTCCAGATAGAATTGTCTAATTATTCAACAAACAGGCATGCCCCAAACAGGTTTGTAAATAATTACTGTTATGGTTCAATTTCATGCAAGGTAAGAGTGCCTTCATATCACTTCTACAGTTCACTACCATGTCACCAAGTTACCTGCCATCTAAGCTGATCTTGTGTGATAGTCATAGGCATCAACAGATTGGGACAAGTGGGGCATTTATCCTTCTCTGGGATCAAGTAAAAAATTTCACAAATTATAATTGTAAAAGTGAGATATGTAACCTTATACTTTCAACTATTGGATGCCTTTTCTGTCTTTTTGTATTGATGAAATACTGTACTCTATAGTATACTGGTGAAGAAACCTATAAAATTAAATAATAAAATAAAAATTTATTAAAATAAGAAGTAAAACAACTACAGTGCCTGTGACCGGTGTGCTTCTTCTCCAAGGAAATCAGAGAACTTCGCAAATGTTTTCGAACCTTTGAAAAATTTATTGATGTAATTATTTGTTTCCAAGTTTTGTCCTCCTTGGAAAATTTTTTGCAGATGCCCATGGTCATAGGTATTGGAAACATGAATGTCAAAATGGACAGGCTCTGCATGTCATCATTTATCTGATGGCATGCAGAGCCTGTCCATTCTGTCCACAAGACCATCAGAATATATCATTATCTAATCATGAGATAAGCACAAACAGCTGCAATGGCATCTTTGTCTATCATCACATACAAGTGAAAGTCTCACTACAGAACCTTGTCTTTTGTTGTATCATTGGCAGACAGCTAGCAAAAACAAATTTCTATGAGTAATAACAGCTTTTCATCCTGCCAGTTTTGTTTGTAGTAGTGCAGTGACAAAAGCATGGATTGCTATACCCGGGCAATGCATCATCTTTAATATCATGATTGTTCATTCCCAAACAGAACCTGGGTTTCAGGTTCTGTTTGGGAATGAACAATCATGATGTTAGAGTATGGAGTACTATTAGTGAGTGATGGAGAAGGTCGATGTCACATTTCACAATTTCTTGCCCATTGAGCATTTGGAACACCAACTTTAGCCATCTATAAGAGAGAGGGATCTGGAGCAGCAGTTACATCTATGGACAAATCCATTGTAGGCTACCATACAGTGTCAGTGTGCTTCTATGCTAAGCCATATCATTGCATAGCATGTATCCAGGTATGGAGAGTTCCAAGGTATTAAGAATTCCTTAAGATTGTACAATTGTTACACAGAAAATTACTCTTATGTTATGATATTACAATCAATAATTATTACTGTCATTATGTTCACACTAATAAAGTTTTATTCAATTTCAATGCCTCCTTTCTGGTCATAACTTTTTGGTCAATGAGCGTATTTTCACTAACCGTCAGATATGTATGCATGTGCGTATTTTTTCCTTAAATGCTTTGATGTTGGAACCTTGATATAGATATGATTTGGGTCCACATATAATATGATTTTTACATATTTGGGACTGTATTTTATAAACTTTACAGGTTGTTTGTACAAGTGCTACAGATATCAGAAATAAATTACAGATTATTTGTGAATAACACAAATAATCTATAGTTCATTTCTGATATCTGTACAGTGCATCTTTGCACATGTATAGTTCATCTGGGAATTATCACTCTTCTATCCAATTATAAACAAGCATGCAAAATTCTAATGTTTTACATTTGAACTATCTAATTCAATTTTTTTTAAAGTTCCACAAATGAACATGTTTTGTGTTGCCATACATTTTATTGATCATGTAATATTGTTCAGAATTGATTTGATATATACACCCTGCATGAAACATTCTAGTAATACTTTTCAAGATCTGTTTAAAGTATTATGACATTCAAATGTTGTATTTATAAAAAATAAAATTTACCTTGTGCATGTCAGCTGAAATACTGGTAACCCCAGGAAGTCTGAAATCACATACTGGAATATCGAATCCTGCTTCTTTCATAAATGGAAGTAGAAAGCCACCCAGACAGGCATCGACATGAACGGGGATGTTGTATTTCATTCCTAACTGCAACAATTGATGATAGTGTCATATGGCTATACAAGATGTAAAAACTACAATGACATTTTTGATTGTTTATTGTATTGAATATGTTAAAATATGTTAACAGCAATTTAAAAATTACAAAATTAAAAACTATATGCTAAAAAAATAAATAATGAAATAAATTTACTTTAGCAATTTCTTCTATAGGGTCCAATATACCATGAGGAAAAGGTGGTGATGATCCGACCAGCTATAAAAATAAAAACATTTCCTTCATTAGTCATTTAGTTAATTAGAAAGGTTACAAAACTTAGGTGAAATTAAATTAGACATAATTTTTTATTCTATTCTTTATAACAATAATTTATTGAATAAATGTATTTAATACATAAATTTTTTGATTCATGAAATAGGGTATATTATATGAAATTTTTATATAAAGTAAGTTTTACAAATTACAAAATTCAATCTGTCTTACAAAATGATACAAAGGGCATCCAAAAAATAAAAAATGTTTGGTTATAAGAAAGAAAAAGAAAACAGTAATGATAGACAAAGTTTTATTAAGTAATTAGTACAAGACCAGTTATTTTTCTATGTAGTCACATTATGAGTTGAGCACTTGTTGTAGCATAGCGTTAGTTTTTGGATTGTTTCCTCATTGACTTCCACTGCCAGTTCTTTCACCTTGTCATCCATTCCACAATGTTTGCCACCCAAAAACTCTTTTTCAGCTTGGGAAAGAGATGAAAGTCACTGAGAACCAGGTTGGGATTGCATGGTAAGTGTTCAAAAACATCCCAGCCAAATTTCTGAAGTTGACTGACTAGCAGAGTGCAGGTCGCACATTATCTGCCTTGATGAAATATTAATCATCATTTTCTCACATTTGCTTCATTCATAAGGTGATCACCATATACTTCAGTGATTTGTTAATGAATTTCTATAGGACAAACTTTCTTTGTATTTAGAAAATGAATAACACTTTGCACTTGATAGAATTTTTGTATGTTTTAACCTTGACAAAACAATAACAACAGTAACATGCCATTATCAAAACTCTATGCATGTTGATCTAACACAGAGACAAATTGACCTTGAATTGATACTAGTCATTCACATGTGCAGAGTGCTAGATGCAAACATTCTTTATTTTCTGGACACCCCTCATCTAATTAGAAAACATAGTGCTAAATTATAAACATTTGTTCATTTTGTCAGGAAAGCATAAAGTGATGAAAATTTGACTCTTTAAAGTTTTTATACATAGCAGATTGAAAATTATGACAAAATGACACAAAAGTATACAATTTCCTGATATGACAGGATGAATAAATCTTGTAATATAAAATTAAGTCATCTTTATGCACTAAAGAACAATAATAATCTACTTAATTTCCAATTCATAAATATTTTTAAAAGACAAAAAAATGTGTTAATTAAACAGATAAAACTTGACAGTTAATGGATGAGTTACTCCAAATACATTAAATGTATTATCATCATAAAGCTATTTACATTGTAAGCTTGGACAAACCAGTGACAAGCACTGCTTTATTAGACTCTAAGATCCGGGAGATATTTGGTTTAAATAAAAGGTGGGATGAGGAAGAAGGCAGGTCTTCTAGAAATGAAAATTTGAAACTGTTTTGTAAACAATATAACACTACTTCCCTAAAGGACCTAAACACACAACTGCAAGTTCTATATAAAACTTACATGAATAAGTTTATTAAGGATTCATAGACTGTTTTACTAATACTTTACTTTAAGGCTTTATATTTCATTTGTGGGTTTAAATGCATAGCACATATTGAAAACAAATTAACATTTGTTTGCTGAAGACAAATAAAAACCCTGTAAAACTTAACCATAATGCTTGAATCAGATTGTTTCTATTTGAAGCTGAATATATGGTACAATATAGCCAAAGATAATACATAATTTCTGATGCCTCAGCATCTGATGCATCAGCTTACAGGATCTTCTGTACTTTTAAGTATGATATGAATTCATTTAAGTGTTCAGAGACTAATCATTGTCTGAGTCTGTTGCAAACTCTGTTCATTTTTGAGAAGGATCTTTTCACTTTTGCAGTTCTAAGAGGACAACAAAATTATTCCTGAAAGTCTCCAAAAAATAGTAAGTGCATCATCAATGTCATTGTTTGAGGGGTCTTTAAGAATGAGAGACATGCAACAAGAACCTTGCTACTCAATTTAAAGTAATAGGAGAAGCATTTATATTCCTCTATCTATCTATCAACATTCACTGATAATGTTTTGACCAACAACTTGATTTCTTCATTTCCATAGTCTTGTTTGTCTTCTAATGATACTTTTTTGGTCCAATAGTTTGCATGCTACAGCAACAGCTTTGTTTCATCAGAGAAGTGCTTTTTGAAGTTACTTTCAGTCATATTTAGGACAATTACCTTTCAGTAATTTTTTCAAAAGATGAATTCTTAAAGTTTAGCAAAGTAACAACTATTTATTCATAAATCAAGTATTCAAAAATTATTTTCAATATCCTTTAACTAAATCCATATTATTTGCCTTGTAACACAATCACCATCTTCAAGCAAACCTAGTACAGTAGAGCATCAATTATCCGACTTAATTGGGGACTGGGGTTGGTTGGATAACTGAAAAGTCCGATAACTGAAAAGTATGATAAAATACATTATTAGTATAGCATATTAGGCCTGGTTTAAATACTAGCCTCCCTTTCATGGTCGAGCCAGTGCTGCCAGTTAAAACATGCAAAAATTTAACAAAAATAATATTACAATACCCAAGACATAACCAAATATTGTAGCACCACATCACTAGCGGACATTTGAATTTGCCGACTAGAACGCGGTCAGTTAATCGGGGGTCGGATAATCGATGCTCTACTGTACTTCATTTGTCATACCCTCCATAAAGTTTTGTCTGTTTATATTTCCATGAAAAAAATATAGACCTATTAGGTAACCATTAACATTTTGCATGCATATTTATGTCAATTCATTATTTGAAAGAAAAGAATGATTCCACCAAATAATAATAGTTTCATAATGACACTTTTACCATTTTTCTTCCTTTCTTTTCAATGCACTTCACAGACAGCCACAGATATACTGACATGTGGTGTGACAGCTGCATAAAGTTCAAACATGCATAACTTCTGATAATGTTTTTGATAAGAGTTTGTTTTTGATGTAGAAACATAATATGCAAAAAATGGCAACATGTAAGAAAGCAAAGTTGATCCTGTTTTCATTGATTGTAGCATCATCTATAACAAAACTGATAGCCGTATCTTGTGGCCCTTTGAAGTCAAGCATTTTAGGTCCAATAAATTTACGTAGGATGTGTATTTTTCAGGTAGTTTCAGTGGATTGATTAAAATAATCCATCCTGAATATATGCTTACACTTACATAGCATATGTAAAATACTATGAGTTATAAGTAAGAAATTATCCATGTAAATATAATTATTACTAGTTAAGTAACGCTGCATCAGTGTGTAGTCAGAACGAAGCTGCTCGCACCTTTATTTTCTAGATTCTGAGGGAAAAAATAAACAAAGAATCATTCGTTCTCAACAATATATTTGATTTCTATTGGATCATTTAAAGGTACAAATATAAGGTCAGAATAAGCCATTAATTAATTGCTATGCCAATGTTTCATGAAATTCTGGCTATCACTACGGGCCTTGGACTTACAGATTGCCTTGTAGCGATCTTTATTGTAACTCTTTAAAAATACTGAGTCAGTTATTTTTTTCACTCGACTCAATGTAACATAGCTAAGACCGATAGCTGTCTCTTTTTCCCTATATCTATTTTGATTTTTGGAAGAGTTAATCCCTGTGATTTATGTATAGTCATCGAGTATGCTAAGGTAAGGGGAAACTGTCTACAAGATCACAATATACTGCCATCGTTCGAAGAGCGTATTATGTGGATTATTGGAAACAGATTACCATAGATGAAAGGTCCCTGATAGCTATCGAATTCCACTAAAATAAACAGAGGAAGAGCTGGAGGGCGAGCATTAGGAGCATATATAATGTAGTGTATAGTTCCTAGTGAACCATTGACGAGACCTCCTTGCACCCATAAGTTGACTCTCAGCATGATTCTGGCATTAACTGAGAGATACAAATACTTGGAGAGACCAAGAGCTGAGTCATCTTTGGACGAAGGCGGGGCAATATCTGGAGTGTTTTCAGATGCTATATAAGCAAGAGGGCATCCAGTTGACTGCAAGTAGTCTTCGTTGCTTTGTTTAACTTGCTCGTTTGTTGGATATAGCTCTACTGCCGTTTGGAACTGATCAAGTTCATCTCTGGATAAATAGGCTCGATTTCTTGTCGTCAGAATGTTCAGATCTGTATCAGAGAAATCACCCGAAGCTAGATGTTGTAAGACATCTGTGAAGGAACTATCTGCGCTATTTTGTCTATGAGAATTACTAAGTTCAATGAACTTCTCAAAAGAATCAAATGCGAATGTAATGTAATGTCCCAACAGGGTCCCTACCTTGTTGGGACATTACATTGTAAAAAACACTCGAGTAGAGAGGAGTATCTTTAACAGGAGGAAGCTGACGAAAATCACCAAACAAATAGATAAAGAATCCACCAAACGGCTCATCTTTCTCGGGGTTTATCTCCCTCAATCTTCTCTCGATCATGTAAAGCATTCTTGCACCAATCATTGACATTTCATCGATGATGATGAATTTGAGCGACTTCATCTCAATCTGGAATCTCTGTGCAGCTTCTTCATTTAGAGATCGAAATTTCGTACTAACGATAGGAAGACGAAGGAGAGAATGGATCGTAAAGCCATCAATATTGATCGCTGCTGCTCCACGTTTTAAAAAGAAAACTTTTTAAACTTATTATTCTATAAAGATTCTTTATATTTGTTGTGTGTATCTAGTTAGCGATAACATTTACCTTTCAAAATTACTGTTTTAATGCTTGTCATATTTTCCGACCACTAGATGACGCTTCTACACGTGCGTGCAGGAAGCGACTAACACTTGACTTCATGCATTCCTTGTCAACATTATAACTCTAGAATGAGTTGTCCGATCTTGATGAAATTTTCTAGGACGACTCATCATCACTCAAGGATGAACTGATTAAAATTTCAACTCTCAAAAATGATCCATACTGAAGAAAAACCCCTATCTCCAGTTCTACAAAAACGGATCATTTTTGAAAGTTGAAATTTTAATCAGTTCATTCTTGAGTGATGATGAGTCGTCCTAGAAAATTTCATCAAGATCGGACAACTCATTCCAGAGTTATTTTGTTGACAAGGAATGCACGAAGTCAAGTATTAGTCGTCACTACGTTCTGACAATAATAAATGGAACTTATTTGATAATGGGACTTATTATAATAAGTCCGTCCCATTATCAAAATAATTAAATATTAGTTATAACTTACAAGACAAGTATTTTTGGTGATAGCTTTCTTCATTGCTTTTGTATCAACTTGCATTGTTTCCAAATTCATCGAAATCTTCTTTATTCTTATTTTTAAGTAATGAGCAGCCTATATGTAAGCAAAAATTTTAACAATTGCATTTGTTTATTATAAATTTATATTTCATTCTTTAAAATTTTTACCTTTTCAAATGCAGCATGAGAGCTGTGACAGGCACAATTCTATGAAAATAATTTTTATTATGTGAAAAATGTAAAAAAAAAAAAAATTAAAGAACTATTAAAATATTTATAAAACAATGTTAAAAATTCTTATAACATTGATATTTTTAGAACCTAACCACAAACCAAAATTAATATTCTAAATATATAAATGAAATGTCATAAATTTTTTAAAATGATAACTTACTATTTTTGATTCAATGAATATTGTAATTTAGCCTAAATATAAGAAGAAAATACAAATATAATACTATTCCAGTTAAATTTATCTAGATCAAAAAACCAATCTGTCTCTACTTGTTTATACAGAGTGACAAAGACCACTCATAGACCCCTTTTAAAATGAAGGGAAGTGAGCTTCATCAAAAATCCTAAAAATTTTGATAATTCAATTGGGTATGGTAATATTTTCAACTTCCAGTACTAACTGGAAATGGTTATCAGACTGAAAATCAAATTTTTTAAAACAGAACTTAGTATTTTTTAATTTAGATTTGAATAAATAAAATAATAATAATAAATTTGTCCCAAACATTTATCTGAAAACATCTCCACTGATCATGAGATGATCATGAAAATGATGCATGGAGAAAAATGATACTGTAAAAATAAGAAAATAACTTGTGTTACAAAATGTTTTTATTGACATATTGTTGATGTAGACAAAACAATAAAAATGTTGGCACAAAAATCACATGTAATTGATGCTGAGTTAACAAAAATTGTTACTGCTGCAACAGTGTTTTTGATGAACAAAAATACAATATATCATTAGTAACAATCTATTTGGTGATGATTTTAACTACTGTTCAATGAATGTTCAAACTGAGCACTCTTTTTACTGCTGCAAGCATCTCTGCTTGAAAAAGAATTTGTTGCTTGGAGAACTTCTTAGGACATGGCTACATTGCATGGCTACAGACTTATCAAAATGTGTCCTAGTGACACATTTTAATAGGTGTGTAACTGAAAATGAAAACTTATTTGAATGAAAATACAACACAATTGTAATGTTTAAATTTGTTGATACTGAATACTCAGCTAGCTAAAAATTATCACAACAAAATTGCTTGCAATAAGGCTCTACCAAGAAGAGTTCATCACACTTTTGAGATCATTTCATAGTCAGTGGCGAAGTTTCCAGAGAAAGGCTGAGACAAAATAATCTTATTTTTTTTTGTCTAATCTGGATCTAAATTAAAGCACCATGTTCCATTTTTAAAAAAATTTAACTTTTGGTCCAGATAGCTCATTTCCAGCCAGTACTAGAAATTAAAAATATTATCATTCAATAGAGCTTAACCGATTTATGTATCAAAATTTTTAAGATATTTGATGAAACTCACTTTCCTTTATTTTAAAAGATGTATATGGGTGGTCTATGTCCCTGTATAACTGTAAATTTTGCATGTGTGTAAATGATGGCATGTAAAATAGTACTGACATAATTACAAATTACTTTTTAGCATACTGAAGTAGTAGTAATAGTAGATTTAAATTAGACTGTAAAGAAATATTCCTGCAAAATTTGGATATTAAGATAGATTATGCTGGAGCTAGAATTTTGGAATAAATTATACACAAAATATGTAAAGAAAACATTTATCTATCAGAAGAATTTGGAAGATGAGTTTATTCTACAGATATTTTGTTAACATTGTTTATGAATTTAAAAACATTTTTATTTAGATTATTAGATTATGTCTGAGTTATTAGTTTATTAAATTTTAATTTCAAATGATTTAAAACTAAATCCAAAAAACAATTGGTCCAATTTAAAAGATGATTTACATCATTAAAAAGCAAAAAATTGATGACATAGGAAAAATCTTTATATTGATAAACTATATTCATTATTTATTTTTAAATGTAGAAAATAATTTATTTGTATTATGTAAAGGAAAAGTAGTTTAATATATTTTAAATGCATTTTTTTAACTACTTTTAGAATGTATTTGATTATCATCTTTGCAATTATACAATTGCAAAGATGACTTTACTGAACAATTATAAATCTCATCTTTTTCCTAATGATTTTGTAGGAGTAATTTATAAGATTAAAATATCTAAAATCTGAATGATTGTAAACCACTTTTACTTTTTTTATATACAATTTAATATAGATGTATGAAGGAATGAAGAAAATAACTTTATGAGGTCCAGTTTAAAAACCAAAAAAAGGTCAATGTATCTCTAATGGAGGTTAGTAATAATCCAGATTGAAAATACGGTTTAAATGATCCATGCATTCAGTATAGCATTAAAATGTAAACATTTTAAAATGATGTAGCATTTTAAAATGACGACAAGGTTAGAAAAAAAGTGGTTTCCCGAGGAAGTCTGAGCAGTTAATCAATTTTTACAAACCAAAAATATTCCATTTACTAAAATCCTCTATCAATTGATGGAGTGAAATCTGTTTGTTTTAAAAAATTTATATATGCACTGAGAACTTGTATCTGATGAAATATGACATTGTCTTCTTGCACCGAGATGAAAAAAGACAATATCATGTTACATGAAAGTGTTGCAGAGTAGTCTGCAGCAAGTCCACACTGAATTGTGGAGTTACTGCAGACATTTCAACAAGAAGTTTATCATCCAATTTACAATTCAGATCTGACCCTTTTTGATTTCCATTTTTTCCCATATTTTAAGGAATACATACATGTAGTCTGTTTATTCTAATCTTGAACTTGCTTTCATAAGAAATAATTCCCTCTAAAACCATAAATTAGTAAGACAGATTTAAAATTGTTTAATTACCAATAGTAACAAATTAAATGAGTTAAACCTACAAAGCCTTTTCTTTACTGTAGGTTTTCCTCTACCCTTTACTTTTGAAAAAAAGTGAGAGTGGAAGTCCTTTTGTGGATGTAAAATCTGTGTACCAAAGAATTGCTTTAGTTCTAGGAGTTAGTAGAGATACTATGTCAAAATATTCCTCAACTAAACAAAAACTGTTGACACCTAGAAAAAAAGGTAACAGAAGCAAATCTGTAACTGAAGTGGATAAATTCACATTGAACTGCATACAAAGATTAGTTACGAATTATCCAGCAATAATATTAATGTTGCATTAGATAACTTAATATAAACAACAACTCAACAAACCTGATTTTTGATTAAAGCCAGATGACTTGTGAAATTATCAGGCTATGATCAGACAGTTAATACAGGTAATAAAATGTAAAGATATTGAGTTTAATGGCAATCATTCATCTCTTCATAATGTACTAAATGTGACTTTTGGGTTTTTTCCAAGTAAATCCAAAGTATCTACTTAATTGTTTACATGAATAAAAGTTTTGGTAATCTGTCTTATGTAAAGCTTTGATTTTTACTTATTTTCAGTTTTTTTTTTAAGTTTTCAACCTTCCATGTTAGAAGAATGAGAAACAGTGAAAGGATAAATTTTGTCCAGCAAAGAGAAAAGGTAACTGTATATCTTCTCATAGTCATGCACAAGGTTAAAATAAACAGATTATAGTCATCTTTTCATTATATTGATATAGTGGTAAAAGTTGTCATTGCTAAGTTGTTGAAACAAAAAAAGTTTTTGAAGATGGAATGAATAAACTTGTTACACATTTCAATACATGCCTGAACAGGCTGAGTAACTAAAAAATAGTATATTGCCTGAAACATTTCTTGTATGCTTCATTTCGACAAAATTATTCAACTGCATTATTAGCTTTGTAGAGTTACTTTTTAATCACAATATATTTTCAGATACAATTTTTCCCTGATTCAGTAAGATGTAGGAATATTTGATATTATCTGTAATAACTATTCTATAAGAACAAAGAGTAAACAACTGTCAGATGGTGTTAAAATTAGTGATGTAACGAATAGTATATTCAGCCTCAGCTGAATACCAAATATTCGGCTAGGAGCGTGGCCGAATACCAAATATTTGGCCAGGAGTGTTGCCAAATGGCCGAATATGCAGCCAAACTATTCGGCTTGATTAACGCACGTATGAAAATTGGCGCACAAACCGCATTATGACAAAGATCGCACACCCTGCTCTCTATTGGCCCACTGTCACTAGGATTTTTTCTTCCATTAGGTCTAAATTATTTAAATTAATTAAATTATAATTATTAAAGTTAATACGAGATGGAGCCTAACATCTACCTCTAGTGCAAAATTGGTTTATAATTTATGTAATAGCCGTAAATAGCCCAATATGATTCGGCAGTTGTTGGTATTTAGATGTAAGTTATAACTTATAAGTTATTTTATTTGCAATCGATCTTTTTAACTCTTTAATTAAACACTAAAATTTTGTTTTTACTATGTATTTGTAGACTGAATAGTACCCTAAGGATATACTTTAGTGGCGACATATGGTCTAGTTTCTCCCCAGTTGTGGAACAGTTCAAATATATTATTGGGGAGTTTCTATTTTGTGATATTTTGTTGCTATTGTTTTTGTCAATATTTTTAAAATTAACATGATTTCAAATGTTATCTTTTCGCATATAATGAGAAATGCTCATTCTTTGCTTTATATATAAAATAAATTATATATTAGTTACTCATCTTCTAGAAATAGATAAATAATTCTTTCATTAAATACGATAAGTTTCAATAAAACGTTTCGTAAATCATTTTAAAATATCGTAAAAAATATTAAAATATACATGAATACGAATATAACATAATTAACTAAACAATAACATTAATGCCCAATACATTCTAACCTACACGCCATCAATGCCATAAGATATCGGGCTAGATAAAAGCTATAATATTATTTAATTACAAAATAATTTAATACTAGAGTTAGATGCTATTTTCTTATTAACTTTAATAATTATAGTTTAATGTTCAGCATTAATAAAAGTTACCAGAATGATTAATTTACTGTTTTTGTTATTTCTTACTCCTGTTTTTAGGTATTTGGTATTCAGCTGAATAGTAATTAAATATTCGGTATTCGGCTGACTAGTGATTTAAATATTCGGCATTCGGCCGAATAGCCGAATACCAGGTAGTAACCGAATATTCGTTACATCACTAGTTAAAATCCTTTTAATAATGCAAGTACTTTCAATGATACAGAATTGTCATCATCAGAATAATGAACATCTGGTAAGCCTGAAATTCCATTAAAATGTTTAAATGTTAATAAAATCTTACTACATGTAGAGGAATTCTATTCCAATTCCAAATGTTCATTAACCTGATGGCAACGATTCTGTATCATTGAAAGTACTTGCATTATTAAAAGGATTTTAACATCATCTGACAGTATGTCCATTTTATCTGTTCTTACATTGCAACATTTGGTGTGCAGTTTAACTTAGATTTTGTCAAATAAACTATTCTGAAAGTCAATAAAAAAATATTCTTTTGTTCATCACTCATCATAATTTTAAAAATAAAGTTTATTGCATTTGATAAATCTTAATATATTAAAAATATATTATTTTTGGAGTGTGTCTAATAATTATATAAATTATTTTTTATTATAAATAAGTAATTATAGCTTTAAAATTTACATTTCAAATTTTAAGTATTTTAATTTTAAATTTTTATGAATTTACCAGTTATTACTGACAAATTCAAATGACTACTTAATTAATGGCCACCTACATTTCAGGACACTTGATACCTTTTTCATATTTTGCATATTCTCTATATGTTTTACATGCTAAAATAATACTTTCTGTTCCTCCACTTGTAACCTAATTCCAGTATAAAACAAAACAAAATTAACATAAATAGAATACATGTTAAAACACATATTTAATTAGATAAAAATATGAAAAATAACACTTACCATACCACATTCTTCATTTCTTCCACCAAACAAATGACAAACCATTTTCACAATTTCAGTTTCCATTTTAATTACATCAGGAAATACATCAGGATGTAATGGATTAGTCCAAGCAGTCTTGTTAAATACACAAGTCATAAGATCTCTAACTTCAAGATCATTATTACCATACACAGTTCCAGACACACGACCATTTTTCCAATTAATTTTCCTACTATTCTGATATTTATCAATTTCTTCCAAAATGATTTCCTGAAATTCATTTATATCACTTTATTTAAAACTTGATTACTATATCACATTAATTCATATATAAAATATCAGAACCACAATACAAACATTTATAATCATAAAACATAATTTTTTCAATGAAATTCTTAATAACAAAGTTAATTTAAATACTTAACCTCATATATAATTCTCTAATTTTTAAATGAGATTTCAAGAAAACCAATTAAAATATAACAAATTTCTAATAGAGAAGGCAACCAGCAATCTCTAAAAACAGAGGAATCTCCCAGTGGCGTAGCAAACATAACTGGCGTCCAGGGCACAACACTTTATTGGCACCCTCTCCCTTCTCCAGAAACACACATAATTTGTCTTGGAGACCATTTGGGTGCCCCTCTGCGAGTGGCGCTTGGGGCATGATACACCCCCTTGCACCCCCCCTCGCTATGCCACTGGAATCTCCAAAATTTAATCTTTTATATATATATATATATATAAACCAACAATATGACAATAATATACAGTTGACTCCGCATAAGTCGACACCCCAAGGGGAAGTGAAAATGTGTCGAGTTATCTAATGTGACGACTAAAGCGAAGTTGAAAAAAACCACAAAACTACAGTTAAGAAAATACAGTAGTGCATTATACAGTAGTATAGGCTTACAATACATTGTGTCTTCCATTTACAATTACTCTGTAGATGAAAAACTGAAAAATTCGTTAATGTTGTTTATTTTGAGCACTTTTTGACTTTCTTTTTCAACGATCATGAACACCTTGAAAACATCATTTTCGCAATTGTTGGCAAGTAACGTCTAAGGATTCTTAATGCCTCTAGCATGAGAAAATACAAAATTGGATTCTGGTGTGACGTTGATGTAGATTGTATATTTTCTTTTTGTTTATCTGTTATTATTTTATACATAAAAATACATAAAATGTTAAGACATTTTTATTACTATGTATATATATATATATTTTTATATTATTAAATATATTAATATGTATTAATAAATGAATTGACTCCCCTTTTGAAAAAAAAATGAGTTTGCACCACACGTGTGGAGTGAATTCATTTTTCAGAAGGGGGTAATGACTTATTGGTGTGTGAGACAGCAAAAGTATGTCGACTTATCCAGTGGTGATGAGTTAAACGGTGTTGAGTAAACTGGAGTTTTTTAACATTAATGTCTATGTAAGTCGGCCAGGACCATAGAAACTGACTACTTAATCGATGGTGTCGAGTTATCTGGGTGACGACTTATGCGGAGTCTACTGTATTTTTTTTTTTTTAAAAGTGACAAAAAAAAAACATTTTTATTCATTTCATTAATTTTATGTATCCATTTTTATGAGTTTTGAAAAGAAAGGAACCTGATGTTTTTGACTGACCTATTCACCTCTCTCTTGTTTTATTCATAGTTTGTCTTGCATGTTATAAACATTACTAATATTACTAATCAACATAATATGTTGATGATCTACAGAAATTTGTAGATCATCAAAATATTAATATATGATTCAAAATAACATTTATAAAAACTGTACAAATATTTTTATTTTATTATGTAAAGTTTCATCACATAAAAGAACAAAATGTGACCTTCAAATCAAATGCTAGAATTTATGTGATTTGAAAACAGATGAATTAAAAATTGCTACTACAAAAACAACAAACAACTTAGTTTTGTTTAAATGCATTTAGTTGTGTATCGTTTGCATTAACATTTTCAAAATATGATTTGTAAACTTAGAAAAGTTAATTTTTTATGTAATAAAATGTTTAATCTTTTAGAAGAAAATAAAAGTTCAGTTGCTTTTAAGACATTACATTTTTGTCTGTCTACTATCTGATGTTGCAATTTCTGGAAATACATTCACTTACATTGATTTACACCTGATAAAACATTACATAATAAAACAAAAGTACGTACTTTATTATATAATGTTTTATATATATTATGATATAAATATATAAATATTTGTAAGAAATATGATTAATATTATCAACAGTATGAGATGTAGTTCTTGAAAAATCAGCACTTAAATTATTTTGTAAATGCAGACAATATATTTATGTAAGAGGAATTATTTTCACTAATTGAAATTTAATATTTGAAAACAGAAATTAAGAAAATGGCATCACTAAAGTAATCAGACATTCTAAATTATGTGGGACAATTTTGTTTTTAATATGCTGTCCCAATTTTTAAACTGTTTGAAAAATGTCACTTTTGGATTATTTCACAGTTATATTCAAAAAGAGCCAATATTTATTGCACAAATTGTAAGTCACAATATCACAAAATCACAAGATGAATCCAGTTATAGCATAAAAATTTTAATAAAAAATTTATAGAAACAGTAGGCCAATCAGCAATTTATTGTCCTGTCTGTCAGAGAGCAGTGAATATATAACATGTATTGTACAAGTTTCACAGTCATTTGAATTGGTGACATAAAAAAATTGATTGTTTTTGCTAATTATCTGGGTTAAAAATCACCAGTTATAGCTAACAAAACTACACTCCAAGTTGTAATTAACTATTAATTGTTGCTTTCATTGTAGGTCATTATTTTGTAAACAACTAGGTGTGTATTGATTGATTGTAACGTAGGCGGTGCACACACCGCAATGAAACCTTAGCACACGTCCTGAGCCACTGCCTCCCGAGCATGGTGGATATAACCAAGAGGCACAATAACATCCTGCATCGCCTGGCCAACACCTTTGACAAAAAAGGAGGAAATCTTCTCATCAATCAACGGATTCCAGACTTCCCAAATAACTGCCGGCCAGATCTAGTACTCCTCAACGAGTCAGCAAAGGAAGCAACGATAATTGACGTGATGGTGCCCTTTGAAAACGGGGAGGATGCCTTTCCTACTGCTAGATCTGCAAAAATCGAAAAATACAAGGCCCTAGCTGACTTTTTAAAAGGTAGGGGATTTAATACCTTTGTTGATGCATTCATTGTAGGTGCTCTGGGCAGCTGGGATCCAGCCAATGAAGCTACCATCAGACATCTAGCTATCCCTAGAAATTACGCCAAAACAATGAAGAAACTCATGGTCAGTGATACCATCTGTGCAAGCCGAGAAATATACATAAAACATCTCAGCGGCAGTCACAGCAGCAGCAACTACTATTGAGATCAGATAAGAAACAACACCTCTGTGTACCATAGTAACCAGTACACCAACTCATACCCCTCCAGGTTGCGCTGAGCTGATCAGGTTAGCTCCATCACTCAGACTCTCACCTACGATTATACTCTTTTTGGCTGGCTATGTGCCCTTGGTCATGCGTCTTCCTGTCCTGTAAATAATGTATGCATTTTCAGCTGGCTCTGTGCCCATGTTAACTCACATTACCTACATCCTCTGTGAAAACCTACTTTGTTTAGCAGGCATGAGTGCTGTTAGCAGCTCAGTGCTGATGATACGTGTGCCCATGGCCACGCGTATCATCAGCACTGATGCTGACTTGACTTGTTTATTCTGATTCATATAACCAATGTATTTTAAAGATAGTTTATTAATAATAATGAAAGGCTTTTAAATCTGTCATCGATGATATCAGAAGGCTAAAAAACTGACAGTTATCAACCAGAATCAATCACAACTCAACTGAGATCATATCAAAGTACCAGTCTAATATCCCACTTCTTACATTGCAGGATCTGATGACTTTAGACATCACTCTGGACAAACATTACATTGCATGTAAAGCAGATGTTAAAATACTTTGATAAATGTACTTTAACATCTGCTTGTTTTTAAAATAAAAAATGTATTTTAACATTATCTTTAATGAAACATAAATACATTATCAAATTACAAATTCATCTTTGAGTAAACTAATGCCAACTGTTAGCAAGATAGTTATCATCACAGACACACATTTAAAGATCATAACATCAAAAACATTAGAAAACTTTAAGAAAAAATAGTTTTATTTGCTATAAAGCTTCAATTATTTTTGAAGTTTATTCATTAACCATTTTAAATGAGAAGCATTTCACTACTTCTAAAGTTGACCACTAAGTTCAAAGTTTTTATCATAAATCCACAACAATTCTACAATCTTTCTCCCTTGCATTTCGTTTTTTAGGACTTTTGCCTGATCCCAAAAAGCTCTCATATTTTTATTAACACTTTTTGAGATAGGGCTTTTCCTGGCTTACATCTATAATGTGTTTGTAAACTATCTAAGTCCTCTTTTGGGTATTCTTATGTACTTGAAACTTTATTTCCTAAATTTATTCCAGGTTTACAGTAGACCTATTTTCTACATCCTCATCTCTCCTTTATTGTTTCTCAACAGTTAAGTATTGAATTTCTTTTAAAAACTTAATTTCTTAAAATACATAGTTATAGCTGAATAACTGAATATTGCTAAATCATTATTCACCCAAAAGCTTCTTCATATGCAAAAACTGATGAAAGTCAGATGATGCTGGATTGGGATTATACAGATATTATTCAAAGATTTTCCACTTGAAATATTTCAGCAATTCCTGTGCACTATGGCAAAATGTGACCTTGTATTGTTTTCAGCTCTTTATCTTTGTAGAATAACAATAACCATCAAAAGTTGTTGTTAGACCCTCAAAAATTACAGCAGACTATTCTCAGGAGTAATTTTACTTAATAATGCAAGGTCACATTTCACAAATTGGCAGGTGGCTTCTTTGAGGTGACGAAAGCTTAACTGTTACTACAGAAATTTTTGAAAGTTTTACAAAATTAAAATGCAGTTGCCTAACATTTTATGTAGTAGTTGTAACAGGATTTTATTACTGTTATTAATAATGTTAATAAATTTTTTTAACCTATCATTCACTTATAATAAATCAATAAATTCAGAATATGCTTCTTCAGTTTGAAGGCTAAAGTTAATTTCAAGCAATTCAAATAATTATTTATAGACAAACAAAGTCTGTTTTAATAATTGACTAATTAGTTAATGTGAGACACTTGCATATTTAGGCTACACAGTCAGCCACAATTCTGTTCATTACAGGAAGTCCTGACCTGCAATAGGATTGACCACATAAATAATGGATGGGAACAATGCCTCAACCTTTTCATACTATTCAAGAAAAATTATCGGAATTTGGGTATACAGTAGAGGTCATTTAGCCGAAAGCCGATCAACTGAAACATCAGTTAACCGAAAGCTTTCCAGTCGGACTGTGTCATGCTGAGTCGAACATTTTTGATACTAGATTAACTTCTAAAGTATAAGTTTTTTGTTTTTATATTTTTCAATATATTTATTTTGTTTGTACAAAATAAAGAAATAATTTTTAATGATACAATAGCCACGATTATTATTATAAAAATTTTCGTTAGGCTTAAAATCGATGAAAATTCAACGCAAAGCGACATGCAACAGAGAGAAATTTCAACATGGGATAGGTTAATATATTTTTTCGTACGTAATCAGTTATCCGAACAACCCCAGTCCCCAATTCATTCAGATAAACGAAGCTCTACTGTAATTCAATTGAAGAATCACTAGTAGAGAGATATCTTTTATTATGCACAAAGTGCAAACTCTATTTTAAATTTATTTCAAACTATAAATGATTGTTAAATTGTACAAAGCACTGAACTGATATAAAAAGTGATTTTATGCTAGGATTATGCAAGGAAAAACAAGAAATGATGATGATAAAAATCAAGAATATATAACATTTCCAGCAAGATGTAATAGTCATGTACTGTACATGTTAAATTCTCTAATTTGCCAGGTTGTGAATTCTAATCCTGTTTCCTATTTTTCAGATTTTATTGTTTGTAAGGGTACACATTACACTTAAATATTAAATAAAAAATTTTGTTTAATGCAATATTTTCAAAATATTACCTTTGACCAACCTTCCTTTGGTAGCTGAAGGTGGTAGTCTGGATTACTCATCATCTTTTTTGTATTGTTTCTTATCTGTAGAACTGCTTTCTCTATCTCCTTTGCAACAATTGTCCGAATTATTGGAAGTCTTTTTATTATAGAAAAAACGTTTCTCTTAATTACTTCCAACAGATCTGAAATGAAAAATAAATATGAATTTAAATATGAAGAAATCATTTAACATTTATTTTTAATAAAATAAACTATAATTATAATGAAACAATCATAATTTTTGTTTAATTTGTTTAAGGTAAGAAAAAAAAATTCTATTTATTTCAACAATCAGAAAGCAAATAAAAAATATATATATATTTTGCATGCTTTGATTTTATTTAGAAATATTCTATTGACAATGTATAAAATAATTCGTTTTTGTCTTTCTATTCTTCAGACACTAAGAAATCTTTACTCATGTTTATTGTGGATGTGGTTTGGTTTGGTTTGGTTTATTTGGTTATGACAACACAACACATGGGTGACCTACCAAGGGGAATGCATCCCAGGAGTTTCTACAGGAAATTTGTTCCTACTTAGGTGTTACTAGTGTAAAGAAAACCCAGAAAACTCCATGTGGCCAGCCTGTTGGAAAAGTGCAAACCCACAACCAACTTCTAGTGTTCAATGGTTTGTTGTGGATGTGATCAAGTCTACAACAGAATGGGTGAAGGACAGATGTCAAACTTCAGGCCAAAAAACTCCTATAAAAGTTTAAGGATCCAGCTTAGACTCAAGCATAGATCCTTTAGAATGGCAGAACAAAGTCTTTACTGAAGGATTAAATTGGGCTATATTACTGCTACTATTAATAACAAAAATAATTACTGGCCAACAAATTTTTTGTTGAATATCTATCAACACCTGTTCTTAACTAATTTAAGGATGCTGAATTCAGATCAGGGATTCCTTTCTTTCAGAAAGCTCTTGTTTTTTTTGCAGTCTATAAATGTCAAAATTTCAATTTTTTATGTTTTACTCATTGATCTCTGTATGTATTGATCCATATGTGGATAGATATTTGATGAAACACTCTCAAAATGAACTGGGAAATAAACATTAAATTGCAACATAATGTAAATGTCTTTAGTAATACAAACTGAAACCCATATCATCATAAACTAATTTAAAAATTAGCTAATTAACAAACATAGTTGCATAATAGTGTAAATTCCTTCATTGCTACAAAATGAAACATATACAGGTATAACCTATCCTAAAATGAGGTGATTAGTAAACATTACATTGCAAAATACTCTACATGTCTGTAGTGGTATAAAACATGGAAACACAGACAGGCATCAACTGATTGCTACATAACACATTTGGTTCTATACTGGGGGCTAAGCACAAGAGGCAGAAATTTGCATTTCAGGCTCTTTCATTTGTGACCTATTTCAGGACAATCCTGTTTAATGCTCCAGCAGTAGTCTGCCATCATATGTTTGTCCCATCTCCCTTGGTAGCACTCTTCCATGATCTTCAGGTCATGGAAATTCCAAAAGGTAACACCTTACATTTCCCTTTCAGACAAATCATGCAGCATTTCCTCACAGTTGTGACATACCCTATGTGGAGCCCATTTCTGATCTTGGTCTCCAATAGTAAGTCCGAAGTATGCTTTATAAGCATGCCTCACAAAGGAAGTTATATTGTCTTTGTTGAATAAGGGTGAAGTATCCACAAATGTAGCAGGAACTGTCTGAGTTGTTTATACATGGACATTTCCTTGTTGCCATGATCAGATCTGAAAAAAAAAATCAATTTCCATATCTACACAATTTTATTATATACCATGCCAATAACATAAAGTGCTGGAATGCAAAAGTTTGAATTACATGAAAACTAGAGCATTGAGAAAAAAACCGTTTGCAGATTTGAAATCAGCACACCCAAATTATTAAGAATCAGTGAAAAAAATCTCATGCAACTGAGAATTCGAAAAAAATTTGTTGGCCAGTGTTATTAATAATAGTAGCAGTAATATAGCCCAATTTAATCTGGCAATAATTTAGTTTTAATATAATTATTGGGCTTAGAGATGTTTACAGTATATATTAACCATTCAATCATTTAATTTAATTAATATTAAAAATTTGAAAGTAGTAAATTTATTTTATGAAATTAATCATATCACTTATTAAATTGCAATTATTTTGTTTATTTTTCCCAGAAAAATTAATTGCCAAATCAAAACATTTACTCTTTCAGCAGCCTTAAATAAGGAATAAGCAATGTTAAATAATTTGTGTTTCTCAGCATAATAGGACACATGCTAAAGGATAACATGTTCACTGCTGGTTGATGCAATTTTGTGTCAGGTGACTTTCATGACACAAAATCACATAGATTGGTAACAAATATGTTAAGATATTTTTAATCTGTGAAAAACAAATTACAAAATATGCCAATGTATGAATGAGAACAATGTTCTCTTACAAAACATTTGAACTGAACTGAATTTGTACTTTGAGTAATTTAAATTTTTACCAGGACATACATATACACCCTGTATCAATACAGCAAATTAAAAATAATAAAAATTTTTTGTGAATAATTTAATGTTTTTTATAAAATGTAAATATTACATTACTTTCTTCATCATTAAAAATTTTCCAAATCCAAGTAAGTAATAATGTTAAGGAAACACTATATAATATTAAAAATAATGGTTCTATGTCTGTTGCTGAATCATTAATCCATTTTCTCACTTCATTACTCTTCTCTGTAAATTCCAACCAAATTGTCTCAATATGTTCCTGAAAAAAAAAATAAATACAATCACATTTCTTACTTTTAAAATCAAAATAATTATTAGATAACATTTTTCTTATAAAAATGTTCACTTAGATTTAAGAATAAATACTTGTAAAATGTAAAAGTTGTTTAATTTATATAAATAACAACAAACTAGTTACAGATGAAAGATTTTACAATTAAATATTTATCATATTTAGAACTTTTTTATTGAAAGTTATTTTCATTGTATGAAAATTTTAAAAGAAATCATTCATTCAGTATGTATATGCTTCATCTAATTGTTTGACTATTGTATGCACATTTTTGGAAAATAAGAAACAATAAAATTTCAACATAACCATTAATTTTCAACTCTATTCTGAAGATGTTATGACGTGACTATGTTATCAGTAATAAATATTTTATAAATTTTTCCATACTTCCTGCTCAGTAGCTTTCCATTATTGTGTATAAAACCATTATTAATCATACTGACTCAGCAAACTTCAATCATTGGAAAGTACTGAATAAAAAGTTAGTTATCTGATAATGAAGAATATATATATAAATTACATTACATATATATTCATGTATATTTATATATAAGTCCTTTCATCTTAAATTTCTAGAGAAGAACTTTATTTGAGTTCAAATTTCAAGTAGTAATACTATATAGCAGGGGTGGCCAACAAGTCGATCGCAATCGACCGGTCGATCACCAAGCCAATTTTGGTCGATCGCTAGCGATGTCTTGACTTAATGTATTATATTTGTAACCGAACGCAACTGTGTGCATGCAGTTATGACTCGACTCACAAGCAGTGAGTGCACTTCGTACTGAAACAGTGTATAAACATAGTATGTATTTCACACTTCCCCCTCCCCACTTAGACTATGCCTATGACAACAAGTCGATCGTGACACGTTTTTACGATAAAAAGTAGATCTTATGTGCACAAAAGTTGTCCACCCCTGCTATATAGCAACATAATATACATGAACTACAGGAATACAGGATTCATATACAATTTCAAACAAACATTTCAAAAATTACTACTTAAATCAGAATTACAAATCATTATATAAATACAATCATAAAACAATAAAAAGTGGATACTCTGTTTGCCTTTAGTGTCAAATTCATATGTAATTAAATTTCCAATTACAGATAATCTGATAGAAATCCAATAGTATGATCATGATTAAATATTTATAAATTGTGACAGTTAACACTGATTCTACTAATTTCAACATCATTTACTATAAATTATAATTCTAAAAACTAACTATAATAAATATAGTAATTAAGTACAAGAAAATCAGTGAATAAATCTAAATAAAGAATAAAATTAATTTATTCAACAAAACTAAATTTGCTACTATATAAATAAAATTTGGTATAAATATTGCAATTTATTAGTTAAATAAACTTTCGCATATCTGGTAAGGCATTAAAAAATTGTGCCAATTGATGTAGACACAGATATAGATGAATTCATCTCACATTTTATCTAATCAACATATCAATAATCAACACTTTGTTGTCAGTGTTGATCAATTTTATTTAACCTAATCAAGAGAATACTCTGCTAAAATCTATTTTAAAAAAAAATCATATTAGAATCTTAATTCGTCTAGTTTCCAGATTTCTAAAATTGGATTAAAGGACACTTAAAAATAACTAATCTTCAGTCAGGCACATTTGACCAATTTGATACACCATGTACATTTTGAATTGTCATTTCTTAATAGAAAATTGTAGCCATGCCTCTTTACAGTAGTTTCATTTTTCTCATTCTTGATGGTGACTTCAATTCTTAAAATTTGAAAAACCTTCAAAATATTGGCAAAACTCGATTTTACGCCAAACTAGTTTGACATAAGTGTGTCAGGCCAAATTAGTTTAGAATTATTATTCAAGTATATTAATGATTAAATATATTAATGGTTCAAATAAAATTAAAAGGCAATCAATTAGATGAACAATATTTATTCAAATATAGTCTTAGTTATAAAAAATGGGGTTAATGTTACCCTATGTATCGAAGGTGGCGGCTCTTCTCCGAGTCCAGCAATCAGAAGACAAAACAGTGGGGACACGCATTCTAACCTAACCTAACCTATTCTTCTCAGTGTCAAATGTGGTAGCTGTATATACGTAATGTGAATGTATGTCTCTTTAATCCGAATAAATAAATCCGGTAGACTCCGGAAGTCTACCAGATTTATTTATTTGAATTAAAGAGACATACATTCACACTAATCTATTCTAATAAATTACCATAATTATTAAGTAGACTATGTTTGAATAAATATTGTTCATCTAATTGATTGCCTTTTAATTTTATTTTAACCATTAATATACTTGAATAATAATTCTAAACTAGTTTGGCCTAGGCAAAACTAGTTTGGCATAAAATCGGGTTTTGCCAGTAACATATACATATCAATCTTTTTTAAATATAATTTTGATATATTACACCTCTTCCCATTATATACTGAAAATTTAAAATATTGCTTGGTTTTTTCGGTAAGTACAGTAAACTCAAAAAATAATATTTAGATGCATGAGAAATACTATGCATGAGAAAGTGAAATAAAGTATGTATGAGTAGAATGAGAACAATAAAAGATTAATTTGTTAATTTGTATTTGGTTATTGATTTTCTAATAATAATAATGCTTTTAAACTAAACAATACATCAGAAATAATCAGTGGCGTGCTGTCATTGGAAGCGATGGAAGCGCCGATTCCACCTTCCAATGACCTTACCTTGTATTTTATAAAATATAAATTTTCATATTTTAACATACTTTGCATTAATTAAAATTAATATTTTATTATAACTGCATTATGTATCTTTTACAAATTTCTATACTACATGTGAAAAAAACAATAAGATTGCTATTGTATATTCGAATAATTCGGTGGTGGAAGGAATGTCGAAACCAGGTCAGTTTCTAATCAGCCAGATTATATAGGCATCGGCACATGAGGTTTACAGAGCACCAACCTCATCCGGTTTAGCTGGTAGAAGCAACACACGCATAAAGCATCTAATTTTATATCCCAGACCACAGCTGTTAGCCACCTGCCTGCTAGATATTCGACCGCCCTCGCCCGATTATGTGAATCATAAGTAGACTAGATCAACGGCGGGCAACCCCCGGCCCGCGGGCCAGCTACGGCTCGCAAAAAGTTTCTATCCGGCCCGCAAGATCTTTAATAGATTATTAAATTGGAAAAATAACTAATTAATAGTTATTAATTAAAATAACTAATTAATAGTTATTTTTCCAATTCTTTGTAATTTTCAAAAACGTTAAGAGAAATAAATGTAGTAATTAACTTTTCATTTATTTATTTCATATTTGCAGACTAAAAAAATTGCAAGTCACAAGAAGGCATCAATTAACTACTACAGCCCACAGAAAAAACGTAAAATTTATTCTGGCTCATGTTATAATAAAGGTTGCCCACCCTAGACTAAATTTGTAACTTAACCCAACCGACAGGAGTTCACTAGCATGTTTTTATGATAGTTCTGTATAGTTGACAGGAGTTTTAAAAAAACCATTAAAATATTTGATATAGTTATTCTGCGTTTATTCTGCTCTCCCATCTTATATTACTTACGGATTTCAATGTTAAACCGGTGATATTACGATTTAGTATGTCCCATCTGTAAGGGGATGGAGGAAAAAAAAGTGTACAATTCTAGTACAGTGTTAAAAAATTAACTGTTACTTTGGCAGCATCATTTACAACCAAATTTAATGAATGAGACGTACAATGGTACAAAGAAAGCTCTAGAATTTATTTTCCTTAAATTTACGATTTATGTATCGGTTGTCATAAAAAGTTCTTTCCACTTCTTTCCCAAGACTACAGGTATTCAAGTACAAAGTAACCGGTTTCAACTTATTTCTACTTAAGAAGTAGTTAAATAATTAAGAGATTAGGGAATTAGAAACATAAATAAAACCCTGATGAAAGAGCCGAAATTTTACTTAAACAGAAGCTTAACCGAACCAATCTCTTGCCAAGTACAGTGGGGTCTGATCTCTTCATAATATTAGATGTAATAAAGACAGAAATTTTTCCAGTTCAATGAGAGTGACCGAAAAGTTGTAAATTTTGGAAATTTCCGTGAACACTTGGTCCTAAAATGAATTAGTTAGAAAACGAACGATGGACAATCTGTTAAGTTTAACATATTTAGATTTTTACAGCTATGGTGAGAAACGTTTAAAATCTACAACAACCCTGTCGCGTCCTTTGAGATATACTAGTGATGCGACGAAAGAGGCATTTGACATTGACCGGTATTGGCACCCTCAGGATTTGGCATGCACACACCTACCTGGACCGTCTCTGATTCCATTCATTAGCCACTCGTAGGGAGCTATTTCACTAAGTGGATTGTTTTAAGATTTAAAAAGTAAAGAATATTTTGTTATTTTTATGTACGTTTCTTCACAAAGTTATATTTAATTATAAGTTTCTTTAAAAGTATATTCATACAATTGAAGAATTTTTTGTACTAGGCATGTATATTCATTACACATTTTGTTTCACCAAGTAAGTTTTTCTTATAATTTTAATTTTAGCCCTTATATCGTGGCTAGTGATTCAAAAATTTATTTTTAAAAAGTTTTGATTCAAGACCGTGTAATGAAAAAGAAAACATTATTAACAGAGAAAGACTAATACCTAAATTAAATATAAATATGTCACCAAAAAAATTTATGACGAATGACGATTCTTTTGTAAAATTGAAGCAATTTGGAAATAAAAGCGGAATAGAATTTAACATTGGTAGACAATATAAAATAAATATTGAAAATTATAACAAGATAATTACGATTAATAGATATATCTAAATTAATAGATGTTATATGTTTTTTCTCAAAGCAAGAATTGGCATTTAGAGGTCATAGGGAATTTATTGAATCTAATAACAGAGGTAATTATCTTCTATAAGTATTATATTGAACTTTCTTATTTATTAAGTACGTCAGGTAATCTATTAAAAATACATTTAAAGAAGTGTACAGTTTTACTGGCTTATCGAACAAACGAATACAAACGGCCCTGACGTGCAATTAATTGATTGCCCCTGTAGGTTGGCTTCTTACAGAAACACAGCTTCCCTATCATCAAATGTCACGGCACACCACTGGAAATAATATTTCTAATATACTGTAAGAATTCATAAATTATTTGCTTAATAATCAAAAGTTAAAAAAAAGTGTAATCATTTTGATACATTGTGCCATCATCTTTAAGGCTCTATGCTTTCCAAAAGGCTATTTTCACTCCATTTTATCCCACACCAAAATAATTTTACTTTTAACTAAACTAGTTTAATAAATAAACAATTATTGTTTAGTTATTTAACTATGGAAAATAAAATACAGTAGAACCTTGGTTAATAAACACCCTAGTTAATAACTGTTAACAAACTTATTTCGCAAAAATTCTCTCTCAGATAATGGATAACGAACACAATGGTTTTTTGTGTCAAATTTTAATTGTTGTTAGGCATGCATGAGGTAAACATTTCTTTTCTGAGTGTTTGTGCTAAACTTGCTTTTTTCAGTTTTGTGATTTATATATTTAATCAATAGGGCACCCAAGAAAGAAAAATGTTATAGTGGCAATAGAAAACATTTTAGTGTAGCATTAAAGAAAGAACTTATTGCAAAACACAAGAATGGCATGTGTTTCTGATATTACTAAAGAATATAATGTGGCAAAATCAACTATCTCTACAATTATCAAAAACAAAGAAGCACTTAAAGCTGCTGAAGTGGCAAAGGAGTAAATGTGATATCAAAACAAGATCTAAAGATCTAATAATCAACCATGTAAGTTATAAAAAAATTTTTTTTAAATATATGTATTATTATGTATGATGTAATCCTTATCTAGCTTCCTTTTGTAAAGTATAAGAACTGAAGAGGGGTCATTAACACCCAAAATGCATTTCCTCCTATAAAACTTATATCAATAAATGCTCCTTGTATGATATGTTACTGAAAAAAACCACTAGCTTTTAATTCTTTAAAAGATCTAAAGTTTCAGATGAAGTTGAAAAACTGCTGCTAATATGGATCATTGAAAAGCAACTTGCTGGAGACAGTATTAGTGAAGATATAATTTGTGAACAGGCTAAAAATTTACACAGTGACTTGTTGACCCAGACACCCAGTATAAGTGCAGACGGGCAAGACTTTAATAAAGTGGGCCGAGGGTGGTTTGATAGGTTTCATCAAGGAAGTGGCATTTGCAGTGTCATAAGGCATGGGAAGGCTTCGAATTCAGATGAGCAGCTGAGCAGCTGATCTGAATTCATCTGAATAAAGCAGCTGAGGTAGTAGACAAATCAACGATACTAGAGAGCAAAAGAAGTACTACAATCTCAAAAACAAACTAGAAATCTCCAGGCTACAGGTGAAAAAACACACAACATCTGTCTTCTCTTAAATGCTTTAAAGACGATTCCACTCACATCAATTGAATCAGAAAGGGCATTCTCGGTAGCAGGACTTTTCATTACTAAAATAAGAATCAGATTGAGTGATCGGAGTATTGACCATCTTTGCTTTTTAAAATCTTATTATAAAAATTTACAATAATATTTTGTATTATGTTTTATTTAAAAACAAAAATTACTTTTTAAGTTCATTTTTTTAAATTTTCAACTCAATTCAAAGCATTTTTATTGTTGTTGTTGTATGTAGTTTCCAGCAAACTTTAATAAATTTTTTCTATTTGTGAAAATTTCTATGTAATTCAAAGGTAAGTTTTAATATATATCTTACACAGCATTATTAATATGATTTTGGAGGTTGCAGAACGTATTAAATTACTTTAAAAAATGAAAAATAATTTATCATTTGATTTCATGATATTTTGTGTAACTTAAAAATAATTAATTCTATCCCAGGATTCCGGGAAACAGTTCACTTTTTTCCCAAAATCTCAGGACAAGCAAAAGACCAGGAGACAAGAAACCCTAATTTTCATCAAAGAAAATCCATTTTACAAATAAAATTATTCATTCTAGCCTGAGGAATTTTTGTAAATTGTATTTGCATTAATTTCTTTGGGAAAAATTGCTTTGGTTAATGAACAGAGTCGCAGAACAGATTAAGTTCATTAACCAAGGTTCCACTATATCACTCATTTTATTTACAGGTTTTACATTTTAATTTAAAAATTAGTATCCATATTGACTATAAACATTTTCAGATTTTAGTTTAATTTAGAATTTAAATAATTAATGGTACACCATAGCTTTCTATAAGGAAAGACAAGGATTGGTACATGACTATAGGTATATGTCTATGCAAAAATTCATCACCACTGTTATAAATCACAGGTGATAACACATGAAAATAAAAGACAAATAGCATTCTTTCTTATTTCAATAAAAAAAATGGCAGTTTAAAAATGACTTTAAAAATAATGTCTGGCAATCATTTGGAATAATTTGCAATGCATTTAAAAGACAAAAATTATTAGTTATGAAAAAAATTTATGCTGAAAACTTTGGTGAGTGACCATTATATAAGACTTTACATTAAATATTCACACTAACATAAAGTTATTAATAGATAAATAAAAGATTTTGTAAATTAATTTTTTTCTAGTTTTCCATCTGTTACATAGAAATAAATATATCTAATTATATTCTCAAGATGAACATATGAACATAACTTCAAGATCCTAAAGATAAATTTGTATGATTTGCTGCAAATTTTAGTTTCAAATTACATAAAAATTTTATATAAAAAAACTAATTGAATTTGGTTGAATGAAAAGAATCAAAATGTTACTAAAACATGTTTAAGAAAATTAAATAAATTACATTATTTAATACAGATATTGATTTTTCAAATAAAACTGCAAAGTGTCTGATATTTTCAGAAAATATCTCTACTATATGTGCATTTGGTAAATGAATTACAACAGAAAAAATCTCACAAAGTAAATTAAAAATATCTGTAATAAGATTAATAATACATGTCCAAAAACCATATTTAAATAATATTTATTAGATATAAAAACAAATTTTAATAATATTGATCAATTGAACAAAGAGGGCTACTTGTATTTGAGACAAAAATCCTTGCCATTTTTTAAAGTATACAAACAAGCAGCCTACAAAATGTTTCTTTTTCAATTGCAAAAATTTAAAAAATAGATTACTTAAAACAATGGAGTTGGATTAATTTCCAATTTTACGTAATTATATTGTAGAAAAATACACGAAAATTCAAACTTTCTTTCTTTTCTGACTTACGAGGATAAGCAACTTCCAAAATATTCTAAAACATTACATTAATAATGAAATAAAATTAAAACGGTAAAAGACAAACCAACTTTGCAGAGAGAAACACTTTAATTACTTTGGTATATCCCCTAGGGCCTAGGGGATATAGCCTACCAAAGGTTATCCTCCGTAAGTTGGAAAGGAAAGAAAATTTGAATTTTCATGTATTTTTCTACAATACAATTATGTAAGATTGCAAAAATTTAGAAATACATTAAAATTATGCCTGTTTTTAAAAATAAAATATTTAAATATCATATTATTCTTATATAAATGACTCAAACACTAATAAAGTTCAGGTGGCTCTTATCTAAAAGTTATCTTTTTTTAAACCAGAAATTAAAAATACATATTTAATAGAATTTCTAATTAAGAGAGAAATTAATATGATTAATTTTAAACCCACATATTTATTAACATTAGACTTCAATCTTTTTGGCAGTTAAAATAAATTATTTGTATTCCTAAAAAAGTTATATTATATAGATCTTCATACAACCATTTTTATGCCTTTTAGTATTGAAAGGTATTATTTTTATTATTTAAAAAAAAAAAAAAAACAGTTAAGGACAGAATCTTGTCATATTTCATACATGGAGGGAATTTTATAAATAGAAAAATTTACTTTACATAGAATCAAAGTTAAGAAATTATTGAGAAAAAAGTTAATAAGTAATAGGCAAATTTTGTACAAATTTTCACAAACAAATCAAATGTCCATATTCAAACTTAACAAATGCAATTAATAGCAGTTGTTACAACTAAAATAATTTCTATTTTAAATTTACTTCCAAAAATTTTTCCAATTCTAAATAGGCAACAAATAGTTGTTTGGCTTAATCATGTTTACAATAATTTTTCAAGTGTTATTCAATTTGATGAAATTCATTAACACTCCTTTCATTACCATAAACTTGTGAGTTAGACATTTTCTTACCATTAAATTCTTTGAACTTTATTCTACAAATTATGTTACGACTTACAAAATATCTTTTTTGATACATACACATACATTAATTCATTCTTGTGTGCAACTTTTATAGTGATTTAAGACAAATTAATTTAGTGAAAGAATTAACTTCCTAGATTTGTCTAGATTTGTGAAGAAAAATTTTTAAATATATATAATCTATATATAACAAAATTATGACAAGTAAAATAGATCACAAATATCTAATTTCACAAGTATACTGTATTTCACTTTTTTTGTTAATCATGATGATGCTTTCCTTATTTAGAATAATAATCAAGATACTCAATAATATAAAACTGGTGAGTTAGATCTAAATATAGATAAATGGAATTATAATAATATTCTAATTGAATATTATCTCACTTATTTAAATATAGCATACATAATGAAAATAATAATGATTCAAAAATATTTCTTTATCAGCAAACTTCTAATTTTAGAATTTAGGCTATAAAATCATTAAGTCTAATTATGAAAAATCATCAGGTCACACTACTTTGCAATCAAATGATGTAAACAGACCAAATGTAAAAATGATAAAATGAATTATCTGATTTTGTGTGTAAATTTTTGAATAAACTGTGCTAATCTTCAATTTCTTTTTTCCACAAAATAAATATTTTCAAATTTGATACAATAATCAGTTTGATAGAATCAAAGGAATATAGAAATAGTTAGAATATTTAGCTTTTATATAAGAATTTAATGCTTTATTGCAATATTTTTGTCAACTTAAAAAAAATTAAGAACATAAGAAATTGAAATAATAGTGAAACTTTTTATAAAAATGACTTTCATATTTTCTTTATTTTCAACTTTGACTATTCTTTATTTAAAAGTTATTTTTCTAATATTTACGATTTATCTAAAGAATCATTATTCATATATATATTTTTCCTTGATTATAAAATTCTTTATACAAGAACAAAAAAATTTTAATTTCTAAGCTTTTCTGAATTGCATTGCTTCATCCTCAAGGTTACATCTATATAAACTAGCATTCATATAAATTCAAACACATTTTTAATAAGCATTTAAATAGCTTTGCAGTTTATATACGTATTTATTTATATTCTTAAAATAAGGCGCAAGATCACAAAACATTACAGTTAATTTTGATGATATTTTTAAGGTATTATTTTATGTAACTTAAATTAACCTTGTTCACATATTTGGAAAAATTGTTATGATAATATTTGATAACCTTGAAGATGAATCAAAATCAATTAAAAAACACTTGGAAATAACTTAAGAAGAGATTAGTAATAAAATAAATATTTATATTTTTAACTTAAATTTAGTTGATAGGCAACTTTCCAAACTGACATTTTAACCTTTATAATAAATAATTAACAAAAATTTATAGTAATTTTCTCACTATTACATCAACTTAGTAAATCTAAAATTACAATAGTGTGCAAAACTTAAGCAACAATTGTTTTTTGCTGTAACTCCACAATAAATCACCTGGGAGACATGAAATTCAGAATATAGAGACAGTATTTTGTACTTAAAGGATGAAGAGAGCATACTAGCACAAAAATGAATAGAACACATACAGTATGGAATCAAAGCCTCCTTCTTATTGTAATCTTTCACTGTTTACGCTTACTGCACACGTTCTACGTGCCCTCATGTCACCTGTGATGTCTTCTTCCCCAATACAAATCACCTTTCTACCAAGTTGAGTGTTTATTGTACTGATTGCAACAAGCCCTTTTCTACAATTTCATGGCTGTCTGCTTAAAAATTACATTGTTGCTTTTGCACACCAGTGTATATGTTAGTAATAATTGTATACACACTCATTTAAAAACTATATCAGAAATAAATTAATAATGAAAATACTTGTTATTTATGTTTGATAATTAACTTCTAATTAAGTAATTATTAATTAAATAAAAAGTGTAGGAAATATATGTGTATCAAACTGATTTAAATCCAAATCATTAGCAAGTACCACACACATAACTTGATACCACTTAATTAAGGAATTCTTCAATCACATATTTACTAAAAGTTTAAATTACAAATTTTTTCACAACATTTTTAAATAAAAGATTGGTTTAAGGTTCATAAAACTTGATTAGAATAAGCTTTAATCATTATTATTTTTGAATATTTTTTAATCATTAATATATTCATGCTTATAATGATTATATATATAAATATCAGCAGAACTTCTGAATCACTTATTATATATGAAGCGCACAAATTTAATGAACCTTGATATTTTAACCTTAACAATTAAACCGGAACAAAGCAAACATTTCAAAATATCCTGTTCATATGCATTCACTGTACGATTGTTTTCCTTTTTAAATCATTGGAAATATTCATTCATAAATTAACAACAATAATAAGGGAGAATGAAATGTACATTTAAATCATATGAAATTGATCACTTACTATTGATTTACGAACTATGATCATACGTTCCATTAAAGCTCTATTAAAGCGTGTATTTTTTTCTTTCTTCTTCTAGATTACGCTATTTCATTGATAAATTAAAAGAAATAAAAATAAACAAAACAAAGCGAACAACCCAACAACCAGCGAAAACTCATACTAACTCCATGACAACGTTTGTTTTGTCTGACGCATGCGCATCTTGTTTATCGGATGCGTCATATCAGTAGGTCACATATGCAAATTACTAGTGTTTCGTCACTCTTTTTTTTTGTTCTCTCCCTTTTTGTTTTAGATGCGCTTACGGTCGATACTTTTATTTGTTATTGTATTTTCTTTTTAAACATTATGAATGGATGGAATGTAAGGTGAATTTACTTCACACATTTTGTCATTTTATAACATGTTTAGAGTATAATAATAATATTTAATGTAAATGTATACAAGAATAAATAGTTTTTTTTTTTTTTATTAATACTTATTTTCGCATAAAATTTTAATGTTTTGTCGGAAGAATGTGGATTTTTTAACACAGAAATGCTTTTCTTTTTAATAGGAAAATGCGTATTTTGACAAGAATTCTCATCTTAACACAATATTTTAGAACAAAGAAAGCTTTCGGTAGAAAAATGCATACAAAATAATGCATATAAGTTGCATTTTAATACAATAATTGTATTTTTTAGAAGGATAATGCTTCTATTTATGAAAAACACATTTGCAGTATTTTAAAGCAAACATGCACATTTTTTAAATAATAAAATTCATATATATTAAGATTATTCATTTTTTTAATTATAAGAATTTTTTAAATTTTCATTCCAGAATTAGCTAAAAATGATACATTTTTAAACAAAAATATATACTTAAAAATTCTATGATAAATATACAAGGACAAATACATTTTTAATATTCTGATGTCTATTTTTAAATACAAGAAAACATAATTTACATTAAAATATATCGTGCTTTATACAAGAATTAATATTTTCTGTCAGCTGTTAATATCATAACATTTCTATTACTCGTTTCACATCAAATCAGATTAAATTCTTATTTTTAAAAAATAAATTATCTGAAACAGAGAATTACAATAAGTGAGTCACGATGGTGCATCCGAAATAAATTCTGAAATTTTGGTATAATCATTATCTGTATTTTTTAAATTAAGGCATGACGCTAAAAATTTCGTGAAAAATTAAATATTACGCAGAGATAATTTATAAAAAATATAAAAAAATAAGACAAATCTCTGTTTTAAACTACGCATATTTAACAACTTAAATTAAACTAAAAATTTAATAAACATTTAAAGGAAAATAAATGATATACCTCATCAATATTTACAAATTTTATTTTAAATTGTTCTTCTTGTATAATAATTTTATTTATTTTTGCTTTACTGTTTTATTAGGAAATAGTAACGACGGTTTTGTAAGACCCTAATCCACGCGTGACGATTTTTAGGTACTGTACAATACATGCATTGAATGTTTAGAAAGAGCAATAAACTTTCGATTTAATGGACTAATTGGGTAAAAGTGGTGACCGCTATTGCCGAAAGTCTGTTAAATCGGATGTATCTTTAAAAAATTCATTAATAACGAACTTATAAAGTGGTCCTGTGGTGAAAAGTCTTAACAGGCCACTAATTATGAACCTCAGATAGAAAAAGCATCATCAAATAAACATTATATTTTTCATTATGAAATAAAATATTTCTTTTTCCGTTATAATCACATTTTTATTTTATTTTTACTTATACAGTTTCTTGTTATTTTTCTGTTATAAATTTAAAAAATGTTAAATAAAGTAATATTTGTAAGCATTTTTTATTACTTTTTAATTATTCAAATTAAATATTTTACCCGCGATTTTGAGTTATCATATTTCGAATTCAATATTCACTCACATTCGGAAAAAGGGTCGCATTCATTTCCCTAGACCAGCGTGGTTCTGCGATGCTCCTTTAATGTACTGTATAATATACGAGGAAATTCCTTATTACGTAAAACCTGATATTGTACAATATGTAGGATTCGAATTTATTAGTTTCATTTCTACTACAGCTTGCTTGAATTTACTAGCTT
Source organism: Centruroides vittatus (assembly GCF_030686945.1). Taxonomy (NCBI): domain Eukaryota; kingdom Metazoa; phylum Arthropoda; class Arachnida; order Scorpiones; family Buthidae; genus Centruroides; species Centruroides vittatus. The sequence continues at coordinate 476,979 of NW_027122041.1, forward strand.
TAAATCCTAGCTTGAATTCTATACCTTGTACAGATTGCGAGTAGGATATTGCCCAAGTTCGTGTATACAACTTGTGTGCCGAGGCCCTAAAACGTATTAGAATCTAGACAAAAATCTGAAGTTATCTTCACTGTTTATTTACTGTAGTTTAACTGTATGTGAAACAATTACAAAAGGCATAGGCTATTCTTTCAGGCATATTTTTTAAAATTGTATACAGAATATAAAACTCAGTGAACTGATAATCATTTTTTAGTTTATCTTCATACTCATTATTATTTGTATTTTATATTTTTAATAAATTACAATAAACAAAAAATATTTGCTGACGAATCGTTAAAAACATTTGTCGGGTAATTATCGATCATACGATATCCTTGAACTTGATAGACCATTAGGTTAGATTAAATTTCATATATGGTATTCTATGACGACGTGATTTTGTTTTTTGTAAAGCTATACGATTATGTAAATTTATATCAACGATATAATTGATATAATTATTAGATGAAGCAATACTGTAATGTTATAACCAGGAAGTTAGGAACAAAATATTGTATAGTCCTTACGAATCAGCAAGGACCTTACTCCACTCAGGAATCACACGACATCGATCAAGCGCTGTCGAGAACTTGTTTGGGGCCCTAGGATATAGCAGGCCCCTTTGGCTTTTTTTTTTTTTCGTTTTTTTAAAATAAATGAAATACGTACTGTACATAGAATATTTCTTTATTAATAAAAACAGTCTTAAAGATTTTATTTTCTATCAGTAAAAATAATAGTAATTTTATAGGGAGAACGAACCATTAAGGACCCGGAGGAAAATTTCCAGCTTCTTTCACCTCTCTTCGTCCCAGCACCGATGGCAGTCCGTATTGACGAATTCGAAGCATTCGTCGCTACACTCGGCCGTGATATCTACCTCTCAGGCCTTATCCACTGAAAGGCTATCGCCACGCTCACTCCTAAATTGCGGTCTCCTTGGAACAGAAGATCTGTAATTTTCGTCGTAAAGCCGTGGTCCTGATCAGGCATCCAATAGGAGAGCATTTGAAGCAGGCTTGAGAGCAAAAGGCACTCCACTCTCGTCCTGAACAAAACAATAGAAGACTCGTAATTTGACCGAAAGTCACGGTCATAGATCAGCCAAAGAAATAATCGTGCCAGCAGTAGCGTAACAAGATCTGATATAAAAGGAGGACTCACTTTAAAATTTAATATGAAACACTGAATAGTCTCTATATTTTAATCATTTTGCGGCTGTAGAGACAGACTAGAAATTCTTAGAATGCCGTCCTTTCTGACGTAGCCAAAACGTAGGCTAAATGCTTCTGACATTAACCAGAACTTTCGTTACGGAATATTATACTAAAGTCTATCAGATTTTATACACTTTTTAAGTATGACAATTATACGTTTTACTAAACGGCACGGTTAACAATTTTTAATTAAAAATTACATCATGCATATTGTTGTGTGTTTACATTACAGAACTAAGTGGTAAGAGCAATTTACCTGATTTAATCAGATGGATTATTTAAATTATCTTCACTTATTTATATAGACGTTTTTTTTAATTAATTATAAATATTGGCATGTAATATTTGAAATAATTTGCTTTTTCTTTTGTGAGAGACTTACCCTATGTTCACCAATTTTGACATCTCTCAAAATCTGCCACTTTAGGCCCAGATCTACTGTGCCTATTTAGAAATCCTACTCATTTCACAGATTATCTATTTTTTCTTTCAAATTATGATAATGAAAGACATTTCCTATAGTTGAAATATGTATAATATGTACTGTATATCCTTATCAGTTTATTCGAAAAAGTATAGTAATAACGTGATAAAGTGAAAAGATTTTAAATACAGATATTAACAAGGACGTTTATTATCTTGTTTATAATAGATAAATAACTTGTTAAGTTTTATGATTTCTTGATAGTATTTGGAGTACAGTACACTTTTGATTATTATAGAACTAGGATCAACTAATAATGAATATTTTTAAAAATATATTCAATGAAAATAAAGCATATTTTCTTTTAAAATACATCTAATTTTCTCTATGTGTAATAATTAAAATAGTCATGTTTGTAAGGACTTATCACTGGGCTGAAATTTGAAAAAAAATTGTAGACCTATAAATTCCCACTGTCATCCATTGTCTGTCTTTCATTAATCTCGAGAACGGAGTTAGATCGATGGGTTAATGTAACCCTTGGTGCCAAGAATGGCGGCTCGTCTCTGATTCCAGCAAGGAAACAGTGGGACGCACGTTCTAACCTAACCTATTCTAATAATTTGGTTGCTGACGGCCGGATGGCCGAGCGGTAAAGGTGGCAGCCTACCGCTCTGGGGGACCCGGGATCGAATCCGAACGGGTCGAATAATCCCCAGGAATTTTTCGGGGGTGGTCCGTTCGGATATGTCGGGCCCCGTCCCTCACCACCCGGTCGCCCCATTGTGGGCCTGGCCGAACCCATAATGGGCCTACTAAAAGAGGCCCTCTTAGTGCCCACAGGGCGGAAAGAGTTAAAAAAAAAATTAATAATAATAATTTGGTTGCTAATCATTATGGTAATTTATTAGAATAGGTTAGGTTAGGTTAGGTTAGAACGTGCGTCCCACTGTTTCCTTGCTAGAATCAGAGACGAGCCGCCATCTTGACACCAAGAGTTACATTAACTGATCGATGAAATCCAGATGTGGAAAGATTAGCGATAGGAAGCCCCGATTAACTATATATAAAATTCCAATGCAACCGGAAATTATGTTATTTCAAAATTTCAAAATTTTCCCCTGAAAGATGTTAGATATATGACTGGCACGACTCTATAGCTAACGGAAAAGTATGATGTAAGGGCAAGACACTACAGTACCAATTTCAGGTGGAGAGCATATATTTTAAATTAAATAAATTAAAAATTGCAGCTTGAGCAATAGAATTTGATGGATAGCATTGGATGTTGCAAAACTTAGTGTATGATGTTCTTTCTATTGTCTCAATTCTTCCATTACGAATTGGGCGTCCATGGTAAATTTAAAAAAATGGACTCTAGTGTGAATATCGGTAAGCCAATATTTAATATATTACTACTAAGTATTAATATAAATCTAGTCTACTGATAAGTTCAGGTAATGTATCAACATAGTTAATTTTATGTGGTTAGTCTTAATTATTATGACTTATCCACTTTATGGTAGATCAGTTTGGATGAGATGGAAAACGATGTCCCGGAATGAATTAAATTATGAAGAGTCTGATTTCAAATAACAAAATGACAAAGCAGGACGATTTCGATCGGATAGAAAATCCGATTTTCATGAATACAAGATTCAAGAGAGGGTAACAGAGAAGTTCGTCTTTACTGGATACGGATCTTCCTGCTGATTTCTGTTTTTCCTTGACGTTGGAATTTTATTAATCACTTGTTAATAAGATTGGCTGTCTTCAACTTGGGTGATGGACTCCCTTGTTTTTGAATAATTTATCATAGTAATTTAATTTTAAACTCCTCAATAAAATTTTTTTTTTTTTTCACAAGTCCAATAGTAGGCCTAAATATGTTTACAGTTCTGTAAACCTCATGGTTGAATACATATAGGCTATGTGTATAAAGCAGTTAAAATTTCTATAATTTTAAAAACTTATCTACAGTTTCAAGACTATTTGTATTCAATGAATTAAAATAAAATATTTTAAAATGTTGTTTTGTTTACATTACGAATGAAAAAAGTGGGCTACATACTTGAAGTTTCACTACAAATTCGAAATTTTGAGTTGCTTGCTTCTGAGAAATTTGAAATGTTTATCATCATCGATTAGAAAATAATGTAAATTTATTTAATTGATATACCTTTACTAATAGGCTCAGAAGAAATTTATAAATCTTTCAAATGAATGTAATCTTATGCTGATATTACAAATTTTTGGTCACAACCATATGACATCGTTAGGACGTAATGTGAATAGGTTTATAAGTAGTTCTTTTTCCTTCTTCCTTTTGTGGGTAGATTTAAAAGGACATGTAGATTCAAAAAACTAAGATTTAAGGGAACCTTGGGCCCATCTACTTCTCTTTGAATACACCTCTAATTACAGCTATAAATTTATATACACTGCCAAACCTTGATTTAGTGCTACCATTTGTTTGCCTCTGAAACCAGCACTAAACTGATTCTCAAACGATCAGTACAGTCTTTTAGTTATTTGCACTGTATTTCTGATCAGTACAGTATTTCTTTATGTATAGTAATTAGGTCTACACACGAGTTTGAGCTTTAGAAAGTTGTCGTTTGCGATGCAAAATTGTATATTTTTCGTCGCAAACAACAACTTTCTAAAGCTCAAACTTGTATTGCAAAGGTTCACAAGTAATTCACAATAAATTGAAAGGTTCTTTACTTAATATTTATGAGGAATATCCATTTACAATACTCTTCGGCACTTTACGAGAGTGATGCTATTTAGAAGGACGTTATATCGAGATATTACTACATTTGTAAAACAATAATTTTCTAAAAATATAATGATCATTTTGCTTAAATATTTCTCTAATAATTTAATAGCTTATTTATAAATTCTTATTTATAATACAAAAATTTATTTTTGTATTCATTTATAACTTTATAAATCTCAAGTAGCGAAAAAATTAAATTACCATTTTTTAAATATAATAGAACAAAATCATTTTAAAACACGATTACCATTATGTTAATTTTTTCGTAGATTACATTAAATACTTTGCCCAGTTTAAATTTCAAATTAAATGTAATTACAAAGAATACATTATATATTAAATAATAATTATTTTAAACATTTTTATCTATTAATTAATATAAATGAATAAAAAAAAAAAAAAAACAGGAGATCCAAAGTGGTCGATATCGACTCCTAGGAGTCGATAAGCCGTTTAGGAGTCGAAAATTAGTCGGAGGTCGATTAAAGACGATTGGATAAAAATTATTTGTCTAATGAATTATGTTGCTATATAACATTAAAGATGTAAGTTCCCCACTGTAAATAGATATTTTGTATGAAAAAGGTGTGTGGATTTATACTGAATTACCAGATTTATTTATTTATTTATTATTGATTATATTAGAAAAGAAAGAAAGAAAACGAGGTCGAGAAATCTTTGAAACGGTCGGCAGTCAAAAAACTGGTGTTCATGATAATAATTAAAACTTAAAAAAAATGAAGCAGAATATATTGATTAATATAGGTCGTATAAAATTTAACATTATAATAACCGTAATTATACTAAGTGATTTCCATCATGTAAGTTATACTAAGCAGTTAAAGGGCTTCTATTAATTATGTGTATAGTTTTTGAGTCATTTTGAACCCTTCCCTTTTATGTACAGTACAATGATGTACTTTTCGCAATCCCTTTCCTCCCTTAAACCCGTAATTAATAGACGGCCCCTAATAAACTTATTGAAAAAATTTAGAATTATTTTGTAAAAATTTAAATATTATTTTCGGTTAAATATGTTTATAAAAGCCACTAAAGAAATGTAAAATCATATTTATAAAATTATAAATAAGAAACTTAGTTGTTATTATTATTTAATTGTAATTATTATCTTTGGCAATAAGTTCAACATATCAGCGAAACAAAAATATAAAGCATTAAAAATATGTAATAAGTAAAAACTTGTTATAGCAATGCTGCAAAATGCAACAACATGACAGAGCTCGTGTCATCAAGACAAACTGCCAATGTCACAGGTTGTTACATTAAATCAAGCAGAATTAATCAGAATAATTTAATATATATTTAAATCTTTTCTATTTGTCATATAGAATATGGCACTTCCAACATGATCCTCCATATAGTTCTCTATTGTGCTATTTGCTCAATCTCTCTCCAACTCTTTTCCAAACTATCTTCTCCGTGTCTTTCAATATTCAGATATTTAAATTAAATATGTGTATTGTTGTTCTAGGTAGACTTTTCAGTTGTTACAAAAATATATTTCTAAAATTGTTTTCAGTATAAGGAATCAGACTGATATCCAGTCCGGAATTTCATAATATTCAAAGAATTCTTATCTTTAATTTTGATTTCTTAAATTTAATTCACCAAGCTAATGATGTGATATAACTTAAGTTATGAAGTGTATGATCAATGATGCAGACCTGATATCCTGTGTTATAATTACTTAATCTTTAATTTATTTTTATTTAAAAAATATTGGAACAGTCGATAAAAGTAAAATTTCGTAATAAGATTCTCACAAATTTTAAAATAATGCATTAGGAACGTCAAAACTATTAAAACTACGTTACTAATAATTTAATAGTGTAACCAGACGTCCTGTTTTTTCCGGACATTTTTTCCTTTTTGGCTTTGTTTCTGATGTCCAGTAGAATTTTTAAATTGTCATGTTATATATTTGAAAAATTTCTAAGTGTTTTTAGAGATGGACATTAGGTAAATAATTAAAATTTACAATAAATGTATTGATTTACGGTGTAAATTAAATCAGTATTTGATAACTTTATTTTATTTATTGAGAAAAAAATTGAGGCCAACTACATTTTGGAGTATAGTGTCTTTTTTTTTTTGTTTTGTTTTGCTTACCATAAACAATTAATAATTAATTTATTTAAAATTTAAACTCTAATTTATAAATTAAAAACAAAGATTAAAAAAGAAAAACAGTTTATAATTTGTTTCATTAAAAATTCAATAAAATTATAATTTTATAAAAATAGAAATTATATCAGTTTAAAGATATAGGCTAAATTTCTTTTTTCATAATACATAAAAATAATGACAGTCAAAAATTATGCTGATTTGTATTTCTGTTATTGTTTATTTACATTTGTTGCTATGGTGTTTAACATTGATCGAAGAACAATGTGGTTTTACCTAGAAACATTACAATTAATTGCCTTATAAACACTTTCATACGCTAAACTCTTTAAATTTAATTGTTTGAATAGTTACAAATATATATATATATATATATCATTATTTAAACTAATTATTAACTTAAAATTAATATGTTATAAATTATTTAAACGTAATTTATCAAGACGATAATTTATCATAGTTCGTTTTAAGATATCGGTTCACCGAGTGAATAAAACCACGGAGTTGGTCGAGGGTTCGTGCCTGACCAATGGGCTGGACACGTGGCGTTTTCTGGATTTTCTTCACGTGTCCAACAGCCCAGTTTCCCGTAGAAACTGCTTCCTTGACAGATCGTCCACATGTTGCATTACCGATTCTATTCCATTAAACCATATTAAGATAAACTGTTTATTCTAGTTTCATTAAGTGATTTCGTATTACGTGTTACCCGCGACACTTTTCTCGTGTTACGCGAGCAACTGAAATGCAGAAAATTATCTTATTCTATAATTTATAGGTCTAATAATGTTCTTCTTTCCTCTATACTTACGGTAGAGGAAAACACTCTGTCGGTACAGGAAAATACTATGCTATAATATAGATATAATTTAAGGTAACTTGTATGACGACTTTTTTTATGGCGTTTAAAGTACCTAAAATAAATAGTTAAGTAGAATTTTTAAAAATAAATATATATTAAAAATGTAAATGGTTATGTAAAGTAAATATAAAAGTATTATATGTAATCATCAAATCGAAATTCGATAATGATTATTAACTATTAAGTATCTAAATATTTTTTCATCTTTTAATAATGTATTTAGTTGTTTTTTTTCAAAATGGAGTGCATACATATACTACTTAATACAAAACTCAATAATTTAAAATTATAGTATTGAGTATATAAATAGATAAATTATAAGATTGATTTGCAAAAATTTCGAATTAAACTTTTAAAAATGCACAAAATTTAATATTTAAAATAATATTTTAATATGTTAAAGTTGATATTTAAAGTAATTAAATTAATATAAATTTATTAAAAGTAAAAATTAAAAATAAAAACAAAAAGAATAACGACGATCAGAATTAAATATTAGTAGTATGGGTTCGATACATTTTGAAGTATAAAACTTAATTTGTATAGAATTTAATGTGAAGTAACGATGCAAATTGAATTATAAAAAAATAAAGACCGGTACAAAATGGATTACACTCGCGCCCTCTACCATACAGTCCGTACCGTGAACTAACTAGTGTTGACCCGCGTCGTGTTCTCTGTTCATCCTGACAGATAAACACGCGCTCCATTTGAAAGTTTAGAATCATCAACGACGTTAGAAATATCGTGTGTTATCGCAATATATTTTTTTATCTGTAGATAATATACGATCGGCTGTTAGTTTTTTAAAAAATCTGATTGGCTAGTATTTTATATAAATTACTTTTTTAAAGAGAGAACTAGTTTCTTCTACTAAAGAAAGTCATGTTTTCCGATTATGGTAAGTAATTTTTATTTTAATAACAATAATAATAGTAATATCCAACTTAATTTAGATTATCAAGTATTCTGGTCGTTCGTAACGATCTCGTCTTTGTCGTTGACGTCACGATTCTATTCGGTTGATTATACATGTTCGGGTTATCTGCGCGCGCAACGCGGTATAGAATTTTAACCAATGAAATTGTACAATTTTCGAAAGTGCAGAATACGAAAATATAGAGCACGTGGTACGGCACGAGGTAATCAAGATGTCTCGACTTATGTTATCATCGGAACAAATGGAAATGTTGGTAACCGAGTTGCAAAAGCGTCCATATTTAGCTAAAGGAAAATTGGACGGAAATATTTCCAAAAATACTTTACGAGATGGATGGCAAGAAATTAGGGATAAAGTGAACTGTCTAGCTGATGGTCCACTGATCGAAGTGGAACAATTAAAAAAAAGATGGAGTCAGTGGCGTTCCCCAACGAAAAGTAAAGCGGCTGCTTTAAGGAAAGATATACTTAGAACAGGTGGAGGGAAAAGAAGTACTCCACCATTAACAGATCTTGAAGAAAAGGTGTCATTAATTGGGAACGAAGAATTTGGATTGGAAGAAGAAAATTTATACGAGCTTGGAGCTTGCACTACAAGTTCCGTTGAACCTTTACATAATGTAAGTAATACCTTTTTATTTATAAATTCATTTTTTATATATTAAATATAGTCTATATATATATATATATTTATATTTATATATCGTAGATACAGAATATAGTTTCCGAAGGAAATGATGTGGAACCACATCGTGAAATAGTTGAGAGGGAAGATCTTGAATCTGCAAGTAAGTTATTTATTATGTCAAGTAATTATATTTCTTGACTTCAAGTTTATTTAGTTTTAAAATTAAATGTTTTAATCTTCCCGTTGTAATGCCAGATTCTGGATGTCGTCGTCGTCGTCACCGATCTTCAAATGAAGATACTGTAACTTCATTTATAGAGCAATCTGCATCTAATCAAAATTCATTATTAACAAGGTAAACCTTATAATCTTTTTGGAATTTATTTTACTTTGAAGTTGACTTCATTGATTAAAATATTAATATAGTTAGATAAAAATATTAAAACATTTCTCTTTGATTAAATGCTTTGTCTAGTTTCATTAAAAGTATCTAGTCATTTATGTGTATATATATATATATACATTTTTTTTATGTAGGCTTTCATCTATAGATGAAAACCTAGCAGAAAATAATGAACTAATAAGACGACAAAATAATATAATGGAAGAGAAAAATATTCTCAAAGAAATCTTGCAAACTCTGCAAAGGGTATTTATTTTATATAATTGTTTAACATTTTAATACTTTTTAAAAAATTTATTGAGTAAACAATATTTTTATATTTACATGCGTGTCTTCTTTTTTCAGTTTGCGTGATGTGTTCGTACTGCTAGCCAATTTAAACAATTTTGTCTGTCTCTTTTTTTATTTTATAATGTACTTAGAAATGAAATAAATAATAAATAAATATTTCTAAATAATAACTTAGTGTGTTTACTTATTTATTTAGTCTCTAAAGAATAAAGACTGGAAACAAAATTAATTCACTTTTTTCATTCATGTTTATTTTAACAGAATCTCTGTAATATTAACTGTTGCCTGACATTTACAGCATTCTGATTTGCAGAATGTTCCATTTTATTTATGCTATCATCATCATCATCATTTCCACAGATTTCTTCTGAAGGAATGTTAAATGCTACACAAATGTTATGTAAAATAGCACAAGCCATCACTATTTTTGCTGATTTTTCTGGAACATATTGTAATCCTCCAGCTGACTTCAAGTCAAGGCATCTGAATCTAATAATTAAAAATAAGAATTTTAATATATAATTTTGTAAAATTAGTAAATTGTTAGTAAGAAAAATGTGAGAATTTCTCATACCTCTGCTTTAAAACACCAAAACATCTTTCAATGGTGTTTCTGGCTTTTCTGTGAGCTGCATTGTAATTTAATTCTGCAGCTGCTGATGGATTACCTACAGGTGTAAGCAGCCATGTTTCTAAAGGATAAGCACTGTCTCCTGTAAACATAATTTAGAGAATGGTATTTACTTTTTCATACCAAATTAATAAGAAAATAATGTCTTTACATTTTTGTTTTAGTTTGGAATTACATGACACCGAAATATTTCAAAAGACAATATGTCTGTGAAATATATGCTTACCAAGCAACCATAATCCTCTTCCTATTACTCCATCTTCAAAGTTTTCCTGCAGAGTAGAATTTCGCCAGATAAAAGCATCATGCATGCGCCCCGGATACAATGGGTTAATATTCAAAATTCTCAACTGAGAATCACACACCTAAAAGCATAATTTTAGTCTTATTACAATTGAATAATAGTTGTTTATATCTTGTATTCAAGTGATATTGATAGTGAAATGAGTGATTTGACATAGAAATTTAAAGATACCACTTTATTAAAGACATTAATTTTATTTATAGTTAGATGGTTAATTTGTATAAATACTTACAACTTGAACATTAATAGAATGAAATCCTTTTCTATTGATAAATGATTCTTCATTATATTTGGAGGCTGGAGGTGCCTTGATTGCAATATGAGTGCAATCAATAGCTCCTGCAATAAGTAAAGAAATAGTAAAAATCATCATATAATTAAATAAGAAACTTTATCATTTTATACACTAATTTTAAAATTATAAATTGTAACAGCTATTTAAAAAAATAAAAGTAATTACATACTATATTATATTCTAATGAACAAATAAAAACAATTTACTCACCCACAACTCCTGGCATTTGACTGATGATAAAAAATCCAGAGGACACATCCAATTGTTGTTCTCTACTCCTAGGAAAAGAAATTTTGTGTCCCAATCGGCGGATGATACTGTTGACTACAGATGGCATAATTCGGGACACTGTCGACTGGGCAACTTTAAGTTGGCAGTGATCACCGACATTTCTTTGAAATCCACCAGAAGCAAAAAATTGTAAGGTTATCAATAACTAAACTTCTGGTGGAATTACGGTCCGTGACTTTCTCCGGACTAAATCATCCCGCAATTCGTTGCACAGCCACGCGGTAGCTTCTTTCATTAGACGAAATCTTGAACGAAATTCATCATCATCTAAATCAAAAGCGTTATCTCTATCGCGAAATACTCTTTCTCGAGATAGGGAACGTTTTGTGATACGATCGTATAGCACGAGTAGCATGGAGTCGTCCATATTGGATATAACGAAATCGAGGCGAAAGACGAAAGACCGGCTGAAAGACAGCTATCCGCTCGTCTCTGATAAAAGAGAGAAGCGAAGAGAGAAAAAGTTGTCCAGAATCGCGTTTAGAGAGACGCGACGATCTCTCGAGACGTAAACAAATGATTAGCCAATCAGCGACCGGCTTGGGAAAGACGAGAGACGAGAGACGATGACCAGAATAGGGCCCCTAGTTTCTTCTACTAAAGAAAGTCATGTTTTCCGATTATGGTAAGTAATTTTTATTTTAATAACAATAATAATAGTAATATCCAACTTAATTTAGATTATAATTTTTCTAGGTTAATGTTACCTATGGTAGCGAACATGGCTGCTCTGAAACAGTGGGGACGCACATTCTAACCTAACCTATTCTAATAAATTATCATAATTATTGCCAACCAAATTATTACAATAGAGGTAATTTATTAGAATAGATTAGGTTAGGTTAGAACGTGCGTCCCCACTGTTTCAGAGACGAGCCACCATGTTCTCTACCATAGGTAACATTAATCCAAAAGGATTGTATAATGGTTATACGTATAATTTTAAGTATATAAAAATTTATTCTGTGGTAATATTGTATGGTGATAATTTATTTATAACACTTTTTTTTTAATTACAATTTAAAAATGGCTTTTACATTACTTTCAGATAAAATTTATAAAATATTCGGAAAATGAAATTATTACTTATCAGGATGTGTTTTTCTGGCAAGATTCTAGGACCGAATGACGCAGTGGGGACGGGGGGCAAATTGTCGACCTCCCCTGGGGGAGCAAAAACGACTGCTCAGGAGCCCTTTTATGTAAATATGTAAATAAAAATTACTCTGTATAATAGCTGTGTAATTACAATTATTTATAATAAATAAAAAATGATATAATTCTTATATTTGACTGATTTATATTCTGTAAATTTTAAACAATAGAAGCATTTATACTATACTGAAATAAAACATTCTGTTATATTTTTAATGTTTAAAATTTATGAAATACTTGTACAGTACATATTTAGTGACAAATAATTTTTACAAAGTACAGTACATACAAATAGTTAAAATGAACATAATGTTTATTTTGCACAGAATGACATGCAATAATTATCTAGTATATAAACGGAACTTCATATCATATGATTTATGAAACCAGTAACCATCTTTGTTGCTAGAAGAAACATATTTTAGTAATTTGTAAAATAAATTAAAATTTTGCATAAAGTAAATAGTTAAAAGACTTTCCTGAAATGTGAAAGTTACTTGGTAATAATATATTGGTTGAAAATAGATTTGATTACTCTATCACAAATGGATGGCCCTGAAAAGTGCCTTTTTTTTATTGTGAAATCATTTATTGATTTTCTGCTTCTGTTATAGAATTCCTTAATGAAGCAGCAATTTCATGCAAAGCAGCAACCTTGTTTTTCTGCTGCTGCTGCCTTCCTTTCTTCTGCTGTTACCTTCCTTTCAATATTTTTTGCAATTTCACTCATTGCTTGTTGTATATTTTTTGAAGTGAGCAACTTTTCATCTTCAGTTCTATTAAGGCTTTCTGCCATACATTCCCCAACAGATTTTTCATGTTTTCTTTTTTTTCCTGGTCATAAATTTTTTTAAATTATTTAACAGATAAAAAAATACTTAATATTGCAAAATAATATATCCACTTACTGTTAACATTTCTTAATTAATGAGGTATTCAAATGTAGTTGGAGATAATCAGTTGGGTTGCAATCACTTGGAGACAGTTCAAAATATGCATTTTGATGAGTAGATAGACATTCTTTTAAGTATGCACTTTCACTTAGAGAATTATTATTATCCATCATAGAGTTTAATAGCAAGGTTGAGGCCGAAGTTTTCAATGCGAAAATATGTACAGTACGTCAGACGTTCAGCACCGCTTTCCTATAAGCCTAGAAGTTTGGAAAGTCAGTGGAATTGTGCTCGGCATTCCAAATGCCATTGTCAAACTTCTAGGCTTATAGGAAAGCAGCGTCGAACGTCCAACACACACGTTTTCGCATTGAAAACTTCGGCCTCAACCTCACTATTAACTCTTGTGCACTTTTACTCATCTCTTGTGCCCCATTTGGTTCCTATAATATATACAATTCCTATAATTACTGTAATTTAATAGGCATGTTTTAATTTCAATATGATTTTTATTACCTGAACTCCTGCCTCATCAACTTGGGATTCTTTGTAGACAGCAGTAATACTGATTAAATTTAACTCTTTCTTCAACTTCAGTTAATTTTTGATTAACTGAAGGCCCACCTCCTGTTTGAAATGTTGATTTTTTTTTTATTTGTGAGGCTTTACTTTTAATGTTTGCTTTCCAGTCACTCCATGTCTATGCAAATATTTACATTTAATAATATGTATTGCATTTGACATTTAATCATAATACCAATTCTAATTTGGTTATAAGGTTTATAGCAGTAGAAATTGCGGCAAAATAAAGTTTGTCATTTTATTCTTAATGAATGAATTAAAAAATACATTAATGACATGAAATTATATAGAAATATACAAAGAAACTTAGACATAATTTGTATAATTATAAAATGTTAGCAGAATATAATAATATAAATTTTTATTTTGTAGATTTTATCAAAGTTTAATGTTGGCTTTAATTCATTAGTTTTTTTTTTTTTACTAAATACTATTCTATATACATAACTTACAGTACACTATACACTATACATAAATTTTAATTTTTAAAAACAATATTTGCTTAACGGATGGGCTGACAAAATAAGACCCAGTAAATTATTTAAAATACTAAACGGTTAATGTGTACCTAGGTAGTCCAAAATGGCGGCTCGTCTCTGATTCCAGCAATCAGAAGATGGAACAGTGGGGATGCACATTCTAACCTAACCTATTCTAATAAATTACCATAATTATTAGCAACCAAATTATTAGAATAGGTTAGGTTAGGTTAGAACAGTGTTTCTCAAACTTTTTTGTCTGGTGGCACACTGAAATTACTAAACAAAATTCACGGCACCCCTATTATTATTATTATATTTATTATTATTTTTTTTTTTTTTTGCTTTTTTACGGTTAGTAAAGATATGAAGGATGAAAAGTCTTTGAAAAAAAATAAGTTTTTTAAAGTAAGTTTATTTCCAAACAACATAAAAACATTCAAAACAAAAGTTATTATTATAAAGGTATCTAGCAGTGGCGTGCCGTCATTGGAAGCGATGGAAGCGCCGATTCCACCTTCCAATGACCTTCCCTTGAATTTTATAAAATATAAATTTTCATATTTTAACGTACTTTGAATTAATTAAAATTAATATTTTATTATAACTGCATTATGTATCTTTTACAAATTTCTATACAACATGTGAAAAAAAAACGATAAGATTGCTATTGTATATTCGAATAATTCGGTGGCGGAAGGAATGTCGAAACCGGGTCAGTTTCTAATCAGCCAGATTATATAGGCATTAGCACATGCGGTTTAAAGTGCACCAACCTCACCCGGTTTACCTGGTAGAAGCGACACACTCGTAAAGAGTACAGCTTTATATCCCGGAGCGGTTGTGGGCTGTTAGCCACCTGCCTGTCAACTTCCAAGCAGCCAGATTATAGGCATTGGCGCATGCGCTTTACAGAGCACCAACGTCACGGTTTAGCTGGTAGAAGCGACACACGCGTAAAGAGTACGCGACTTTATACCCCGGAGCGGTTGTGGGCTGTTAGCCGCCTGCTAGATATTCGGCCATTCTCGCCCGATTATGTGAATCACGAGCAGACTAGATCAACGACGGGCAACCCGCGGGCCAGCTACGGCTGGCGAAAAGTTTCTATCCGGCCCGCGAGATCTTTAATAGATTATTAAATTGGAAAAATAACTAATTAATAGTTATTTTTCCAATTCTTTGTAATTTTCGAAAACGATAAGAGAAATAAATGTAGTAATTAACTTTTTATTTATTTATTTCATATTTGCAGACTAAAAAAATTACGAGTCACAAGAAGGCGTCAATTAACTACTACGGCGCGGAAAAAAACGTAAAATTTATTCTGGCCCATGTTATAAAAAGGGTTGCCCACCCTAGACTAGATTTATAACAACCCAACCGATAGGAGTTTACTGGCACGTTTTTATGATAGTTCTGTAGAGTTGACAAGAGTTTAAAAAAACTCCATTAAATATATTATTTTTTTTTTTTAACTCTTTCCGCCCTGTGGGCACTAAGAGGGCCTCTTTTAGTAGGCCCATTATGGGTTCGGCCAGGCCCACAATGGGGCGACCGGGTGGTGAGGGACGGGGCCCGACATATCCGAACGGACCACCCCCCGAAAAATTCCTGGGGATTATTCGACCCGTTCGGATTCGATCCCGGGTCCCCCAGAGCGGTAGGCTGACACCTTGACCGCTCGGCCATCCGGCCTCCCATTAAAATATTTGATATATTTATTCTGCGTTTATTCCGCTCTCCCATCTTATATTACTTACGGTGATATTACGATTTAGTATGTCCCATCTGTAAGAGGATGCAGAAAAAACGTGTACAATTCTAGTACAGTGTTAAAAATTAACTGTTACTTTGGCAGCATCATTTACAACCAAATTTAATGAATGAGACGTACAGTACATACAATGGTACAAAAAAAAGCTCTAGAATTTATTTTCTTTAAATTTACGATTTATATATCCGTTGTCATAAAAATTTGTCTTTCCACTGTTTTCCCAAGACTACAGATATTCAGGTACAAAGTAACTGGTTTCGACTTATTTCTACTTAAGAAGTGACTAAATAATTAAGAGAGTAGGGAATGGGGACATAAATAAAACCCTGTTGAAAGAGCCAGAATTTTACTTCAACAAAAGCTTAACAGAACCAATCACTCGCTCAGTACAGTGGGAAACTGATTTCCGTGTACACCTGGTATTAAAACGAATGACTATTAAGTTTAACATAGTTAGATTTTTACAGCTACGGTGAGAAACGTTTAAAATTTACAACAGCCCTGTGGCGTCCTTTGAGATATACTAGTGATGCGACAAAAGAGGCATTTGACATTGACCGGTATCGGCACCCTCGGGATTTGGCACGCACACACTCACTACACACCTACCTGGACCGTCACTAGTTCCATCCATTAGCTACTCGTATCAAGATATTTGACTAAGTGGATTGTTTTAAGATTTAAAAAGTAAAGAATATTTTATGTTATTTTTATGTACGTTTCTTTACAAAGCTATATTTTAATTATAATTTTCTTTAAAAGTATATTAATACAATCGAACAATACATTGTACCAGGTATGTATATCCACCGCACATTTTATTTCACCGAGTAAGTTTTTATAATTTATTTTTAATTTTAGCCCTTATATCGTGGCTAGCGATTCAGAATGTAATTGTGATATTGAAAATACATTTAGAGAAGTCTACAGTTTTTACTGGCTTATCAAACAAATGAATACGAATGGACCCTAGACCAGTGATTCTTAACAGGGGGGCCGCGGCCCCTGGGGGTCCATAAGAAGTTTGCCGGGGGCCGCCAAATTATGCAAAATTTCCTTCAGAATATAATAAAAAGAAAATTGATGTATAATCCGAATATCGTATTGAAAAGTGAAATAACAAAGATAAAGTTTTCCTATTTAGTTTTTATTTATTTATTTTGTATTTCTTCCTACATACAACTTTGTTAGTACAGAAGAAATAAACGTACTGTAAATATGCTACTTACACCGCAGTATTTACTTCTTTTATTCCAAAGCAATTTTAAGAAACTATTAATGCTTGGAATTTTAAAAATAATTACGAAAAATAGTAGGCTTTGAAAATTTAAATATTTTTGCAAAAGTTATGCAAAATCCTTACCACAAGTGGGCGTTTTAATTTTAGTTTAGTTTTAGCATCGACATTGGATCGATTTATCGACATGTTTCTTATTTTATTTTCTGTTAAAAATTAATGAGTTTTCATGTTTAATTGTGAAGTTTGAATGTTATTTAAATAGATAATGAAATAATAAAGTTATGATTTACATTTATTATATAAAAAATAAAGCAATAATAAAAAATCAATTTATTATAGATAAATTATCAAATATAAATTATTTTAAAAAAATGGGGGTCTCAAAAAATTATGAAATATTTGGTGGGCCGCGAGTATAAAAAGGTTAAGAACCACTGCCCTAGACCATCACTGACGCGCAATTAACTGATTGCCCCTGGAAGTCGGCTTCTTACAGAAACACAGCTTCCCTGTCATCAAATGTCACGGCACGCCACTGGTATCTAGTGATAAAATGAGCTCTCAATTTTTTATGATTTACTAGTGCTAATTGATTCCTTAGCTTTGCTACCAGTAACCACTTCTTGATCATTAGAATCTTCACGTTTTCTTTTTTTAATGAAAAAATTATTCATGATATTGAACAACATAATTAACTTCAATATTTTATTATAAAATTTAATTACAAGTTAATAATTTATTTTTTCTTGTTGTAAAGAAGAAAAATATTTTTATATGATGCTTTTTCGTTATTGTCTGAACATATAACAATAATAAAAACAATTACTGCATATTGCACTTCTACTCGCTGCAGGAACAGAAGAACAGACAACTAGTAACTAGTTAGTTTTTTTTCTAGTATTTACGTATCGCCAATTACCAAGTCACTGAGACAAGTGGTGACGTAACAAGATTAGTAGAAAAAAACCAATATTCATTTTTTTATAATTGTTTTAATTATTTATTTAATTTAATACTTTAATTCCATTATTTTAAGTAATCTTAATTTAATTATTTAAAAATTTTGCGGCACCCTTGTGGTGTACTTGTGGCACCCCAAGGTGCCGCGGCACCCGCTTTGAGAACCACTGGGTTAGAATGTGCATCCCCATTGTTCCCTGTCTTCTGATTGCTGGAATCGGAGATGAGCTGCCATCTTGGACTACCTAGGTACACATTAATCTACTAAACATGCAACATATATATGACTATCACCGTTGCTTACAAGATAAGAGAGGCTATTGGATTTTGAGAATGCGCAGGGGGACAAAACGGTTTCTCACGGTGGCCGGCAGGGGCGCTGCTACACCCCTAAAACCTGAGTTGCAATGAGTAGAAAATGCTTCTTAGTGCCTTGTATATATTGTTGCTTATGAGTAACGGGTACGTTTATTCTGATTTATACAAGAGAAAATGTGCAACTGGATTACGTATTAAATGCATTTGCAATCCACTTGTTTATGGGGTACACAAGTGAAAGGAAATATTACTACTCCCTTGAGAAAGTTACTTTATGAAACAATATTGTACCTGTCAGCTGGTGCTCCTGTTTTTTATACTTAATCTCTGTAAAGTGAAATGTTTTGTCTACAAGGACTATATTAATTATGTAGTAGTATATAGTCCTTGGTTGCTAGGAGAGTGTTCTGAATCATGTGATGGAATGCAATCGATGTAAATATACCATGGTTGGAAAGTGAATAGGGGCGTAGTACTTTGTCGTCTTTTTGTTTTATTATTGCTGAATTAAAAAAATATAAGTAAAACAGAAGGCAGAGTTAATTTATTACAAACAAATGGATGATATCACGTATATTGACTTATCCTTGACATTCTTTCTTCGTTAATAAGTTCAGGATATACATTTTAAAGATTATTCCTTCATTCCTTCCCACATAAAGCAGCTTATTTAAATCGTTTTGTTAAAGAAGCACTTTCTCATACTCAGAATAACTCAAGAGGATATGGATAAGCAGGATATATCCTCCTTTCGCCTGGTTTATTTGTTCTGTATAATATTTATTTACATTTTTAAAATATTTTAAGAATCATATGATATATTATCATAATATGGCATGATTAAATTGATAAAGCAGAAGGCATAGTGCTAATTAGTTTTAAATGACAAATGCTTTCATATAAATGATTGATTGATAAAATCATATTTTGTATTTATTTATTTTTTAATATTGCTGACAAAGATAGAAAAGAGGAGTATTTTAAATGTTTTTGTGTATTGATTTGAAAGAAGTAATGCATATGATTCTATCATCTAATCTTTCATAAAACAAACTTTGTAAATTTCTTTAACTGTATTTATCATATTTTTGCTTTATATTTATATTTTTTATAAATTTATAAAAATTTTCAAGTGTCTTACATTTGATTTTAAATAGAAAAAAATCTTATTACATGATGTAATACTTGGTTTCAGTTACATGTCATATCACATAAAAGCTTATGATTTGTAGAAAAATAAGAGTAACTATGAATTTCTTCAGTAGTGAAATAATCTAAAAAATTTCTCATTAATTAAAAATCAATAATTTAAGAAATCATATCTCAGGATTTAGAATGCATGAAAAAAAAATAATTACTAGTAAGCAATAATTTTATATTTTATACTAGTAAGCAATAATTATTTAAAATTATTACTAGTAAGTAATAATTTTATTTATGGAAAGAGATATTCACATAAATAATTATTTTGGTTAATAGACTTTTACTAAATTCTTATAACATACCATGTAAATGCATAAAAGATAAACATATAGACTATATCTATATCATTATATATTCATTAGATGCAGTTTGGGTTAATAAATATAATGTGATTAAAAAGTTTACACAAAATTTTAAAGCCAATAAAACAACTGGGTAGTTTCTACACTCGCAAAATATTTATAAACAAAATATATAATCGTTATTTTAAATTTCAATGGATTTGACAGCACTTTAGCCAGGGAATACTGCCTTAGCTGGTATGCGTCCGTCTCTGAATAGGGGTGTTAAGACGCCACCTAGCGACAATATTTAGCAACACTAAACGACCCTCTTTTCGAAGCGAAAAGTTCAGAATGCGATAGCCTTTCTTATCTCGTAAGCACCGCTATCACTTACTTTTCGCCATCTTTCCGGATCTTTTTGTGAGCCGACTCCATCGAAATTCAGACGGTCGGCTATTTCTTGCCACAATTTCTGGCAATCTTTACGGTAAACGAAGAATCTAATTTACCTGACATTAATTTAGGGTGTTCTTCCATAAAATTAACAAGCATCTCGAACTGGCGACTTGTGGTTCGCTGGCTTCGTTGTGCTTTTTTAGACATTTTAAAACAAAACTAAAAACTATTTCACTAGCGCTGCTAAAAAGCAAGTGCTAAAAGTACTTGCTACGACAATGCTAAAAGCAAGTGCTTCGCTTAGAAAATGGCGGGTTGCAGTCACGTGACAAAAATACAATGTTAACTAAACTGCGATTGGTTAAAGCGTAATAGCTATCGATAGCATGGAACCCAGACGCACCTCGACCCATAGCGAAAGAGCGCGTTTTTTTATGCAGCGAAAGTGTAGCGAAATGACGTCACGAGCAGGTTGGCCATTTAGAAACGGGTTTCAGAGGATTAGCTGTAAAGCGCTTCTCGAGCGCTGCAAAAAAAAAAAAAAAAAAAAAAAAAACGCGCTCGAACCCACTTAACGAGGAGCACAGAATAGCGATTTGTCTAAAATTCGTTAACTGCCTTTCGGTAAGGCAGCGGTTCCCAACCTTTTTTTGACCAGGGACCACTTTGATTTCATTGTTGTTAGCAGGGATCACAAGGTTTAAGAAAAATAAACTGTCAATCTAAAAATAAACTTTAATCAAAACTTTTAACATAAGTAATCGTTAAACTCAAGAGTAACATGCTTTAACAGTACTATTATAATAGAAAACATAACATTTTTAGTAAAAATTAAATTCAGTTTGTATCAACGTGGGAATAATAATTTAAAATGAATAAAAATTTTAAATCTTTCGCGGACCATATTTTAGCTCTTGCGGACCACTGGTTGGGAACCGCTGCGGTAAGGGGACTTATTGAATGTCCCGTGTATCGCTCTCGTTGAGTTATCGGAAGAGCTCAGAATAGGTCCCCTGAATACGTTACATTTTTCACAGACAGGTGAGGTTCGACCGAATCAGAAACCGAAATGGAATTTTACACTATTTTCGGTTAAGATAAACTTATAAAAAATATTAATGTCCAAAAATGAATAAACGTATTACGTTTCATTTCCAGAATCTGTATGTGCTTAGAGTTCAGATTACTACTTATAAGTTAAATATGCAGCACTTTTGTTTGTTAATCAACTTGGACCATCTGTGATGATTAAAATAAGCGACAATTTGTATATACTTGTGTGCACTGATATTTTTAAAATTTGAACACAATAAAGAACTTTTAATGTAAAGACACTGTTTTACCTCTTCACCAGCAATTTCTTATCCATTCCTATTCTACGTATAGTAGTACCCACAGAGCCCATTATCAGGACTATAGATCTGGGGCTTCTTTTGCGAACGTAAGACATCATACGAGTGTAAACTGAAGTACTGACTGACGCGCTGACTTCTAAACCAGATTCGGGATTCAATTCTCTGGAATAAGCAACGAAATATTAATTGCTGCTCTGGGGCCCACTCGGCCTTCATTGTAATGAGTGCATTTCCTTCTAAGCAGTATAAACAACTGGACAGCGAACCAACAGCCGACAAGATTTCAAGTTTCGATACCCGATGCCGATACTGACCGGTATCGATACTTTAAAACTACTCGTGATGTGTTGAAAGACGTATGTTCTATGAAGTTTAAGTATTAAGCTAAGATCCAAACGATGTTTCACTGGAAAAACGTTAACTTGGAAGATTATATTTAAAAGAAACATAAATGGGTTTATAAAATAACAAATAACGTTATATTAATTGCAGTTATTAAATAGTTTGTAATAAAATTTTACTCATCATCTACGATAGACTATAATATGCATTTCCTGAAATTAAAAATTATCTTTCAGGTATGTAAATTTATGATCATCATCATTATCATAAAAGTCTCAAGTTTCAGGCTATTATTTCCCAATACTCGAAATAAAAATATTTTAAAATTTCCCGGAAATCCCCGGGTCAGAAACCTCAGTAATATATAATTACATATTTGCTATAAAAAACGATAAAATACAATGCAATATTACTAGTTAAAACTTTCAAAATATTAAGTAAAAATATAATTGTGACGTTTGAATTGAGATAGAATGAAAATAAATTAGATATAAAACTAATAAAATGCATTTATTTTAACAAGAAAAACTCTCAAAGTTTCTTTAAAAATATTATATTTTATTATATAATTAAACATCATACAACGCTTAAAATTGTCATTTAAAAAATTATTATAAAAATTTCATAAACTAATTACAGTCAATTAATTGAAAACGCAAATTAATAATACAGAAACGTGTGGAAATGTCCTTTCTATTATAATTAGATAAAAATGTCAAAAGAATTAAATAAATTTAATAAAATTTGTTATCTTATATAATTTATTCAGAATCATTTTTCAAATATCAATGTAAATATTAAAATTAGTTATTAATTTCCATTCTTTTCACTATTTCATGTCTTAGGAGCTGTGCGTACGAGCACTTGGAATCATTAACATTCATTATTATATACTTTTACTATATTTCATATTAGTTTCCATTCTTTTATCATACATTTTAATGTTCTATCGAATAATCAGTAAATATAGTAAATATACTGTATGTGATTAGTAAATATACTAGTCGCATTCCTTTCACTTACTCCCAGAATATAGTAGGTGGTCTAGCTGAAAAGATATGAACGTTATTACTCCAAACTTTCTGAATGCTCTGTAATGGGATGTACAGTACAGTATAAAAACAGATAAGTACAGTATTGCGTTAAAGTAAGAAATTTCACCATCAAAATCTGGTCGCTAATCACTTCTTCCCCTGTCCCTCTAGATGAGGACGTACAGAACACTACATATCATCTGTGCTGTTTATTCAAATTACTTTCCCGGTTTTTATATAACAGAGAAAATAAGGCGATTGGTTAAAAATGATCCCTTCCAAGATTTTTACATCTTTGGACTTAAGGGACCTTGAAACGTCGAAAAATGCAAAAAGTTAAGGGTTTTACTTTTTCTGTATTTATGAATGTTAGCGTGTGTGGAGGTACGATTTTGTTCACCTACTTTGAAATTTAATAACTCCTGTATCTTTCGTCGAAAATTTGTAAGTTTGCAAAGAGGTTTGTGAATTGGGAAGAAATGTTTCTTAGAAATTTTCATGAAAATCAGACCATTAGTTCAAGAGATATTATGGGAGTGGAACCATATTCCAAAAAGTTTCCAAGTTACAAAATGTTTTAGAAGCTTGTCCCTACCCTCAAAATTAAATCTTTTTTCCTTTTTTTTATAATAATTAATAATATAAAAGTTATTTTTTAATATCGTATTGTAAAGGATGACGCCATGCACAATTTTAACTTCGTGGTAATGTCTCACAAGTTAGTGTTTCTTAAACAAGTATTTTTTGCCGGGAAAGTTACGCGATTTGTTGCTGGATTTTATATTCTATAATACCTTTTTGATATGTAATTGCTTCTCATGTGTGTGACCAATAAAATCAATGTACGTTTATTGTGATTCTGTGAGAAATATTTTGCTGTCCCGTTTATCAAAACACTGACCAATGAAAGGTTCACCTAACCACAACAAATATTATAGAGTTGAGACACTTGATAAGTGATCTACCGTAAGATTAAAAATTGGCCCTTATATATCTTTCTTAGAATAGTGTTCCCTTATGAAGACCACTGCTTTAAAATTACTGCCGACACGGCACTTGTTTAAACAGACTAATACTGTTCAGTGCTCTGTTAACGAGAGTTCCGCTAATGTAAAACATAAGGAAGAAAATTGGGAAGATGGGAAAGTGTTTTAAGTTAACGTTATCCAATGTTCCATTAAGCGAATTCGACTGTGCATATACAGTGAAACCTGACTAACCCGAATCGGTCAGGGGAAAAAAAAAAAAAATTCGGACTTCGAGTTACGGAAATTTGGCTAAAATTAAAGATTTTGTTCGTCGGTTTATTGGTGGCAGATAATAATCTATCCATAGGATGAGCATTGAACACGAGACCGTGTTATTTATCTAACACCTGGCTTTTTCCACCTTTATTGGTTGATCAACTAATTAAGATGGAAAAAGCCAGGTGTTTGATAAATAACACGGTCTCGTGTTCAATGCTCAATATACAGTAAAAACACGGTTTCAAGAACATTTAAACTATTTTTTTATCCATAGGATATTTGCGTGGGTTTCATTACGTAGAATATTCGTGTGAATGTAAACCTCTCGGTGTTGTTCAGAAATTCGAAAACGCTTAACCGAATGGGTAAATAAGCTACCGAGAAAAAGTCTCCCGAGTGATGGATCAGTTCACTCCTAGGTGTTTAGTAAGGATTTTTTTAATTGCACTATTTCGCACCTAGAATCGATTTGTTTTTTTATTTTTTTTATCACAAAAGTAGCTCTTTATGATTGCTATATTTTTTTAAATTTTGCCTCAAAGGATAAAGTTTTTACGTAGAATTCGGCTATAATCGATTTTACTTTCCCGACTCTTATATATAACATAGTTATATTATATATTTTGAATCAGAATACTTTTGATTGCCACTATTTATTATTAATTTTATATAATACATTTCAATAATGCTTATAGCGTGCTTTAAAGCAATTTAAAGTAAAGAAATTATCGTTATTAAAGATAATGTGTTATATAATGATTATTATTTAATTTATTGGTAAAATCATTAGTTTAAATTTACAAAATAAAATTACAAAATGCAAATATAAAATATTTAAAAAATTGCCAAAATGAAACTTTAAAAATAAAAAATTAATAGATTATTTAATTCTGTAAATAAATAGATATATAAAATTTCTTTAAAATCTTTAAATTTTATTTGAATATTAAAAAGTCGAGGGGGTAGGAGATCGTATGTTATATCTGGAGTAGGGTCAAACTTAATGACGACTTTACTCGTTATCAGCATTTACAATTTTTTATAAAACCCATCCCTCTCAAAATCAAGCTTTTTGTCATTTTATAATAATTATAAAAAAATTTGATAATAAAATATCATAACAGATGGCGCCATACGCGCAGTCGTAAATGTCGCCGGGAAAGTTAAGTAACTCATTGCTGGATTTTTAAAAATTGATTTATCAAAAATCCATATTATGTTAGTCAGTCAAAGAAATCCATCATCAATGAAAAAAATTTTAGATTCGAATGGCAATTACATTATCTAGGTCACACGCTATATGGAAGCCACCACGTCTCAATGTTATATGACATTGATGTTTATTTTTAGTCGTACGTGTTTCCCGCAATTTATAGAAAGTTTCTGATTAATTTATTCGATAGATC
Organism: Centruroides vittatus; assembly: GCF_030686945.1. Classification (NCBI taxonomy): domain Eukaryota; kingdom Metazoa; phylum Arthropoda; class Arachnida; order Scorpiones; family Buthidae; genus Centruroides; species Centruroides vittatus. The sequence continues at coordinate 502,904 of NW_027122041.1, forward strand.
AATGGTATTCAAACATTTTAACTGCGATTTTAAGATAATTTTCCGCGACCCATAGATTGAATACCACTGCGATAAGTGAACATTAAGAATTTCATTTAACAAAAAATTAAAATTAAAATTAAAATTTCGGAGGGTTTATGCAAATATTTTATCAAAACCCCATTCGTGTTAAACAGTTCGACTAATTTGAGTTAATCAGTTTGATTTAACATGTAAATCCCAATGCTAGACGATCGAGGGAAGTAAATGAATTCGTGTTATCCCGGTTCGAGTTAACCACTTTCCACTGTACATACATATATTACAAATTAGTATAATATAAATTTAAAGTGTATAAATTCTTACCAAACTGAACGCAGAAATTTCATAATTTTTATGTAAGTAGTTTGCCTTTTGCTTGAGAAACTGTTTAATTTTTTAAAATATTCGTACGTTTCATTTACTGACATCGCCATTATTTTTCTAGCAGAAATGCCGTAATATAAAGAAAAAAACGCAAGGCACAAGAAACAATTATAAGACAATTTAGATAAGTTAAGCCGATAAGAGTTTTTAAATTACAGTCGACACCCAGATAACTCGACACCACCGGTTAAGTAGTCACTTTTCTGTGGTCCCAACCGACTTACATAGGCATTAATGCAGTGGTTTCCAACCTTTTTGTACCTGCGCCCCCCTTTAAACAAAAAAAATTGTTGCGCCCCCCTAATTTTTCTAACAATCTAATTTCATAAATACTCAACTGATATTATAATTTATTTAATGGGCTACAAAATAATATACAATATTATGTAAAAATATATATATAAAAAAATAATTATTTATTATAAGAAATAATAATTTTAAATGTAATAAAAACAAATCTTACAAAAATACAAAAAAAAAAATATATAATTAATACAACATTATAAAAATTTAATGCGATGGTTGAGCTGCATGCCCCCTTGCAACAGCTTCGCGCCCCCTAGGGGCGCGCCCCACAGGTTGGAAACCACTGCATTAATGTTAAAAAACTCCGGTTTACTCGACACCGTTTAACTCGTCACCACTGGATAAGTCGACATACTTTTGCTGTCCCACACTCCGTTAACTCGTCACCCCTCCTGTAAAAATGAATTCACTCCGCACGTGTGGTGCGAACTCATTTTTTTTTCAGGAGGGGGACTCGATTTATTTATTAATGTAAAATTAATATATTTAATGATATAATAATATAATATTAATATATATATATATATATATATATATATATATATATATATATACATATTAATAAAAATGCCTTAACATTTTATGTTTTTTATGGATAAAATAATAACAGATAAACAAAAAGAAAATATACTATCTATATCAACGTCACACCAGAATCCAATTTTGCATTTTCTCATGCTAGAAGCATTAAGAATCCTTAGACGTTACTTGCCAACAATTGACAATAGCGAAGATGATGTTTTCGAGGCGTTCGTGATCGTTGAAAAAGAAAGTCGAGACAGTTAAGTGCTCAAAACAAACAACACTAAACGAATTTTTCAGTTTTTCATCTACAGAGTAATTGCAAATGGAGAACACAATGTATTGTAAGCCTACACTACTGTATAACTCACTACTGTGTTTTATTAATTGCAGTTTTGTGGTTTGTTTTTTCCAACTTCGCTTTAGTCGTCACATCGGATAACTCGACACATTTCCACTTCCCCTTGAGGTGTCGACTTATGCGGAGTCGACTGTATTTAATTTTAAGGAATTCAGACCCTTTAACAAGCTCTGCCCTCTCGTGCCAAAAATTATAAATATTTGATGACAAATATTGTTATTTAATTTTGAATATGAAGTAATTTTACACCGTACGGTACATAATTGCTAGACTGTTTAATCAAATTTTTCTTTCGTGTACTTAAATTATAATTTAAAAATACAAAAATGAACAAGTACAGAAAGAGCATTAATGGCATAATTTCATTTTTTTTTTTAATTTATGACAAAATATTAGAAGCTAGCAGATGAATCGGCGTTGCTCGGGCAAAAAATAACAACAGCAAAGATTAAGATTATTAGATTATTTCGTACTTCTAACCCTTATATTATATTATAGTATTTCATTTACATTTAGAAAGGTTTATCACGCCGAGTGCCCAATCTAACACATTTTAAAAGTTCTTAAAATTGTGTACAGTAGAGGAATAAAGAATTCTTAATATATTAGAAATAATTAGGTTTTCGTCTTCCGACGCTAATTAGAGAAATTTTAGATGAGACTAAAAATATGTTCGATTTCCCGTAAAACGCTAAAAACCGCATCTAAAATAGTACAGTAGAAGCCAAGTTTTTCAGAGTAATCTGTAACCCTCTCCCCCGTGGGGAGGAATTTTCAAAAATCCTTTCTTAATGTGCATTCTCATGGCGTACCCTAACTGTGTACTAAATTTCAGCTTTCAACTCCTAACCGTTTGGGCTCTGCGCTTATTATTATTATGTTGGGTTATGTGAGATATACTCGGTTAACACTGGTGGCTGTATACTATGCCGGACCAAAGTCAAGGCATAGTAACCAAAACAAAAATTAAAGAAGTGTATCAGTGTATGTCTGTATTCAGTAATTTCCTAACGATATGACATGTATTATTGTGTGAATCTACGATGTAGTTGTCTGTATGCTGTCATGTTTGTTTCGAGTTTTGTGATGGTGTAGTAAGTACGGATGATAAACTCGTTCATTTCTATTGACCATTTCATCCGTTGGCGTGGTTTTCCAGCCTTTGTGGTCTGTGGATGCATTGCCACAGAAACACCAAGGCTAGGTTGGTTCCTCAGATCTGTTGAGGGCATTGCAGTAGCCATGCTTGGGCCGATGCTGCTTTCGCCTCCGGTAACCAAGGGAGACTGTGGCCTATTTTTCGAACGTGAGCCTCTGCCTAACAAGGTTCGCGTTCGTGGGTATTATTATTATTATCAACCCGTCTTGATTATAAGATGAAGTATTTCTATTAAAATATTTTAAATCATTGACATAAATAAATGAATTATTGTATTTACACAATAATTAAATTCGTATATAAATTTAGAGAATGCAATTAATTCATACTCTTATTAAATATTTCATACAAGTTTATAATTCAGATTAAAGTAGATATAAATTGTATTTTAGTTTTTTAATTGGTACCGGTACTGTACATATCTTTTTCGTTTATACATAAATCAGTTTAACTGTAAATTAATCGTAGGAATTTTATTTCATAAAAAATGAAGACTTCAAACTCTAGAATAATTTTTAATAATTTCTTTTCTACACTTTTAAAACTTTTTGCAAGTCAACAATTATGATATATAACAGGCTGAAAGAGATGAAATAATGAAGTGACGGTCATAAATATGGGACGGCTTCCTCCAAATAATCTTAAAAATACATGAATAATACAAATACAATATGTTATTTGATTATTTCATAAATGAAATACGTTTTAAAATGAATAATTTTATTGTCGGAACGAAGTGACGACTAAGGGCTGTTTCACACTGTCACCGACCGGTCCGACCGGTCCGACCCGCCCGAGCCTATAATCGGGCCGACTAGTAGTAAAAGAATTCACACTGAGTACGATTATGTCGGTGGCCGACTCGTAAGAACCAATCGGAACGCGTCTTACAGATCAGAACACTAGCCAATCGTGGTAAGTTTTTCAATTTAAACAGAAAACACGGCCGTCTTTATAAGGTTGTCGTGTGTTCGCGGGCTAACGACACCATTTTAGCATTTTTAATGTCGCTTTCTCTTGTAAATGAAATGTATTATGGTGAATTAAAGTAATTCGTTTTGTTAATATCGATGAATGCCTGCGTATTTCTTAATAAAGTTGTTCTTAAACGAAGCAAATAGACGGAAATAAAAAATCGTTCGTAACTTTTAAACGGTTGATCGTAAGTAATTTTTTTTAATACCAATCGATTCAGCGTATCAAATTACATTTAGATATGTCTACGTCTATTCGTTAATATGAAGTTTAAGACTATTTTTTAGCTGGATACCTTTCGCTTTACTCTAACCAATTATTTTTTTCAATGTCGCGTTTATAATCGGCTCGCCGAATATCATAAAGCCATGGATATTTTCTGACTTCGTTTATTAAAGCTTCCGAGAAAACTTTACCTTCCGCCATTTTCTAACTTCGGATAAATCTAAACTCTGATTGGTTATAGCTTCGAAGCTCTCATTGGCTGTAGCTCACCGACTGCTCCGACGCGACTACAAATATTTAACTTTTTAAATCTGTCCGACTGGAACGACCAGTCGGTCGACCGACTGCTGTTGCCATGGCAATACGACTAGGAGTCGGACCGGTCGGCCCAGTCGGTCATAGTGTGAAACAGCCCTTATAGTCGTTGACAAGGAATGCATTGAAGTCAACTATTAGGGCTGTTTCACACTATGACCGACTGGGCCGACCGGTCCGACTCCTAGTCGTATTGCCATGGCAACAGCAGTCGGTCGACCGACTGGTCGTTCCAGTCGGACAGATTTAAAAAGTTAAATATTTGTAGTCGCGTCGGAGCAGTCGGTGAGCTACAGCCAATGAGAGCTTCGAAGCTATAACCAATCAGAGTTTAGATTTATCCGAAGTTAGAAAATGGCGGAAGGTAAAGTTTTCTCGGAAGCTTTAATAAACGAAGTCAGAAAATATCCATGGCTTTATGATATTCGGCGAGCCGATTATAAACGCGACATTGAAAAAAATAATTGGTTAGAGTAAAGCGAAAGGTATCCAGCTAAAAAATAGTCTTAAACTTCATATTAACGAATAGACGTAGACATATCTAAATGTAATTTGATACGCTGAATCGATTGGTATTAAAAAAAATTACTTACGATCAACCGTTTAAAAGTTACGAACGATTTTTTATTTCCGTCTATTTGCTTCGTTTAAGAACAACTTTATTAAGAAATACGCAGGCACTCATCGATATTAACAAAACGAATTACTTTAATTCACCATAATACATTTCATTTACAAGAGAAAGCAACATTAAAAATGCTAAAATGGTGTCGTTAGCCCGCGAACACGCGTACACACGACAACCTTTCAATGACGGCCATGTTTTCTGTTTAAAATTGAAAAACTTACCACGATTGGCTAGTGTTCTGACCTGTAAGACGCGTTCCGATTGGTCCTTACGAGTCGGCCACCGACATAATCGTACTCAGTGTGAATTCTTTTACTACTAGTCGGTCCGATTATAGGATCGGTCGGGTCGGACCGGTCGGACCAGTCGGTGACAGTGTGAAACAGCCCTAACTCTAGAAACAGTTGTCCGATTTTGATGAAATTTTCTAGGACGACTCATCGTCACTCAAGGATGAACTAATTAAAAACTCAACTCTCAAAAATGATCCATTTTTGTATAACTGGAGATAGGGGTCAAAACGAAGATCGCGTTTTTCTTCAGTATGGATCATTTTTGAGAGTTGAAATTTTAAATAGTTCATCCATGAGTGATGATGAGTCGTCCTAAAAAATTTCATCAAGATCGGACAACTCATTCTAGAGTTATAATGTTGACAAGGAATGCATGAAGTCAAGTGTTAGTAGCTTCCTGCACGCACGTGTAGAAGCGTCATCTAGTGGTCGGAAAATATGACAAACATTAAAACGGTAATTTTGAAAGGTAAATGTTATTGCTAACTAGATACACGACAACAAATATAAAGAATCTTTATAGACTAATAAGTTTAAAAAGTTTTCTTTTTAAAACGTGGAGTAGCAGGGATCAATATTGACGGCTTTACGATCCATTCTCTCCTTCGTCTTCCTTTCGTTAGTACAAAATTTCTATCTCTAAATGGAGAAGCTACACAGAGACTCCAGATTGAGATGAAGTCGCTCAAATTCATCATTATCGATGAAATGTCAATGATTGGCGCAAGAATGCTTTACATGATCGAGAGAAGATTGAGGGAGATAAACCCCGAGAAAGATGAGCCGTTTGGTAGATTCTTTATCTATTTGTTTGGTGATTTTCGTCAGCTTCCTCCTGTTAATGATACTCCTCTCTACGCGAGTGTTTTTTACAATGTATTGTCCCAACAAGGTAGGGACCCTGTTGGGACATTACATTACATTCGCATTTGATTCTTTTGAGAAATTCATTGAACTTAGTAATTCTCATAGACAAAATAGCAGAGATAGTTCCTTCACAGATGTCTTACATCTAGCTTCGAGTGATTTCTCTGATACAAATCTGAACATTCTGACGACAAGAAATCGAGCCTGTTTATCCAGAGATGAACTTGATCAATTCCAAACGGCAGTAGAGCTATATCCAACAAACGAGCAAGCTAAACAAAGCAATGAAGACTACTTGCAGTCAACTGGATGCCCTCTTGCTTATATAGCATCTGAAAACTCTCCAGATATTGCCCCGCCTGCGTCCAAGGATGACTCAGCTCTTGGTCTCTCCAAGTATTTGAATCTCTCAGTTAATGCCAGAATCATGCTGAGAGTCAACTTATGGGTGCAAGGAGGTCTCGTCAATGGTTCACTAGGAACTATACGCTACATTATATATGCTCCTAATGCTCGCCCTCTAGCTCTTCCTCTGTTTATTTTAGTGGAATTCGATAGCTATCAGGGACCTTTCATCTATGGTAATCTGTTTCCAATAATCCACATAATACGCTCTTCGGACGATTGCGATCTCGTAGACAGTTTCCCCTTACCTTAGCATACTCGATGACTATACATAAATCGCAGGAATTAACTCTTCCAAAAATCAAAATAGATATAGGGAAAAAGGAGACAGCTATCGGTCTTACCTATGTTACATTGAGTCGAGTGAAAAAAAAAAAAAAACTGACTTAGTATTTTTAAAGAGTTACAGATTGACTCGTAGCGATCTTTATTGTAAGTTTAAGGCCCGTAGTGATAGCCAGAATTTCATGAAACGTTGGCATAGCAATTAATTAATGGCTTATTCTGACCTTATATTTGTACCTTTAAATGATCCAATAGAAATCAAATATATTGTTGAGAACGAATGATTCTTTGTTTTTTTCCCTTCATAATCTAAAACAATCATTCTTAACAGGGCCGCCTAGGCGGGAGTCCATGAGAAGTTTGCCGGGACCTCCAAATAATGCAAAATTTCCTTCAGAATATAATAAAAATAAAATTGATGTATAACCGAATATCGTATTTAAAAATGAAATAAGAAAGATAAAGTTTTCCTATTTATTTATTTATTTTTTCTTATTTCTTCCTACATACAACTTTGTTAGTACAGAAGAAATAAATGCAAATATGCTACTTACACCACAGTATTTACTTTTGTTATTCCAAAGTAATTCTAAGAAACTATTAATGCTTGGAATTTTAAAAATAATTAGGAAAAATAGTAGGCTTAGTAGTAGGCTTTAAAAATTTAAATATTTTTGCAAAAGATATGCAAAATCTCTTCCACAAGTTGTGGGTGTTTTAGTTTAGTTTTAGCATCGACTTTGGATCGATTTATTGACATGTTTCTTATTTTTTGTTAAAAATTAATGAGTTTTCGTGTTTAATTGTGAAGTTTGAATGTTATTTAAATAGATAATGAAATAATAAAGTTATGATTTACATTTATTATATAAAAAATAAAGTAATAATAAAAAATCAATTTATTATAGATAATTTAACAAATATAAATTATTATTAAAAAATGGGGGTCACAAAAAAATTATGAAATATTTGGTGGGCCGCGAGTATAAGAAGGTTAAGAACCACTGTACTAGAAAATAAAGGTGCGAGCAGCTTCGTTCCGACTACACGCTAATACAGCGTTACTTAACTAGTTTAAGTTAATTTAAAATTTTTCCAATTATTGTTTTTACATAAAAGATTAAATTTTAAGTTTCTCTGTGTCCGGGAATCATGTCAAATGTTTCTGACATTCTTATCTATCTGGACCTGGGTCGGAATATCATATCATTAGCCTATCGCTCTGGAGATCTGACATCGAATCTGGCGATCAACCTCAAAAATTTTTCATAAACAGCCCTTTCCAGATGTATTGGGCATCTGATCATCACCATCTTGCCAGCTTCATTGTAGACCTGGTCGGACACACGATAGAGTTGAAAATAGAGCCTGTTAGTGCCCATAGAACGGAAAGAGGGGGAAAACATAAGACTAGAGGGAACGAAAGTAATTTGGATTAAAATTAAAGATGCCAAGTTTTTATGAAGGGAAAAAGGGAGGTGCTAAAAGGACAACTCGTTCATTTTTCAGAACATTTTCAAACAATTCTTTAAAAAATACTGAGTCGATGAGATTGACAGTTATTTGGAAAAATCAGAACAGTTGGCAACCCTATCAAAATAACGTTTAATATTATTCACTATAAGTAACCATTATAGTCTTTTGTGGAAATATCAATTAAACCTGTTAAATTAATTAATACTATCGAATATTTAATGATTATATCATGTTATAAATTCCGATATTCTTTAGATTTCCAACTTCATTGATCTTTTGATTCAAAATTATGAAAAATCTAAAAAAATTATAATTTTAAAATTGAGTTGTTATGAAGTTATTAAAATTCCTTTAGGAAAACGGTTTAGTTTCATTGAAAGGTATAAACTTTTTCAAAAATATTACAAATACTATAATTCTGTTAAAAATTATAAAAATGTATTTAAAAATTAATTTAAAACTCAAACTTAATTCTTAAATAATACATAAATAATACTACTGAAATTTGTCAGGATTATTTATTAAATTTTATGTATTAATATATATACAAACTTTTATACATTACGTACAGAAATGGAGATGGTATGCAAACCGTTATATGCTTTCTTTATTGTGCTGCAATTTTCAAAAATTGCAGGCTTATAAATTTCCACTGGCATCAATCCATTTCTCTGTGTATCTGTCTGCATATCCTTCCTTAATCTCGAGAACGGAGTTACATAGATGAAAATCGAAACCAGATATGGAAAGCTTAGTGGAATGAGACCCGTATTAACTATATACGAACTTCCCGTTTGGGCCGGAAGTCACCGTTTCTTCAAAAATTTTCTCCTGAAAGAGCGGCATGAATAGATGACCGGCATGACTTCATTGTTAACAGGAAAAGTATGATATACAGGGACAAGACAATACTAAAATTGAAAGCGTTGTGACGAAAAATTGCAGTCATTGTGACGACGTCACAATAAATAATTGCTCGTTTCTTTTGATTTCCATCATACTCTAACTTTGCATACTTTTTATAAGTCATTTTCTTTGTTCTCATATCAAAGAACTTATATAGGGCCTATAATTAATTTCTGCCCTTGAAAATTTTGTACTTTGTCTGTATGCCATTATTTCTTATTACAGGGATGTTAAGTCAGTCTCCACACCTTTTTATTTCATTTCATTTTACGAAAGCCTCAAATTATTCTTCTGTTTGTCGTTTTTGAAAATAAATAACATAATTTATTTAACTTTATGTTTCCATTTCCATTATATTATGGTGAGCAACTTAGAAAGTTAACATAAGTTCAAGCCTATGGATTTAAATTATATTAAGTTATAAAACTAATTGCATAAAACATACTGTAATTTAAAAATTGTAAATTGAAATCCATGCAAATTAAATAAAACTTAACTTCGCAATATATATTATGGAATATTTAAAGATATTATTAAGATATATTTAATCCTCTCTATTATATCGACAGCATAGAAATGGTTAAATATATATTAATAAAATTATGTTTTTAACATTATATCTTATAGGTCCACAATCGAACCTCTGTCAAACGGATCCGATATAAAACTAAAAACCTGTAAAAACGAAAATAAATCTTGGAAAGGAACGGTTTTCTACGTAAGATACTTTCATATTTTATAAACCGGAAACCTGTCTAACCGGAAAAGAAAGACTTTTAGGTTTTAATTGCGTAACAACCCGAGTAAAGAGGAACTTTTAGGTGTAACGGCAGCTAAATTCTATATTATAATTAAAGAACACCGCTTTTCAAATTTTTCTTTGTCTACATGAATAAAAATATAACAATTTATAAAATAGAAAATTCTAATCTGTAGTATTACGTTACGTTTTAGACAGGTTACTATACAGTATTAGGTATAGCCTTTATTCTTATACATTAGACGAATGTGGATTGGACGAAATATTCGATTGGTAAATTTAAATTTTCTCTTATTGGTACATTTTATTTCTGTGAGATCAATTTATTTATTTGCATTGTTTTATGAAAACAAGTTTAATTCTATTGGTCCTCTGTTTTATACACCACGCCTTTAAAATATGCTACACAACAGTTTAAATACTATGGAGACAGTTATCGATTCAGTAAACAATCTGAACAACTCTCAATTTCCTAAATATCAAGATTTTAATAAATGGATGAACAATAATTTAATTAATATTCTACTCCGTTATTTAGAGGTAAGCAATTTCAAATACAATAGTTAAAAATTATATAAAATTGTATAAAAAAGTTATATCTTAAATATAAGTCTATAGAAATTTAAATGTTATTGTTAAATTAATTTTAATTATTCGCATATATTAGTTTTTTATTTATTTATATTTATTAATTGTACATAAATCGAAAAAATATTTGTTTTTTGTTTTGTTTTTATTTAAAAAATGTATCTAAAATATGAGATTTGCGAATATCTAATAATTTAATTTAATTTCTAACATTGATAATATGTTTAGAAATCACTTTATATATAAATAATTAGCAAACGAATATATTTTTTACGGAGTTGCAGGCTTTAAGCCTGCTTAGTACTAACATACTTTATAACTTCCAATATATTAGGTACTTAAATCAAGAATTAAGATCCCTAGCCCCTATCTCTCGAGAAAATCAACAAAGTCTTGCACCTCTTGGATGCAACATTTTACTGATCCTTCTCTTAGAGATCTTGTATCCATATCTTCACCCACGGGTTGTAAGACGACTCTGCTGGATTTATTTACTTTTATGTTTTAGTTTAAAAGATAATTTATAAATAAATGTAAATTTTTCAAATATGCAATATATATTTATTCACAATTTTAATATTCAAAGAGGTGAAAATATTAAAAACCATTTATTTAGAACTGATTCTATTACATTAACTTCAAGGATTGATTTTCAGAAAATTTTCTTAAATGCTTTTCTGATCGATTCAACGTTTTTATATCGTGACACTAAACATCTTCCATTTTTATATTCTAAAACACATTACATATTATAAAAACGTTCTATTGCACGAATATCCAGCAATTATATAAACATTTAAAGGCTACTTTACCAATAGAATTTTTCTGTCCTTGGTTTCATAAATCATTTCTGTAAAAGTTTAATGTTTATACAGAAATCCTAGTACTAAATATATTGATATTGGAATTTTATAAGCGAATAAATATTTATTTATTTATAGAATCTTTTAAAATATATTATTATAATGATATTCTAATCGAATTTTTATTGAAATATTTATCAGGTTTGAAATTGTAAAATCGGTAAAAAGTATAGGTAAACAATTTGTGAATAAGTTAAAGACGGTTATTTTTTCATATAGGAATAAAACGAAAATATACTATTTATTAATTTAACTTTAGAAATATTTGATTTTTTAAAAATTTATTGCATTTCATAGAGATCGGCGAGATACATTTTTTTTTTCTTCTAACGAACTACTGACCTAGTTTCAGCCCAAGTCGATGCTTGTAAATTTTAAATTATTGTGGAAACTATTAAAAATATAAAACATAAAATAAAATAATATAAAGTTCTACGGAAAAAACTAAGAGGACTAGTTAAAAACCTGCTAATTCTTCCAAATTTTAAGGCTTTAGGTAATAATAAATAGCATTACACCGAGAATATATGCTGTTCGTTGAAAACAATCATAAAGTATTTAAAGTATATCATCGATTATAGAGTAAATTGATCGATATGATTGATAACAGTGTTCATCATCAAGAAAGTGTAACCTTTAATAGAATCATTTTCATGATTATCAGTAGTAGTATCGTAAAAGCCTACACCCATTCCTCACTTATGTTGTTGAGATGTTGACCCAATTGCCATTCTAATAGATAGCATAATAGGCATAATTGTTGCTTAATCATCTAATGCTTCGCGCTATATATCTAGTCAGCCAGTTTAGTAAAGTAGTATGTCTATTGAAGATCAAAATTCTTGGAGATTAAATATATACTGTACATCTTCCTACAGCATATCTGTCTAAGTTTTGAGTGTGTTCAACATCCACATCTGTGTTTTGATATAGATTTGAATTATTAACACGTACATTTTTTACCGTATTTTCGCAGAATGACCGGCATGCCGGTTAAAGTGCGACTAAAATTTAAAATTAATCAGATCTAACAAAACTAGTCGTTAATTAAACGTTAAAGAAAACATTCTTCCAAGTACAATAAAATAATCCCATTGTAATTTGATCGACTTAAAATCAGGAAGATAGCTTTTGTTTACAAGACAAAAAACAATCAACGATTTATTGACATTAGTAGTAGTAGTAGTAGTTGTTGTTGTTAGTCAGTAAAGGCTACGCTGACCATATGCCCTGACCATAAAAATAGTACCTTCTTCTCAAATTTCACACAAAGGCGATATGTTAATCGGTGTAAGCTGAGATAATTTACAGTGAGTTTCTTAAATTTAATATGTTTAGGATTTATGGGTAATTAAGTCCTTTACAGATGAGCCTGACCCAAAATGGAATCGTTCAAAATAGGTGAAGAATGGGGAATGACATTTCGACATGTACTGTACAGTACATACAATACAATCCATAATAAACTATAAGATCAGGATCGGGTTCAAACTCAGATTATTTACAGCGATTAAAGTGTTGTCTTCTGGCTAATTATTTTTTCGCGTTATTCTAGAGACAAAAATGGCAAGTGTCTGCCTTTAATTGGATCCACTCCGTCGTCCATCCCTCACGAGTAAGTTGATCTGGGTACAGTTATAAGTTAGAATAATATTAATTTCCCTAAAGGAACCGCGGATAGGTCAGACCGCCTGAAACCGCGACGGCATTTCAACGGAGACCGCGTTGTTTAGGGTCACGCTAATAGAAATGTTGATCCTTTATTCTCTATTGTATCTTCCGTTTTTGTATACCCGTGTAACTTTTCTTTTGTCTATTAAATATGTTACTCTATTTTAAGTAAAAATTAATTACAAAAAACATGGCCGGCGTTATTACATTTAATAATATAAAAAATATAATACGACATCACAAAGTTAAAACTTTGTGATGTCGTATTATATTTTTTATATTATTAAATGTTACTCTATGTATTGCCGACTCCGTATCAACGACCTCACTAACTTTTCAGACTCGCTTATACCCTACGCCATCTCCTGACGCGACGCCGGTAAGAAGGGCCGAGCTCACCGCTCTGCCCCCTCCGTTCACAATGCACTATGCTATGGTCAACAACATGAATTGTAGTAGAACGGATTTAAAATAAATATATTAAAAATTTTCTTGTTTATCCATTGTTTTTCTTATTTTTATTAATTTATCCATGAATAAGTAGTTTTATCTTTATAAATATAAGAAATGGCTGTAAATACTAGATGCGAGCATATGAAATGTGTGAATATGTAATTTCTACTTTACTTACTTTTGATAAAAATTTCAGAAAATTTAATACAGTCATTTAAATTTATAAAAAAGTGCTAATTCATTAATTACTTTTAATAGTATAATTTTTTATTATTAATATTTCCCCAGAATGTAGTGCCATCGCGTAATATTTCATTAGTTTTCAGTAGTTGAAGATATCTTCTTGCTGCTAAAAGAATCTGGGATGAAATCCGATTAATCATGGTATCATTCTCCATTTGTCATATATACTGGCTGACTTTATTGAATGCAAAGTGTTATTATAATCGAAGAAATTCAGACTGACCATATAGCCATTGTAGAGCTCGCGTGATTCTACATCATATCCATTATCGTTATACGAATTATAGTCCTCGAGACACGGATTTTTATAATATTTGTTCCTCAAACGAACATTCCACTTAGTTTTGGAACCACTTAGTTCCTCAAGTCCCGATTGGTCGCTCACCTGTTTCCAGGGGAAATTCGAAGGTCTCTCAGGTTCAAGAAAGGTCGACGTCACATTCCGATCGAATGATCTTTGAGGTTCAAATAGTTTAAATTCTTTTATTAATTTATTGGCATGGAAGAGTTAAGACGAGTATGGACCTCACACCATTGTGTCACACGTTACGAAACCATAGCAGAAAAGTTAAAATTTTATTTTTAATATTTGTTTAAAAATGAAAATAAAAATGTAAGCATATATATTTATATACTTATTTTTTGTTACTAATACATAATTTTTTTTCCCTAGGAAGAGTCCTCAATGATATCAAAACGCAAAATAAAAGCGTCTACAGGAAACATACTGTTTGATGCATTTCAAAGAAGAAAGGACGATTCGTATCTCAAGAAATTCATTCATGTATTTTGGCCATTAATTACATTATTGAAAGTGTACGGTTTAAATATAGAACAAGATAGAATTTCTTGTTATAGTGTATTTGTAACATTTCTTGTATTTATTCGAATTTTAATTTCAGTGGCAAACGAGGTAATGTACGTAATAAAACATCAGCGGTTGGTAATGATTATAGAACATGGTTGTGAACTTATCTCTATAATTAGCCCCTTTATTTCTTTCATGCATTTTTATTCTTCACGCAAAAAGCTCAAAAATATATTTCGGTTGTTAGATTTTTCGCTGTATATTAAAAAATTAAGAATATGGAAAAAGAAGGATTTTTATGTCTTTTGGCTATTATTTATGGAATTCTATTGACATCGCTAAGAATATTAGATTTAAGAACTTACGATAGAGAAGTTTATTTTGAAAGATATATGTTCGATGTAGACATAACACAGTTATCAAATATGACATGTGATGGTCTTGTTATTGCTGATTTTTTAACATATATATGGATAATTGTTGTACCAAAAGTTCTATTTTACGTTCTATTTTCATCACTTTGTAATTTTATTAAGATAGAATTTCTTTCATTCAATAAACGTATACATAATTTGCAAGAATGTACTTGTTCTAGAGGAAAAATTATCAAATTGGCTTATCATTATATAAATGCATGCGAAGCAGTTTTAATAATTGATAGCATTTATTCCTCATTACTATTTTGGTGGTTTGCTGGAGCATTAATTGATATCACATTCTCATGTTTCGATATTATTGAAAAAACCGATTTTCTCGAAACTCTGATTGAAAAAATATATTACGTTTCTATAATATTTTTTGAGAGTGCATTCTTTATCATCTTAACAGTTCAAGCATCAGATGTTACGTTAGAATCTCAAAAAGAGATTAATCAATTGTTTAGGCTCTCTACTTATTCTATGAATTATTGCCCTGAAGATAGGGAAGCGAGTCGAATTCTTCTGTTGAGATGTAATCTACTACCGCCCCAATTTACAGCTTGGAAAGCTTTCTATATTACAAGATCTTTCATTTTTACTGTATTCGGATTAATATCTACATATTTGATTGTGTTATTTCAATTACAAGCACCTCCTGGTAGCAAAAATTCAGAGGAAACTTGAATTCTTCTATTTTATCTGCATTATTTTTGTAAATTTCATACACATTTATTTTACTGATTTATACATTTTTAAAAACTCGTATTATTTATATTTATTTTAATAAATTTAAAATTATAAAAATTGTAAATATATTATTGAATCTATATATATCTATATCTATATATTGTAAATATATTATTGAATCTGTACCGGTAAATATTGCATTCGCAACAAGAAATAATATAAAATTTAAAAATATAATGTAAGTAATGTAAAATCATATAAAGTCAAATATAAAATTTAAAAACATCTACGTTTTCAATAAGTAATTATGTATAAATGAAATACAAAGAAATAAATAAACCCAAAGATCAGCGTTGGTCTTCAAGATAGTCTTGTAATTACTTGTATTAATAATTTGTATACAATACAAAATTTGTACATGCAAATAAATATAAATAAGGATTTAACAATATTTTAATAAATATCCGTATTCAGTTGTCTTAATTCTGTATCATTATCATTGCAACAAAAAAGAAATAAATGAACATATTGTACGTATACGACTGTGCAAAGTGACTAGGGAACCCTGTGCAAGGGATCCAAGAGACTTTTTGTTTATATCGAATCAGGAGCAGGGCCGGATTATCGAATAGGCAAAGTAGGCAAATGTCTAGGGCCCGTAATTCGGAGGGGCCCGGCTTCAGTAGCCATTACCTAAAAAAAAAAAAAAAAAAATCAACAGCCATCCGTGCGTCAGAAGTAATCTCCGCCACGAGATCTCTCGCACCATCTAGAAATATTCCTGGGTGACACCACGATATCCGCACCGGGTGTCACCCATGCTAGCTACGCTAATGTCACATTATATAAGATTTGTTTAGAAGCAACTTATTTAAATGGGGCCCCAATTTAAATTTTGTCTAGGGCCCGCTAGAGGCTTAATCCGGCGCAGATCAGGATTAATAATTAAATGTATTTAACATTATATGTATATATAAACATATATACAAATTTGTTTTAAATTAATGGTTTCATAGTATAACCATTATATTCTTATTCCGTTTATTTATTTTTCGAAAAAAAGATGAAAATTTGTATTTTGCATCGAAAATAACCATTACACATTAAAAGATTTTTTGTATGAGTAGAAAGACTTATATCTTTAAGAAAATAAAACAAAAACAAAATTTGAGGAACTTGATTTTATTAAAAGAAACATTATTTATGAAGTAACAATGGCTGTTTGGAGAAAGAGCCGCAAAGGCTATAATCTCCATATGAAACTGTATTAAGAAGAAGTAACAATGGTAAATTTGCATTTCTTTTGCAATCTGCAAATTTGCAATATATATATATATATACAATCGAGACGAGTTGATAATGATAATAATAATAATAATAATAATCAGTGCAGAGCCCAAACGGTGAAGAGTTGAAAGTTGAAATTTGGTACACAGTTAGGGTACGTCACGAGAACGCACACTAAGAAGGGGTTTTTCGAAATTCCTCCCCACGGGGATGAGGGACAGGATTAAAGCTTCTATATACATTATCGAGACGGGCTTAAACGGTTAGGAGTTGAAAGTTGAAATTTGGTACACAGTTAGAGTACTGTACGTCACGAGAACGCACACTAAGAAGGGGTTTTTCGAAATTCCTCCCCACGGGGATGAGGGACAGGATTAAAGCTTCTATATACATTATCGAGACGTGTCCAAACGGTTAGGAGTTGAAAGTTGAAATTTGGTACACAGTTAGGGTACGTTACGAGAACGCACACTAAGAAGGGATTTTTCGAAATTCCTCCGCACGGGGAAGAGAGACAGGATTAAGTCTTAACACTTCCATCAACAATGGAAATGTTACGTAACAATAAAAGTTTTAAGAGAAAGCGACGTGCAAGACGCAGATGGAGAAAAAAAAGAAATAGAGTAATATGTTAGAGCATATTCGATTTTCAAATTTAAACAGATTAGTTCGGTTTTTCTCGACTTTTCTTCTTTAGAACATTCGATGAAAATCGAACGATATAATCAGAACACGTCGTGAAAATCGAACAATATTAGAACATTTAATTTTCAAATTCGCTCTTTCTTTAAAAATACTTAGTTTGTTGATGAAATTACTTTCTTTCTTTTGTGACTATAACGTAATAATCTTAATCTTCGCTATCGTTACTTTTGCCCGAGAAATGCCGGACCTACCTGCTAATATATATATATTTTAGTAGATCACAAACATAATTACATGTCTAAGAAAAATAATTAACAAACTATTGAAAAGAATTCTCAAATTATTCGTATTTTACCGATTTTTGCGCACGGAGATATTGATTCTGATTATCTGTGCATTTTATTATTATTAACCATCCGGATAACGGCCGGATGAGCATGCAGATTAAATGGCAGCCTACTGCTCTGAGGGACCTAGGATTGAATTCGGACGGGTAGAAAAACCCATGAATTTTTCAGAAGATCTCGCTTCATTTATGGTCTAGCCGAACTTATTGTGAGTATAGAAATAAGGTCCTCGTAGTGCCCAATGAGCGGAAAAAATAAAAACTAAAATTACTGTATTATTAACGCGTTTGTGAAGTTTTTATGGCGTCTCTTTAACGTATTTTAGTGCTGTTTTGCACTCGCGTAGCGTCATTTGAAAATTTCAGCTACTGACAAAGTTTTAGATTTAATTGAAAATTTTGTATTCAGTCAAATTTTGACACTTCAGCATTTTGCATTTCTCGACGTTTTAAGATCTTCTGATTTCAAAAATTCAAAACAAAAACATCAAGGAACAAAATTCTGTATATATGTATGTATATAAAATAATTAATTAATTAAAATTTAATTTTTAATTATTAGTCTTAATACAGGGTAATAAAGGTCCAGCTTGTAGATTGAAGTTTATTACAAAAATTAAAATCACGTAAGTTTATTTGGAAATGCGTTATCGTAAAAATGTTATAATTACATATTAATTATGACCCGCTTTAATTTAAATAAATATTCAGAGAGACTTTTGTTAATTTAAACCATTCTTTTCGGTCGATTGTTCAATTTAAATAAATTTACATAGGGAATTATTTTTGTAAAAATTCAATAAACGAATAATTTTTTTTTATCGAGAATATTTTATCAATTATTGGCCGACAGGTAAATCGACAAATTTTTTCAAATTTGAAATAAAAAAATTCCTCGAAAGAACAATTTTATTAGACCTATATTTTATTTAATTCATGCTTAAAACACGAAATACAAAATTTTTATAATAATTTTGTTATTTCTTTTTTTTTCTTTTATAAATTACATAAAATTTCTTTGGCAGAACTATTTCTTGTTCGAAATAAAGTGACACTGACACACAACCACTCAAATTAACAATAATTACAGTATAAGTTAATATAGCGATGTTCGTGTTTTAGTTGAAGTAGGTCAGTGATGAGCAACCTTTTCTTGTTGCGTGCTGCAAGTGAACTTTATAAACTTTCAATTGGACCGCTTGCAGTTTTTTCTTACGAAGTTTCAGGCTTTAAGCTTGCTAAATACCAACATACTTCATAACTACTAATATACTAAGTACTAAAATAATATAAGCCAATGATATGCATATTATTAATATAAAGTTTGTTGATAGGCTAGCACAATAATAAACACAACATGCAGAATTAAAAATTGAAACAGACACGTAAATTTATAAGCCCTCATTGGGACACCTTTTACTAACCAACACACACCCTTCTCTACATAACATTCTATGGCCTTTTTGTGCTCTCTGAGCGGTAAAAGGCCTAAAACTACATATATATATATATATATATATAGTTTGTCATTTTTTCGCTAATCAAGTTTATTTAGAATGTTCTTTGTCACGAATATCAGCTTAATTAGGGTTGCATAATTGCACGAAACAGAAAACAGAGAAACATTTACGTTGCCAATGTCCAAGGAGTCGAATGAGGCCCGTGGGTTGCTCACGGCTGATATACACGTTAAATTTACATATACGATTTACATTCTGAAGGATCGTTCATACATTCGTAACGCATTTTTTTTACAATTTTCAATTACTATCTCATCCTCTGTAACGCTCTGTAACGCTGACGCATATACTCATTTCCCAAAATTATGCAAAGCATATCCTCTACCTCTCTTAATTTTACTAAGTAATAATACACACACGGGTACCGAATGTTGTATTATTTTATTAATTACGGGTATTGTATAACTACAAAGAAGTGACTTAACAATACGGTTCGCTATGCAACACTTCAGAAACAAAGATAAATTGTTCTCTTATCCAAGGGTTGATAAGAGAACAATTTATCTTTGGTGGTACTACTGAAGTTTCACTATTGCCTTCTTTACAATTATCTGGAACTTTACACCAGCTGTATCTACATGTTCCTTATTAAATCATTCATAATCTTCTATTTCTCCTAAAATGTCTTCAATTTTTTCAACAAAATCCGTCGCGTTTATGCAATGTGTTTATTGAGTTTATCTATTTTAATCATGTTTTCATTATGTCTAAACAAATACTAACTTTGTATTTTGTAAATTGTGTTTTCATTTTTAAAATGCCAAATGTGCCACATACATTTATGATTCAACATCAATTTTAACCAATAAATTTCGACATTCAACAACATACAAAAGCCTTTTTATAAATGAAACTTGTTTATTAATAGGTTTAAAAACTATTTTGACTATTTTTGTCTAAGCTTCTATCATTAATCTACAAAATGACGAATTTCATAAACTTATGCGCTACTTCTCTATTTTTATCATTCCATGGGATGCCTTTAAATATGCTCTAATGCCGAGTCAACCACTATGTCGCTGCCTCATGTAACCATTCATTCTGTTGTATTTTTCCATAATAATTAAAATCCTATAATAAATTTTTAAAAAAAACTTTAAAAAATTACAAATGATTTGTTGAGTATTAAAATATTTATAGAAAATTGGTTTTATATAATTTAATATAAAATATCAAATTTGAATTACAGTAATTTAAAAATAAAATTCATATTTATCAATTGATTTGGAATAAAGATATAATAACATCCATGAAATTTTGCCTTTCCTTCTTTCCTTCGTTATCTTTCCTTCCTCATTTATATACAGTATATAGGGGGAATTTGCAATCTTATAGCTACATAGAATAATGAAATCTTAAAAAATAATGAAAATAAGTAAAATTAATTTTATTTTAATATTTATGTGTATTTTTAAAACTCTATAATGAATAAATTACTATAGCAAGCTATTGTTAAAGGTTGGAGTGATATGCTTATTTCAATTATTATAATAATTAATCTGTAAAGGCAGCTTAAAAGTTAGTCATTACTTGAAAATTTTTCTACATATTAAAACATAAATCAATGTAATTTTTATGTTAATAATCTATAACTAAATAATTGTGTAAGAAATAAAAAGACTTATTTTTTATAGACCAAGCTTTATTTTAATATTTTTATTAATTAAAATTAACAAAAAGTAGTCTTATTAATTAATTAATTAATTTACAATTATCTTGTAAAATGCAAATATTGATGTATAAGAAGAGAAATAGAAAGCTAACCTTTTGAAGTAAAATTTGTTTCAGTCGCGCCATTTGTCGGAAAAAATAATAGAGAATTCTTTAAATTATTAATTATCAAATTATTATAAATTATTGATAAAATATAGGATAAATTAATTATAATAAGTTTTTATTCTCGGAAACAAATATCGATTTATTATAAATATGAATGAAATAGTATTAATCTTGTGTGAATGTATGTCACTTTAATCCGAATAAATAAATCCGCTAGACTTCCTCACAGCTATCAGGTTAGGTACAGTACTCCTTTATTGGAAATTACAAATGCATTTCGGGCCTATGTGGCGTTTAAGCCCCTCCTCTTTTAATACTTCTGTAGCATTACACTGAGGAGGGGCTTAAACGCTACATAGGCCCGAAATGCATTTGTAATTTCCAATAAAGGAGTACCTAACCTGATAGCTGTGAGAAAGTCTACCGGATTTATTTATTCGGATTAAAGAGACATACATTCGCATTACGTATATACAGCTACCACATCTGACATTGAGAAGTAATAATCTTATTAGTAATACAGTAGCAGTAGCACAAAGGGGATGAAGACCCAGGACTACTCATAGGTATTGCCTGAGTGTGAAAGGGGGATAGGAAAGATGAGAAGAATTGAGGAAGGCGGGAGGTGAAGAAAAGTAAGATAGGATAGATGGTGAAGTAGGAAGACTCATGAGCGCCTGCATCGCATTTATAGATGACAAGGAAAATACTAAGTAAGGCGTAATGGGTGCATTAATACAGTAATAAACATACAAAAGGTTCAATAACAGTAGGATGAACTAGTTAAAGGTAGGGTCAAGTGTGCCGGTAGGGCGGATGAATTTTTCTAGGGCTGCAAAAATATCCGGATCTTCCACGAGAGCTTGTGGTGGACAGGGCCAATTGAAGCCAAATAAATGTACAATTAATAAAAAAAACGCAAACAAACGTCATGTAATTCATTACATTTAGCACAAAAAACATTCAACAAAAGTAAGTTAGTTTTCAATTCAAGTGAAATGTTTCATTTTTCCGTTTTAAAACAAAAAATATTCCGGAATATCCAAACCAAATTTAAATTTTTTTTTTTTGAAAACGTCAATAAGATTACATAAGATCAGATAAGAATTACTGCTAATTATGATTCATATTTTTTCTTTCCAAATTATTAATCTGAAAAAAGTGGTTTTTTCAGATCAATAAACTACAAAGATGATTTCGTAAGAAACCATATTCGTAGAAAACTTCGCAGCAGTAGAAAACTTATGACTTATATAATTTGTCGCAAGTTATTCTTTTACTTGTAGTTTGTTGTCTATGATGTCATTCTTGACTGTTGAATGTAAAAATTCATTTGAATTCCTATGCTGTCAAGAAATACGTGAATTAATAATGACGTCCGAGAAAAATTTCATTACTCAATTAGGAATTCTATTTACGTAGTATTAAAACTGGATATCAATGCTAATATTCTAAACGATAATATCTACGCCTGTAATGGCGAACCTGTAATCCTCGCGACGATTTCTAGGTACCCACGTTGAATGTTTAAAAGGTATCAAGTTTATAAAAATTAATTATATTTTATTATTTATTATTATATACTCCTTACAGAAAATCTCCTCTAGAAGGAAGGGTTAGTACAGTCAATGACCTTTACAATAAAATTTATATTATTTTCCAAATCGTTTCGACAGAATTTATATTCGAATATACAATAGCAGTCTTATCACTGTTTTTCACATGCATAGAAATTTGTAATAAGATACATAATGTGGTTATAATAAAATATTAATTTTAATTAATTCAAAGTACATTAAAATATGAAAATAATTATGTATTATATATTTATTATGTATTTATATTTTAGCAAGGGAAGCGACGCTTCCAAGCTTCCATGGAAGGCACACCACTGCTATGCAGTACGCGCATAATTACACTAGTATTTATACATTATTGTTTAACACCGTATATAGATTCTATACTATTATGTTCTATACATGATGTTAAACAATAATATTCAATTCAATTCAATTCAATTCTTTATTATAGTAAGGAAAAAACTCCTTGTTACAGGGGGGTAATTTAAACATGAAAGAAACCCGTAATATCTTATTGTACAGTACATCATATGTTAGTTTGGTTATTACACATAAATTGAACGAAAAAGAAATAAATATATTTATACATATAAGAAGTTATAGTTGATTATCATCCTCTGAGTATTGATTACTAACATTGTTGTTAAATATATCGATAATTTGGGTAAAAAAATTATTTAGCTTGTACATTTCATTCTTTAATAAATCTCCAATTCTTGATTTATAATTTAAATTTTGGTTCATTCCACGTATTTCTATTATTTCGTATTTTTGACGATATTTTTTAATAACTGTACAGTCTTTCAGTAGATGAAGTATAGAAAAGTTGTTTGATTTGCATCAATAGCAGCTTTGATTGGAAAAGTTTATATATGTATTATTAACCAGTAAGGAATATTTATTAAGACAGAGTTGTAAGCATAATCGTTTAATATTCATATTTATATCGGCTGTAATAAATCTGGAACTAGAAGGAATTTTTAAAATCTGAGTACCAGGGATTATAGGTTGATTTCAGTATTGATTCTTGATCCTGAGTTATTGACTGCGATATGGCCGAATCCATCAGTAGTGTGTAACCGTTTTTCCAATTTATGTCAGATTCATCTAGTAAGGCACTTGAAATTCTATACGATTGAAGTGTGTTGTTAAATTTATATTGCCAAGTATCCATGATGGAGTTTAGGACATTAGTTTGATACATATTTTGGTGTAAAAATTTTATATTTTCATCGTCTGTATTTATAAATCGGTAGTAAAATCTTATTAATCTCTTTAAAAACCAAGGAAATATTTGAATTCTATTTGTTTCTGCTCTGATAGAATAATCCGGCACCGTTCTCTCGAGCTTGAATATTTTACGTAAATAATTAATGTGAAATTTTTCAAACTTATAAAAATGATCAAGAGCCCACGCCGGGCTGGCGTAAAAAAGTGAAGAAAGAATAACAGCATTGAAAATTTTAATTTGGAGTTTTAAATCAGAAATTTTTAACGTTGAGCATAAATATATAGTATTATCAATGAGTGTATTAATTTTTGCAGTAAGAACTTTCAAGTGCTGTTGATATAATGCATTCTAGCTAAAAGTAATTCCCAAGTATTTTATACTGCTGACAATTTCGAGAGGTCTGCCGTTTAAGTAGAAACCTGTTCCTTGATTAGTTAATTTAGTATTTTTTCTGAATATGATTATTTTTGTTTTGGAAGCGTTAATCGATAAATATAACGACAATAAGTATTTATTTACTCTATCGATTTTATGTTGTAATGTTATGCGAGTAGGTGCTAATAATACCAGATCATCTGCATACATGATATGGTGGATACGACCGTTGATATGTATTCCTTCATTATCCTTATCGAATAAATTATTTATATCATTTATGTAAAAATTGAAAAGATACGGAGATAGAGGTTCACCCTGAAGCAGTTCACGATTTGTAATTATTTCTGGATTATTTAAGTTGTCATTTACAATATAAAGTTTATAGGAAGAAAAAAGACACGTAATCGAGCCTGAGAAACAGTTACCTGCACCATAATGTTTTAAGTTGTTGACCAGAGTCGGAACATGAACAGAGTCAAAAGCTTTAGTGATATCAATAAAGGCAGCGTAAATTTTCGTTTTTTTTGAAAATATATTTGAATAATTGAAGATAATAGGAAAATAGCAAATTCCGTTCCTCTGGATTTGGTGAAAGCGTATTGAAATTCTTTGTTGAGATTTATTTCTTGAGTCCATCGCTGAAAACGGTTTACT
Organism: Centruroides vittatus; assembly: GCF_030686945.1. NCBI lineage: Eukaryota > Metazoa > Arthropoda > Arachnida > Scorpiones > Buthidae > Centruroides > Centruroides vittatus. Next base: position 527,944 of record NW_027122041.1, read on the forward strand.
AGAATAGATGTGAAACATTTCCTTAATACTGGGAGAAGAGCTATCGGTCTATAGTTCTCAGGATCCAAACGATGTTCTTTTTTGTAGATCGTAACTAATTTAGCTGTATTCCAATTTTCTGGATATTTAGACGTTTTATAAAAGAAATTGAATGAGTCTAGTAATATTTATTTGCCCGATGGAGGTAATGATTTGATAAATTTGGAAGTTATTAGGTCTATACCAGGAGCAGATTTTAATTTCAGCTTTCGAATTGAATCTTCAAGTTCATCGGAGGTAAACGCCAGATCAAACAAATTATTATTCAGAATGAAGGATTTTGGAGATGGATTATTAATGTTTGGGAATCTATTAAAAAATTTATTCCAAGTTGAGATTTCTATGTTTACTCGAAGTAATGTTCAAAATAATCCACTCAGTCGGTTTAACGTAGCACAAAATTTATATTTACAGTAAAAAAATTGTACAAAATACTACAAATTGGAGTCACAATTAAATATGCACAAACACTAATCTAACGACAACCGACTATTCCCGTACACGTTCGTCGAAAGATACTCCTTACGACCTCCACAGACAGACTTGTAACTAACAGCACCTCCGAGTCAGGAACAAGTTCGTACTCAACCACTGAGGTTTACTTTCCCCAGATTTCCTTAACGTCCAACGAGAGAGTTAGTTAGCACTTCGATAACGACGATCTCCTCCGATCCGATCTTCCCGATACGAATCCAGCCGATCCCGATACGAACTCACGATACGAGCTCACGATACCAACTCACGGTACAAGCTCCCGTTCCCGCCGAAACTACGGCTTAAATAGTCCCAACCTTCGAATCGTCCGCCAATCAAATTTGGATTCTTCCACAACGGCCGCCAACGGTCATTTCTCGCCGGCCAATCGTAAGTCTGTCGTCGATTTGAAACACAACGGTTCTTCCCACGGAAGTTTCTAACGGCTGTTTCTAACGGCTTTTCCGTTATAAAAGTTCGTTATAATAAAACAGGGCGGAAATCGCTCGCCTAGCGATTCCAAACCCTACACTCGATGATCTAGTTTTTTCCTCCTTAGCCTCTGTATTGTTGTCCAGAAGAATTCTGTATTTTTTGTAGAAATCAACTTATGTTGTAAATTCTTGAAATAGTTGATCGTTTTTGATTTTAATAAATTAAAATATATTGTTTTTAACTCTTTATAATTCGTAAATGATTCATTTGAATAGTTTGGTCCAAATTGTTGCAAGGCTTTATTCTTCTTTCTTTTCGCCGCGTAGCAGTGGAAGTCGTACCAGGGTTTTTTGAATGTAGTATTTGTCGTCGTTTTAAAGATCGAATTTTTATAAATTGTTTAATTTTATTTACCAGTTGTAAGTATTTTTCATTTTCATTAGGAATAAAAATTCTTTCTCAGAGGTAGATTTAGTTGAAATATCAAAGGAGGTACAGATCGGGAAATGATCAGACCTAAATTCAACACCTGAATACCAGATCCGACATAAGTTCTGAACAAATTATTAGATCTATAACCGAACACCCATTGTAATTTATACATGTGAATTCCGAAAGGTAGTCAAATCTTGATCTTCCATTCATAATATATACAGTAGAGACTCGTAAATCGGAACCCCGGTAGTCGGAATCGCCGGTAATCGGCACGATTTTCAGTCGGACTGTGTCGTGCTGAATCGAACGTTTTTGATACTAAATTTACTTCTAAAGTATAATTTTCATGTTTTTATATTCTTCAATATATTTATTTTGTTTGTACAAAATAAATTTTTAGCGATACAATAGCCTCGATTATTATTATAAAAATTTTCGTTAGGCTTAAAATCGACGAAAATTCAACACGAAGCGACACGCAACGGAGAAAAATTTGAACATCGGACAGGTTAATATATTTTTTCGTACATAATCCGTAATCGGAACAAATCCCTAATCTGAACAACCCCAGTCCCAATTGATTCCGATTTTCGGTTCGCTACTGTAATTGTAATTGGTGGGTATGATTAAACAGTTGCAGTCCAACTTTATTATATTTTTTATCTTTGGATTCTCGAGTATTATTGATTAAAATATTGGGATCGTAATATATTTTATCCATTAGCTGGGCTATTCTAGCCCATTCTAGCCCTTCATATCGCCTATAATTATAGTATATGGTGAAATGTGCTTCCATTTTTCATATTGGTCGAATATTCTATTCATAATTTCTAGTTGTTCTGGAGGAACGTATTTCAGTAAAATTATTATAATTTTTTAAAATAGCAATGTTATAGTTGAATTCGTAACATTTAGTAAAACCATTATATAATTATCAGTTTTTTGTTTAAATTTAATTTTTCCAATATTTTTTTTAATCAACAAACATAAACCTCCATACGGACGGCCTGGTCCATCAGGTTTTCGAGCAGTAGTTGAAAAAAAGTTAAACTGATCATTATTATTATCCAATTTTATATTCGGATTAGTAATCCTTGTTTCGGTGATGCCTAGTATATGATTGTTATTTAATAGATAGGCAAAGTTATTATTCTTGATTTTTTTCCCTAGACCTTGGCAGTTTCAATTAATTATGCGTAATAAATTAGCTTGTTTTTTTCATTATTAAGTTCTTCTTTTGCCTTATTTAGGACGTCCGAGTTATTAAATCTTTTGAAGGAATATACTCTAAAAATTCTTCTACGTAAACTAATTGTTGCTGTACTAAACTGTAAGCAATTTTGTGCTGATTTAATAAGAAATAATCATCTCGTAATTTAATGTGAAATCCACGTTTTTTTAGGTCGATATGATGTGGTAAAAGCATTTTTCTTCTCAGGCGTGAATCTTTAACTAAATCCGCCGCCAAATTTACATTCTGCCATTCTCCTAATAATTTATTTTGTTTTAGTTTATTAAAATTCATCAATATAGTATTACGTATTTGTTCTGATTTTAGAGTTATACATTTAATGTTGATTCTAGGATTAGGAATGTCATGAATAAATTTTATATCCTCTTTTTCATTATTTGGCATTTTTAAGACGAATGTAAGGAAGTCTAGAAGTTCTTTATGATTCTTATCCGTCATAATATTTGTAAAATCGTAAATTATTAGCTTATTATTATTAATAGAGTTAGTCATAGCACCAAGTCTAAATTGTTTGTTCATTATAAGTATGCAGTTTAGTCAAATCTAGTTCAATTTTATCATATTTTTTATTCACCAGTTGTAGTTGTTTTTTGAATTCTATTATTTCACTGTGAATATTATTAATTTCTTCTCGAATAAACGTAAATTGATTATCAATCTTTTGGTTGCTAGCCGTAATAAGTTCGACTATCTATAACCATGACTCTGGATTAGTTGACTCGGTTAAATTAGTAGATTTAGATTTCTCATCTGATGTATTTGGAGAAACTGTTCTTCTTGTTTCTGTATATTCAGTTATGAGATTTACCTCGGATCCAGATGATTTTGTACAGTTAGACGGTTGATTTGAACGGTTAATAGGTTGTCTTCCTCTTCTAGGAGGTGTTTTCTGCAGAGGTCCAGGATTAGGTTCGATGCCAGATATCAGCAATAGCAGCAATATTAGTTTATAGCAAATCATTATAATACCGAGAAAAGTATATTTTACGGTATTTGTCAAGAAAAGAATCCTTTGGTGAAGCAGAGTAAAAAAGTCGCCAACAGCCTTGACGATCAGAGCGCCCCCTGTTAAACAATAATATTAAATAATAATAATGAACAATAACAGTATAGAAGTATATAGTATACATACTAGGTTTGTCCATCATTTTATCTAGGACATCTTGGGGAGAGAGGTTCCCTATTCAAAGGTTAGAAATTTCTCCCTAAAGTAACCAAGCAAGTACTCGTGAAATCTCTATAATGATGCCTCATACTTCGAATGTAATTTATTCCAGGAGATCGTTCGAACTCCGAAGCGAATTTTTGTCGAATTAAGGCGTTTGAACTCTGAAGCGTTCGAAGTATGAGGTACCACTGTACTCATAACATTAAATGAACTTATGCTTACAATATAGATGCTCTGCTTAGTAATGGTGAGACTTCAGAAGCTGTACAACATTCATTATAGGCTTTACATAGGTTTTATTTATCATTAACAAACAAATGTTACAGTTTCTGTCTTCAACATGTACTGTACATTAATACCTATAAATGATATATAGGGTCCTAAAATAAATATTAGTGAAACATACTTTATTTTAACAACTATAAATCCTTAAGTCAATTCATCTACCGGCTATCTTTTATATAAAACAGTATTAAACACTTAAACATTACTGTAATAATAATTGCAGTAGCGTGTTTAAGTCTTTTATAGAACCGATGTAATGTCGTTTGCAAAAGTTTATAATTTTTCCTTGTAACCCATTTAAGCCGAATCTCCCAGATCTTGCACTCTAGATAAAACATTGGGTATGTCCATTGTATAATTATATATTAATACTCTTTTACAGAAAGAAAAAGTTCTTTATTTTACAATATTGCAATAAATAAATAAATGAACTTTTAAATATTCAAGTATAACTACAGATAGTTTTACTAATAGATTTTTAAATACGACCCATTTAAACCAGTATTAAAAAACGAAAAATATTATTAAAACATTTTTTTTATTTTAAATTACTTTTATGTTGTTTAGTTTAATTCATATTCATCTACAATTATCAACATAATCATACCAATTAAGGTTTTTGACCCATAAATTCCCGGTTCAAAGAATTTTCCTAGAATTTTCAAGAGATTTTCCAAAAATTTTGAATTCTTGGAAAATCGGGAAAAATAGCTCGATACTGCAAACTTTTCTATTTCTGGTGTGTTAAGCTTAATTTTATAAAATTGTAGAATTTATTATTATCATTATTCTTTTTAATTTCAGTAAAACGTGTATTGTATCAAAGATACTGATTAAACTTTTATCATGAACTAATGAAACTAACAACTGCAATATTATTTGTTACTTCATAAATCGATTTGTGTTTCTTCTAAATATAACACTATAATATCATTATATGATTAATATGACTGAAAACCAAGTGCCGGATTCTGAAAGTCTAAACTATAAACATTGCCACACTAATAGACATATTCATTTATACATATTTAATATATATAATACATAACTATTATATATATTTATTATGTTGACCCCCTCTGAGTCAGTTGGTTCACACTATTATCTTTCTTATTAAGCAGTTCGTTAGTTAAATGCTTCAATTTTTTGTGTGCTTTTTAGCTTTGAAAGCATCTAAAACTTACTTTATACAAGGAAATTTCCGATAAATAATTGTTTTGTAAATGATTTTGTCACATTAACTGTACAGAGATTTATTTTCACACCTGATATATAATTTACACAAATAAATTTTGCAAAATATCATTATAAATATTCTTACAAAATGAATAAAAATTTGCGAAATTGGGACGAATACATTCTTTTTTATTTAAATATAAAAATTAAATATTTGCATTATTTTTATAGCTACTCATTTGTGAAAGAAATGTAATTAAAAACTTCCTTTTAATGTTTTCCTTCTCTTTATTGTGAAACTGCAGAGAGTTTTGTCAATTGTCAAAAGAAAATTTTCTAGATTTACCTAAAAAATTTTATATTATTTTTTAACATGCAGATATTATATTAAATATTTACAGTATATATAGTTTTATTTTAACTATAACTTTAAAAATTTCAAAGAACAATTAAAAAAAAGTTTTTTGAAATTATAATTTTTATTTTATTTTAAAGCAAAATAATTTTGATTTCAAGTGCATATAAATTAAAATTTGAATTTTTAAAATGTGTTCTTTTTTATTCGGTTTATTTACTTTTTAATTACATATATTCAATTAAAATTTTTATGATAATATTATTAGTTTAAAAAATTACACATTTACATTTATTAATTAGTTTTTGAACAACTTTTCTGTTAGAAAAATTTAAAATAATCAAATATTTTATGTTTATAAAAGTTAATAATTAAAGTTAATATTTTATTTTAGTTTTAACATATATTTTTAGTATTTTAAATTAATATATTAATGCATATATCAATAGCATATATACATAGCCTTCAGCCTTTCAGAAGTAGAAGAAAAAGCAGACCACTTACTTTTTGAAGTCCCAGTAAATTAGAGAACAAGAAAATTATACGGAAAAAAATGTATTTTACTTTTTAAATAATAAAATTAACATAATAAAGGCATTTTTCTTTCATTTACAAAAAAATATGAAGATATGTATGTCTTTGCAGCATGTATAGATGTGTTCTGGTTGAAAGAATAAATCTGTATAACTGATTTTTATTTAAAATATTTTAAAAATCTAAATAAAATTTATTTAGATTTGTAAATAAAATGAATGCGAATAAACAAAAATATTTTTCAGAAATATTTATTTATTTTTTTTTATCATAAAAAATCTAAATAAAATTTTATTTACAAATACTTATAAATATAAAAACAAACAAATGGACCTCTTAATAGATAATCCTTTGGTAGAATTAATGTAAATATTTATTTAAATTTAAAAATCTTATTGAAATAAATAGGTCAGCTAAGTGAAATTTATTGCTTGAAAAATGTCAACATAATAATTGCTTGACAAAAAGAAAATATTGTAAAATGTCTTTATTGTAGACATTCTAAGCTAAAATCGTTAATAATGTAAATATTGTATAATATTGTATTCAATTTAAATACTTAATACTATCTTATTTAATTAATTACCGCATTTTACGGACTATAAGACGCACCTGAATTTTGGAGGCAATTTTTCGAAGAAAAAAGTGCGTCTTATAGTCCGTAAAATACGGTATTTATTTTTCATTGTTTTCACACATAAGCAATGCTTCATACTGACCAAATCCCAGCAACAGAACAATAACATTATTATTAATTTTTTGTTTGTAAATTGTAATTTTTAATCATATATTTATACTTTATTAAATGCAAAATAATATAAATTGATACGGTATTAGTTTTTTATGTTAAAATATTATTAATAAATGTTTTTTTTTGCAATTTAACAATTTTACTGCTAAAAGATGGCACCAAGTGTATTAGTCATCACTTCTTAATAGAAAATCTAAACGAATTTATGCTATTATATTTTAAAATAATTACATGATATGTTTTATATAAAAATGTTAAATTATTTTATGTTTGTTAAAATAACAAATTAGTTTTATTTAAATAGTATTACAAAACAACGAAAATAATTCATAAATATTACATAATTTGGAAAATAAATAACTATTGTTTTATAATTAAAATACATTTTTTAATTGCACAAAATTAAATTTGAAAATTTTTGTACTGTTTTTTTACTTTATGATACTTAACCTTTTTATTAAGGAATTATTATTCCTTATACACTTTCTTATGAAATGTTTTATTTCTTTTTTAAACATTTATATGTTTCCTTATGACAAATGGGTGAGAAACACATTTTTCTAAGTAAATAAGTGTTTATAGAAATATAATAATAAATAAAATAGAATAATTTATGAAATATTTATTTCATAAATTATTCTATTTTATTTATTTATTACTATTTATCATATAATTTAAATTTAATAATACTCTAATTCTCTACAAATTGTTTATTATAAATAAATAAATTAATTAATTACGGTAATCAACTTATTTTTGAATAAATACGTTTTACACAGATATATTATATTATATTATAATAATAATTATTATATAAAATAAAGTATTTTCATTAATTTCTTGTTTGTAAAAGCTTTATTGAAAAATTATGAAAATCGATTTATTTTTAATAGTTATTACTATTAATAGTTTACTTTAAATGTTTTATTATAAGCTATTTTATAAAATAATCGATAATTTAATTCATTTACATTATAATAATTTAATCTTTTATATAGAGAATCGTGGGCAAGTGTACAAGATATTTAAAGTGACTTTATAGAACACGAAATGAGACCCTGTTTAGAGCTTAATTTTTTATTGCTCTACTGATTTTTGAGTTCATATTAGCACCTACACTGTTAACTTTTTGACCCCGACACGTTGATTCTTAGCTTCAAATTAATTTTTTAAAAATAAATTACAATCTGTAATGATGAAATTGCGTTTTATTTATTCATTGAATGGTAAACTTACAATTAAAACTATAAAATGTACTAAAATAAAGTTTCACAGAGGATTTTAAACGAATAACTCTTTGCAAATAATAAAATATTAGTTTAAATAATTGATTTTCAGATTAAACAGCTTTTAAATGAACATAAAACTTTTTCATGAAAGCTGAGGAATTTTAATTCTTCGGCAAAATTGCTGAAGAATCAATGAAGGACTGCTGAATAACTACCTAAAAATTGCTGCCTAGAAAAATCAAATAACATACTTTACTGTATAATTGTAATGAAAGACCATTGAAAAGAACTAATAAAAGAAAAGTGAATGAATTATTTTACTCCATTTAATTAGTAATTAAGAAATTTACTGAAAAAAATCTTGTGTTGACATTACAGCAACCTTTTGATTTTGAATTAATGAAAGAGTATTGAATTGAATTGTTACAATAATAACACAAGATTCTTTAAGTAAATTTCTTAATTTAATTACTAATTAAATACGGTAAAATAATTTTTAAAATAAAAAAAATAATAATAGTAATACAGAAAATAACTTTCTAAAAATAATTATAATTATTGTTATTTTATTAAGAAAATTAGTAATAATAATAATTGAGCTACAGTTTTTAAATTGCAGACCTGTACATTCCCACTATCGTTCGTCTGTCTGTCCTTTGTTAATCTCGAGAACGGAGTTAGATAAAAATCGAGACCAGATATGGAAAATTTAGAAGCGGTGACATCGATTAAATATATACAAACTTTCGGAACCGACCGGAAGTGATGTGATATTAATTTAAAAATATTACCCTACTATACAGAGCGATAAATTTGGTATAGAATTTATCCTTACGATAAACTAAGATCAATAATATATCACTCGATCCTCTAAGGTATTCACGTGATCTTACATTTTCTGTGATAAAAGCCACGTGAAAAATGAACTCATCATAGAGGAAAAGTAATTTCAGTTTCAGATTCGGGGACAAAAGTTATATTTATCTTTAAATTAAAATTCGATATAAATTCAGCCCTCAATTGTGGCGATGTCACAACAATCTAGTTATTATTATTATTATTATTATTATGATTGCTGTTGTATAAGTTTATTCTCTAGTTAAAAGTAAATGAATAAAATATTTCGTAAGATATTTGATTCACTGAATTTAAAATATAATAATATAATTTTAATATAAATAATTATACACTATTAATAAAATATACATTATTTATAATCATTTCTAAGATTAGGAAAAAAGTAAGTAATATAATTTATGATAATTTTACATCCATTATTGCTATGTTTTATAAGAAGCTAACGAAAAAATTAATTTTCTTCTCACTATTCATAATATGACTCCCTTCTCTGAAAGAATTATATAATCGACACGAGATGATGAGGATGATGATAATAATAATAATAATAATCAGCGCAGAGCCCAAACGGTTCGGAGTTGAAAGTTGAAATTTGGTACACAGTTAGGGTAAGTCACAAAAACGCACACTAAGAAGGGATTTTTCGAAATTCCTCTCCGCGGGGGGGAGGGACGGGATTAAAACTTCTATATACATTATCGAGACGTGTCCAAACGGTTAGCAGTTGAAAGTTGAAATTTGGTACACAGTTAGGGTACGTCACGAAAACGCACACTAAGAAGGGATTTTTCGAAATTCCTCTCCGCGGGGAGGGACGGGATTAAAACTTCTATATACATTATCGAGACGTGTCCAAACGGTTAGGAGTTGAAATTTGGTACACAGTTAGGGTACGTCACGAAAACGCACACTAAGAAGGGATTTTTCGAAATTCCTCTCCGCGGGGGGAGGGACGGGATTAAAACTTCTATATACATTATCGAGACGTGTCCAAACGGTTAGGAGTTGAAATTTGGTACACAGTTAGGGTACGTCACGAAAACGCACACTAAGAAGGGATTTTTCGAAATTCCTCTCCGCGGGGAGGGACGGGATTAAAACTTCTATATACATTATCGAGACGTGTCCAAACGGTTAGGAGTTGAAATTTGGTACACAGTTAGGGTACGTCACGAAAACGCACACTAAGAAGGGATTTTTCGAAATTTCTCTCCACGGGGGGGACGGGATTAAGTTTAACATTTCCATCAACAATGGAAATGTTAAGTAACAATGGAATTGCCAACAATAAAAGTGTTACGTAACAATAGAATTATTAAGAGAAAGCGACGAGCAAGACGCAGATGCAGTTCTTTTCGTTTTTGCGGAAAATCGAACATATTTTTAGGTTTATCTAAAAATTTTCTAATTAGTCTGGAAACGAGAATTTTTGCATTCTGTAAAAACGGGTAAGGTTGACTACAATGTCATAATCTTAATTTTCACTATCGTTAGTTTTGCCCGAGCAACGCGGGCCCACCCACTAGTATACAATATTTCTAATTTGTTCTATTTGTAGAATCTAATAAGGAAAAATTTCGTTAGAAAAAGTTGTTAAGCTTCTTAATATTTTTAACTAAGAGGAAAAAGTTGTTAAGCTTCATAATAACGAAGTTTTTCCTTATTAGGATCTATCGAAAAAAATAACGTGATATAAGAGGATGGAAAGGATGTTGCAACATCCCTATAATGCATCTCATATATTATTTATAAACAAAAGCCTATAATATAGGCTTTTGTTTATAAATATAATATAAGCCTATAATATAGGCCCTATATACTCAGAAAACCTATATATACTCCTTTATGATTATTTATATTATATCATAAATCAATATTTTATAACTAACTTTAATAAAGTGTTTTTAAAAAAATATATTTCTCAATTTTATTTTTTATAGAATAATAATTTAGATAACATAAAATAATAATAATAGATGTATTGAAGTTTAATAAATACTTAAAACTACATTAAAATTAATTAAATTGATTTAAAATATTTTATTATGTCTATTATTATAATTGTTATTAGTTTTTAATGAATATAAAGTAAAAGAATTAAAATATATAGGCTATTTTGAAATAGCAAATTTATATGGCAAAGAAAGTGTTTATGTAGTGGCGTATGCAGTGGGTGCGGTCCGCACCGGGCCCCTGGAAAGCGATAGGCCCATGGGGGCCCCAAAATCACAAGAACTAAAACCGAAAAATTTTTTCGGGGGCCCACAAATCTGGTTCCGCACCGGGCCCGGAGAACCGTAGCTACGCCACTGTGTTTATGGTATATATATGTAGTTAAAGAAAATCATCGAGTAATTACAAGTGTTAAAAATAATTTTTACTGATTATTCTAAAATTAATTATCATGATCATTAACGCAGAGGTCATCCAGAGAAATCATCTTGTTTGATGTGCTAGAGATAAATAGTAACACAAAAGTACATACACCAAGGAGAGAGATTGAGAAATTTTGGGACAAGGATGTATTTTAGTAGAAGAATAAAATTATGACACGAAAAAAATTAAATTCAAATTATAGACGCATGATATTATGAAAAATAATTGCATGATCTTATAATAAAATAGATTTTAAAAACATTAAAAATAGCACTTTCAAGGATGAACACCACACTCGAAACGTTATGGACTATAATAATACACAGTAAACGTAATATAAAATATATATTCTAAACTTACTAATTATTTAATAAAGGTAATAAGAAAACATTAATTAGTTAAATAATGTTTAATTCTTACTGTTTAAAATGACGATCTTCATAGAGTTAGCGGAATGAAAAATTTGTATGATGTTTCTTGATTTATTATAATTTTTCAGAATTATGCTAATTTTTAAAAAATGAATTGACGTAGATAAACCTCGAAAATCAACCGCAATATTTATTAGAAATGCATTTTTTCTATTCGTTTAGTCATTGCATTTTATTGAACAACCTGAATTTCAGTGAGAAATTTTAATGGGAACTTTTTATAACATATAATTAAAATTCTGAAAAGTTACTTCTAAAAAACTATTTTTTATTAGATAAATTTATCGTTAAAACTATATATATGAGTTATTTTTATAAATATAATAAGAATTTTTGAAATTTAATATTGATTTTTAAATGTTATGCAATAAAATTTTTTAAATGTTTTAATTTTTTTAAATAAATAATAAAATTTAAACTATAAAAATAAAATATTCAGCTCAAAATTTAAAAAAAAAATAATTTTTATAAAAAATCATGTTCATAATTTTGATTTACAACAGAATATTTTGCTTATATTTAAACTCAAACTTTTTAAATTTTGAATTCTTTTTAATTTAATTTAAACATTTAGTTTTTACTTTTTCTTTTAAACTACTAAATACATTTTAATTTTTGTTTAAAACAGCATTTTGACCCTTTATAAAATTCAGAATTTCCAAAGAAAAAGAGAATAGCTCATGTTTATTTAAAAATAAATTATATTATAAATGTGAACGATTGTGATAAAGTATTACTCAAGGTTCCATAAGGTTATTGTACTGCAGAGGTTACATTGTTTTCTGACCATGACCATTCTACAATCGAGAGTGAAATATATTTAAGTATACTTTTTACTGTCGATAAAACCATAATTAGGCCACTTACCTAATTTCTGTTTCAACTTTTATGTTTGTTTTGTACTCTTGTAGCCTTGTTTTTATATAGAATTAATGTTATAAAATTACTGATTTTAACGAAAATTTATCTATAACTTAGTATAGTTATCAGATAGAAAAAGATAACGGTGACATTTCAATGTAACTAAAATCAGAAAATTTAAATATATATAATACACACTTTTATTCGTAAATATTTATAAAAATAATTTAAAAAATGAGAATAAATAAATCATCATGTAGAAGTATTTTTAACTATAATCACATTGCAAATTTGCTTGTTTAATCGTTGTATTTTAGTAGAAGTGTTATACTAAATACGCTCTAGTATAACTTTAATATGAAAGGATAGTGTCAACAATTTAACCTTTACACCACTGAAATGTATACCGGTACATAACATATTATCTTTAGTCTTTAATACATCACCAGACTCTTCTATGGTAAATCAATGAGTTTCGCCTTTTTTTTTGTTTGTTTTTTTTGCTCTATTGGCCTATTTTTAAAATTACCCTCGCCTTGGCAGGAAATATGAATAAATTAATGTATTATAGAAATGTGTTATAGTATTGCTTGATTTTAATACTAAAGAGTGGGAGATCAAGTGTGAAAGCAGCATGGTTAGGCAGGGAGAAGGTATCAAAAAGGACTTAAAATTGATGGCATTATTATTTGAGTAACCCTCCTAATACGTTAAAATGTTTTATTTTAATTCAAAGTAATTTATAGAAAATTAATTATATTTGTTTTTATTTTTTAAACACAAGTGTTTATTTTAATATCTAAATTATTAAAAAATATATTAAATATTTTGTTTTTATAAAATAAAAATAAAAATTTAAAAATTATTTATAACATTTAATACAAAATTCAAATTAAAAAATTTTAAATAAATTTATTTGAAAAAAATTATTTAATTATTAAAGTTCAAATTGAAAAAAAAACAAATGAATTAAAGTTCAAATTTAATTTTTTCATTTCTAAATTTGTGTTTTTTGTAATGTATTTTATTATTTTTAATCACGACAAACGTCTAATTATTACTTATGTAAGCATTTTAAACATCATTACTTGAAAAATTCTTTTTAATGACATTTAATGATCATTTAAAATTATTTTAAATTATGTCACATTGACTTTATTATTTTTTATATAAAAAAGGAGATAAATATTACAGAGTAAATTCAAAAATAAAGTGTTGACTACAACGAATTAACTTTGCGTGAGAAATGTTCATTAAATCGAAGGTTTCGAAACTGTTACTATAATTACATTACGTCTAAGGAAAAATTACTAAACAGACAATTAAATAATCTGACGTATTTTATATTATATGAAATAACATGAAAATAAATAAATAGAAAATGGAAAGCATTTTTATTGATTATTTCTATTTTCAAAAATCGGAAAAAAATATTTTTTTAAATCACAAAAAATATCAAAAGTAAAACATTTTTCGTACAGACAAAAGGAACCATCATTCTTGCGAACTTATAATGGCTTGTTCGATCGAATAGCACGAAATTGTTGTTTCAAGTTTACAATAAAACATTTATTTATTTTTGTCTATATTTTCCAATTTTATTCTTATGGAAGCAATCACTAAACGTAATTCATTCCATCAAAACTGATTTTATTTATTCAAAAATCGAATTTTATTTTAGATATTTAGTTACAATTGTTTTTCTTCCATAAATTAACTGAATAATCTATTCAAAAATCAATGTAATGTTTGAAGTACTTCAAAGTATGATACATTTAAAGTGGAACTTTAAACTGGAGAAAGCAATTGCAATATTTGCGGAGAAAATTTAGCAATTGCGGAGTAAATTAATTAAATATATTTAAAATTTTTAAGTTTTTGTAAATCTATCTTTTTATATCATATTTTATAAGCTTGCTCTTTGTTCGTTATTCGTAAAATTTTGTATATATTTATTTTTTACCACTTTATATTATTTCTATATCTTATTCTAAACAAGGAATCATATTCGATCAAATAAAAATATTTATATTCAGTTTTTGATAAGGATTTTCATTTCTAATAATGTTCATAAAGGTCATGATTTCTTCTTGGTAATTTTTTTTCCTGGAATTATTTTCGTAAAGATTGCAACATGGAAAAGATAGTAAAGGGGCAAGCCTGTATTCAGAAGACCCTGGTCTAATCTGACTAGACTCGGTAGCTTACATGAATGAGTTGATCCAGATATTCTTTATTACTTGGTCGTCTGATTGAGGTACTAGTCAAATCCATGATAGGTATGAAAAAGTGTTACGGTTACGACAGGAAGAGCTTTAAAAAACTTGAATTAAGTTCTATTTTTACAAAATTGATAATAATTATGTTATCATTGATATACTAGCTCTTTCTACGTTAATTGTGTCAACCTTCAAGCTTGACTTTCTCCAATTTTGTTAAAACTCCACATTAAGACAGCTTAGGGACTTAAACTACAATATGCAAAATATTACATCTAAATGTTTTGTGGTTTCCGAGATAGAGGCTTTCATTTACAGGTCATTCCACTCTTCTCTAAACGCGCGTGCACAATTAGTTAGCTTTGTCTTCTTATTGTGCGTCACTGAAGTAAGAATACCTTTTCAAATTTGGTAAATTAGGACAAATTTTTTCTGTGAATTTCGCTGTGTTAGTCATATTTTTCAATCTAACATAATTATAATTTTTGAAAACTGGAATCGTTTTTATAACATCCTCCTAAAGTAAACTATCTAACGCCTAAAGTAAACACATGCCTATCTCTATTTTTTGCCTGTTAATTATTCATGTAGGTGTCATCACTTACATGAAGTAATAAGTCTTGATTTTTCTAACTTGCAGCGATATGCTTAAGTAAATATTTTCCACCCGCTAACAAATTTTCATGTGATTAGATTCAAACTAAAATATTTTTATTATAAACGTATTCTTTTCCCATTTTAAAACAATATAATGTAGTATATTTATAGTCTTTATAGTCTTTTCCAGAATAAAAATGAAACTGATTTAGACTAAATACGCGATGGTAATAGTTCTGTGTATATACTGTATATGTATGAAATTACGTTAAAACTGTTTTATTTTCTTTTTTATCACCGCTATAGACTCGTCGCTTAGCTATGACATCGGAGTGATACACATTCAAGATTCAGTACATTGGCTCTACTCTTATTCTTGGAAATGCATTGGTTCGATAAATTCTATATCATTCATAAGTTACTTTGCTTTCTGCAATGACATTTTAATCAAATATTTTATAGCAGAAAACGGAGAGTTAGAAAGATTATCAATCTTTACACAAAAATTTAATTAAAATCTACCTGAATTATGATTTTTTAAATACATATCCAATCATTCTTTATTACAAATTTGACGCTAAAACTCATTATTGAGTTATTTTTATTATAAAATAAATACTTGTCACAGATTTTATTTAATTAAAAATATAC
This sequence comes from Centruroides vittatus, assembly GCF_030686945.1. Taxonomy (NCBI): domain Eukaryota; kingdom Metazoa; phylum Arthropoda; class Arachnida; order Scorpiones; family Buthidae; genus Centruroides; species Centruroides vittatus. The sequence goes on from NW_027122041.1 coordinate 544,070, forward strand.
ATAACTGAAAAACAAAATGTAATTTGGAACGTGTAAAGGAGGATAGACTTCGCTTATGCTTCATTTTATTTCTGTAAGAGAATTCCAAATCACTGTTGTGTTTGTCTTCAAGTTATTCCTGTATATAAATTTTAGTTTTTTTTAGTATAGAGTCAAGATAATTAAATTCTTCAATTCAGAAATGTATAATTATTTATAATTTTAAACTGTATATAGATTTTATTGTAAACTTAATTTCTCCTGTTATGAGAGATCTTAACTACTATAAAGAGTGAATCAGCATGAGGAAAAAGACTTTCACCCTACTCCACTGTTTGTAAAAGGTGATTATTCGTTGTATAAGACGAACTCTTCCATTTTCTTTATAATTCAAATAGCACTAATAAATTACTTTTCAATTGTTTTAAGAAATGTAATTGTATAAAAGTATTGCATTATTTTATTGCGATGAAAAAGTAGCACACTAATTTATACGATAAAGATATAAATATTGCAGAATTAATAGTAGATAACAATAATAATTTTCAAAAACAGAATAATATATATTTATTTTTATATACTTACAAACCAATAGCTAGCCTTATAATTTGTGCTTTCTATTAATATATAGATTCTATTGAATTTTCCTATAAAAATTTAATGTAACTGACGTAAAAATATCAAACTTTAAGGTCTAATAAGTAATGACACCATAATTAAATTGTTTCAAATTTTAGTAGTAGTTGTATAAAATAACTGTAATTATGTTCCAGCTGCTGTTATTGGTTAAGTATAGTGGCTAATTAATAACAGTGTTAGTATGTTGTTACGATAGCATAAAAATAGTATACGGTTGAGTTATCTTCTAAAAATATTTCTAAAACAAAAAAAATATTTTTGACATTAATTTGGAAGAAACTATATTGACTAATTTAATACTAGGAATATTGCCATAATTGTTCTAATTTATACTGAATTTGGATTTATTCTAAGTAATTTCTTCTGGGTCGGCTAATAGTTTATAATTTATTTGAAAAAAATAATAAAACGAGCAAATATTTATTGTGACATCGTCATAATTCTGCAATTTTTGACCACACTTTTAATTTAAATTAAAATATGGGCTCTCTACCCCAAATTAGTAGTATCTTGCCCCTGTACATCATACTTTTCCTGTTAGAATAGAGTCATGCCGGTCATCTATCTACCGTATTTTACGGACTATAAGACGCACCTGAATTTTGGAGGCAATTTTTCGAAGAAAAAAGTGCGTCTTATAGTCCGTAAAATACGGTAATTCTTTTCAGAGGAAGTTTGAATTAAAATATCGTGACTTCCGGTTTTCTTTGAATGTTTGTATACAGTTAGCCGGACTTGCTGTCCGTAAGCTTTCCATATCTGGTTTCAACTTTCAGCTATATATCTCTCTTCTCGATATTAAGGAAAGACAGACAGACGGACGGACGAACGAACGAACGAACGACTAGGAATTTATAGGTCTACAATTTTTTTTTTTTTTTTTTAAATTGCAGCCCAGTAAAGAATTAATTGAAATTTAAAAATTTAAATATTAATAAAATTTTAAATATATTTAATCAATTTCTTATACAGCAATTATTTTTTTTTCCTATTAATTAATCAATTTAGTTCTCCGGAAAAACTTCCACAGTGAATCTTCAAATTGATCAGATTACCTTCAAAGTATCATCAAAATAGAATTTGAAATAAACCAATTAATTTATGGAAGAAAAATACTTGAAATAGGAAAAAATAACTAAATCTAGTATCGGATTTCAGTCTGGATATTTAGTTAATTCTCTCTACTATAATTATTTTTCTCCTACAAATTAAGTGATTGGTTTAAAATCTCATGTTAAATGAACTTTGAAAATCGTCCTTGAATGTCCTTTAGAAGAGCATTCAAATATTATCTACAGTAATTAATTTTTGTAATAGGAGAAAAGATAACTGTAGTAATAGCAACAACTAAATATCTAAACTAAATATCAACTTCAGGCGAATAAAACCAATTAGTGATGATTACTTCAATAAAATGTAAATAAAAATAGTAATAGATGATAATTTAAAACAGAATACAAAAAATTATTATTATTTCGTTATTAAATTATCGTTATTTCCTATAACACAAATCACATTCTTTAATTGTTTATTATTATTAAAATTTATTATAATGAGAAATTTCTAAATTATTGCAATATTTTATAATTTTAACCTTGAAATGTTATGATAATGAATGGTTCTGATTCAAACATAAATCATTAGCATAATGTTCTATTTTTTGAATTACCTTTACACTGTTTATCATTAATTTTATATAATACATTTCAATAACGCTTATAGCGTGCTTTAAAGCAACTTGAAATAAAAAAATTATCGTTTTTAAAGGTAATGTGTCATATAATGATTATTATATAATTTAATGGTAAAATCATTAGTTTAAATTTACTATTATAAAATTACGAAATGTAAATATAAAATATTTTAAAAAATTGTTAAAATGAAACTTTAAAAATAAAAAATTAATAGATATTTAATTCTGTAAATAAATAGTTATATAAAATTTCTTTAAAATCTTTAAATTTTATTTTAATATTAAAAAATTGTCAGTAATTATTTATTTTAATTCTAATTTTTATTTTATTAAAATATCTGCAAAACCAATTTATAATTAATTATTTAAATTTTCTTAAAAGTAGAAAATGAAAAATAATTTATAATTGTTTTTTACTTTCCCGGTTATTATGTATAACAGAGGAAAAGTACGGTCAAAAATAACCCCCCCCCTAATACTTTTACATTTTTGAACTCAGTATACTTTAAATAAAATAGATTTTACTAAAATAATGTCATTATTTTTTGTTTACATTTATCATATTTTATTTGCAATTTTTATTCAAAATAATTTATTTAAAAAATGAAATGTTACTTTAAAGGTATTGCTCACAAGTCAGTCCGTCGTATCCACGAATCGAAATAGTCTGAAAAAAAAAAAACAAAAACAGAAAGTTCCAAAAGGCAAAAACTTGAATTTTCTTGTATTTTAAATATTCTGTCTTTAATTCTGTGTTACTGTTTCAGGTCGTTAAATGAAAACAATCAGTAAGTGTGGAAAGAAAGAAAATATTACGTTGTTGCTGACGTATACTATGTACTCAGGCCTACAATGGTTTCATCTGTACTGAACATGTACTTTTTTATTGTTATTATTCTCTAACCAATACAGTATAACAAATATTTACATAGCATTTGCATTGAATTGGGTATTTTAAGTAATCTAGAGATAATTTAAAGTATACAGGAAGGTGTGCGTGGATTAAATACAGATTTTGCGCCATTTTTATATAAAGGACTTGAGCATCTACGGGTGTTTATATCTAGTCTGAAACCTCTCCACGGATACGAGAGACGATTAATCTGTAGTTTTAATTTTTGTGAGAAATACTATAGTATCACCTTAAAATAAAGTGATGCTAGTCAAATTAAACAAATTATTTTGTTTAATTCATAGTTATTTTATTTAGATTTGTGTAAATATATAATATAATCAAATAATAAATTGCTGAAAAGTTTGTTGTACTGTACATTTAATTACGTTATTTTAATTTAATTTTAAGAAAATTTATAAAGTTTTAAAATTTTATTGATATAAATATAACGACACCTTTAAGTATTATAATAATGTTCTTTTTTTAAAAAAGCAGATTCAGAGATATTTATAATTTAAAATAATTTAAATCTTTTAATAATGAGATAATCCTCAGAATAAAAACTTTATACTATCAATAAATTTCTTACGTTATAAAATATCTTATAAAATTTTATATTTTAAACAAATATTTTGAATGAATATTTTTATAATGTTAAAGACATGATAAATATTACATTAATTTTTTACATATTACGACATTAATTTTCTGTCTTTTTCATAATAAACACAATTAAGTCAGTTATAGTCATCAAACATTAAATTAGTGCCTTCAACCATATAATTTATGTAAATAAGATAAAAATGAAAATTGATTGACACTTCTCTAACAGTTCTAAATTAATAACAAATTCTAATTATTGTAAAAAGTACAGTATATAAAGATATAAATAAAATAAGATCATTAGAAATAATTATACTAATAAGTTCATTTTATTTATATATGTTGCAGTCAAAACCACTTTTTAGTTAGGACGCGTTTTAACTAGTTGAAACTAGTTTATACTGGATGTCTTTGTTAAAACCCGTTTTGTCTAGTTAAAACTAGTTTTCACTCAAATTCATTTTTGACTAGCAGTAAATTCTAGTTATAACAAAGACATCCAGTATAAACTAGTTTCAACTAGTTAAAATGCGTCCTAACTAAAAACTGGTTTTGATTGCAACATATACATAACAGCCAGGAAAATAAAAACCTCTGAATTTTTTTTTTTTTTTTTTTTTTTTTTTGCATTTCTCGATGTTTCAGGTTCCCAAGTCCAAAAATGTAAAAATCTGGGGAGGGGGTAATTTTTTGACTGATTGTCATACTTTCTCTCTCTGTTATATTTATGTTCAATTATTGAAGGATTATTTTTGTATGACTTTAACTAATATTACTGGTGTTGCTTTAGTGTTAATTTTGCCGACATGGCTCTGTGATTTTCTTCAAAAATGTTCCTATAGTGTATGACTAATTTCGTATCGCTTTAATTAATGTTAATAACACAAATGTGTGACCAATATTTTCAATAAATATTGTATTAAATAATACAAATGTTTTAATCCCAATCATCACTTTATTTATTTCCCCCAAACATATTTATGTAGCTAAAATCAGTTTTAACTAACGTTCAAAGTTAAAACTAGTTTTATCTAAAATCCAAACATGTACAGCAGTAAATTGTAGTTATAACTAGAAAATTCTAGATGTAACAGACATCCAGTATAATCTAGTTTCAAGTAGTTAAAACGCATCCTAACTAAAAACTGGTTTTGACTGCAACATATATATTATTATAAAATGATTTAATATTACTTTAGAAAAAATTCTTAATTATAAAATATTTAATAAATAAAATATTATTTAAAAATATTAAAAGAAATAATATTTAAAATATCTTATAAAGAACAATTATACGTGGTACGATCCAAAAGTTCGGGGAATGCAGTAATCTATGACAACAAAAGCATGTATTTGAAGTTACAGCGTATGAAATGGATTCTACCAAACCACCTCTACGTGTTCAGGTTAATTTCACCCATGTCATGTGATTAAACAGCGAGCGCTGCTGTTTTTTCCGGAGATAGTTTGATTACGTCGCAGGACAAAGGTAACTATCTCCGGAAAAAAAATAGCAGCGCTCGCGGTTTAATCACATGACATGGGTGAAATTAACCTGAACACGTAGAGGTGGTTTGGTAGAATCCATTTCATACGCTGTAACTTCAAATACATGCTTTTGTTGTCATAGATTACTGCATGCCCCGAACTTTTGGATCATACCACGTATAATTTTACTATCAATAAAATTTGTTTACATTGAGTTATCTTCTGTAATAGGAAATTAGAAGAAAAGAAGCTAGTCAACAATTGATAAACTACGTTAGATTTGCTTGACAGAAATTTCTTTTTAATATTTTTATAAAAATAGAATATAAATGTAATTTATCTCTTCATATTTTTGTATATAATATAGTAAAATTATATTCGATAACATTTTCTTTATTTCAATTATATTATGTGATATTGTAATAATTATATGCTTCAATTTAAAATAATGATTTTTAAGGAAATGAAGAAATTTTTATCAAATAATTCTAAATTATAAAATGCAATAAATTATTGCAGTACTTATTAATATTTTAAAGGATCTAGTTAATTATTAATAAATTCATTCATTTAAAATATATAAAAATATTCTGTAATAATATATTTATTATTAAATACTTTAAAGAAATCTTTAAAACCTTCTAAAATATTTCTTTATAAAGTCAATTATGATTATAAGAATATATATTCTATACCTTAAAAGACTAATTTTATAAGCTGATAAAATATAAGCGATGAGTTTAATATAAAATGAGCCAAGAATATTTAACAAATTAGCTCCAATATGAATTTATTTTTATGTTCATCAAATTTTAAATTCAAAATATTAAAATTGAAATAATTTTTATAACTTATATTCGCTCTTGATTTAAAGTAGACGACTGATGAAGGGCAATATTTAATTGAAAAATCTCTCTATTAATTTAAAATATAAAAGAGGGACAACGTATTCTGTCGTGGTTGAAGAGAGTTGCAAATTGTATTATCATTGTATAAGTAAATGATTTTGCAATTCTTCAGTCAATCATTGAAGTGTAGAATGTGTTTTGTAAGTGTAACGTGTAGAAGTTAAGAAAAAATGCAAATTAAGAAAGACATCGCTTTTCTACATAGAAGAAAATACCTATTGTTAAATAAAATTGTACGTGAGATGATGATGATGTGACGATATGCAATATTATCAAAATGCAACTAAAATCTTCACGTGCGTATCCGTGTGGAACATCAATGTTAAAAATTTCAGAAGCCATGGCCTATTTATACAATTAAAGTTGTCACGCAACTTCTATTTCACTTGAATCGTTTATAAAAAGAACTAGAAAAATATATTTAGATTTAATTGTTAGCATTATGAAAAAGTAATAGTTAATAAAAAATATATTCAAAATAAGCACAACGTGAGAGAAATAACGTTTCTCAAGAGACGCTTTTTCTAAAATTTGTCGCTAATGTTGTAATCAAAACAATTTTAACAATGAAACTGTTCAAGACAAATTATATCAGACAACAAAATAAATTTTACAATATATTTATGTACTGTACATTTCAATTAATAAACATATGAAAAACAATTCGATTGAAAGCGACAATATCTTAAAGATTGATTAGAGAAGATAGATAAATGCTGTTAATCAACTGAAAAGCTTAATTTTGTGTGGTTATTAATCAGATAATTTATAAATAAGATATCGTGATATTGGAGAATCATTTAAAACAAACATTAATATATCTTCTTCCTGCAGATTTAAATGAAAATCTTGTATACATTATTAACATGGTATGGTCAAAGCGGCTTTCGAAGGTTATAAATACGTATATACGTATTTATATATATATATTATGTATCTGACCATGTAAAAATACTGAATGAAAGCTTAGAAACATCATTATACTTTTTCAAAAATAATAAAAATTGTTTACAATGGATTGAGTTATGTCCAAGCTGTAATAAACTTAATCTGACTGACAGCAATAAAGATGCAACATTGTCATGATAGAATTAACATCATAGTATTACATTATGAGGCGACATATAGGATCTTACAGCTATTGACTTTTTAAATGCGGCTGTCTCGAAGCATGTTCAGTAAATATTCGTGATCTATATGAATATCCTTAATGCATTTCAAATAATATTTAATTTTACATTTTAGTGTCAAATATAAATAGATGCATTTTAATACATTTTCATTATTTATTTAAAATTATAACAGTTAAATTTTGTCCCAGTTTGTTCTTAAAATATTGACATTTATATTCATATGACCTTTATATTTTAAACAAATATAAATAATGCAACAACTAAAAGATAACTCATTTATTACTTATTCCAATTATTATTTCAAAAACTGTATAAAAATAGTTAATCTTTACTTGTACTAAATATTTTGTTTATTTCTTTTAAATCTTTTTAAAATATTGAATATTTATGTTTGAAATAATTATAATTTATCTATGAATCATTGTGAAAAATTGACAATTTTTTCAAAATTGTCAATTTTTGACAATATTAATTTGACAATATTATTGACAATATAATTATTTATAAAATTAATAAAACGTATAAATATAGACATATTTATAAATTTTAAATACGCAATATTTATTATAAATAATATTATTACGGTAACAATTCTGAGAGGAACATGATGAGACACGGGCCAATCATAAAACTAGAATGTCTATCTGACAAAAATCCATAAAAATATTTGTTTAAATTGATAAAACAAATAAAAAATGTATTTTGAATATTTATTAAAATTAGTCTTAATGTATATAATTAATGATCTTTTTTCTAACATAAAAACCGAAATTTTGAGTTCCTCTGAATTCAAATGACCCCATGGAGTCTCTACCTGAGTTTATATAGTATTACATGATTATTAACTTTAATTAACTTAATATTAATTTATAACTTAATATTATATTAAACTTAATATTAATTAACTTAAATGATTGTACTTTTTCTTCGCTGTTTAAATAAATAAAGTTGTAAAGATTGTTTTATTATCATTTTTATTATTAAGAATTGTTTTAAAGAATTTTTTTAAATATTTTCAAAGAATTAATATATATTAATCTTAAATAATAATGCAAATAACACATAAATACTAAAGCTTATTAATAAAATATAATAAATTTAAAGAAGACATGAGAAATTGTAAAATATATACTGTATATATTGCTATTAACATTAATTTGTAAATATAAAAATATTAATAATTTTAAAAATTACTCATTTAAACCATAAAAATTTACGTATATATATAAACATAAAATTTTATGGTTTAAGTTTAAAGTAATAAACAAAAATAATTAAATATTATCTTATGTAGAACAATTATATTTTATATAATAAATACTATTAGCATAATAAAATATTTCAAACAAATACAATTCTTAAAATATTACTCTATCATGCAATCAGTGTTGTTATCACTTGATCATATCAGTAGTGATTATATAATCTATATTTAATTTTATAATTAAATTATTAATATTTTGTGAATATGCCACAAACTGAAACTTAAAAATAAATAGATTGACAACAGTTTTTTTCTTTATTTTGCCCATAAATTTTACATTTGTAAATTTATAAAATCCAGGAAGTTAAACATAAAACGCCTTTAAAATTTTCTGGTGTGACAAAACAAATGTCACGCCCTCATTAACAATTCAAAACTTTGCTTCTCTTATATTTTGACCTTCATTCTCTGTTCCAAATCTTAATGGATATTAAACACAACAGACTCTTTCCGGCATAGCCCAATATTTTAATTATACGAACACATTTTACATAATCTTTGCATATTTAACATATTAATATGTGGTATCACACTACGCAAAATACTTATTATAATTACTGTTTATTAATTAGTGCTAATTAAATATTGTTATTTATTACAAAAGTACTAATTAATTCCTTAACATTTAAATACGTAAAGTACATATTTAACATAATACTTTAGTATCTATTAATATGTAACTACAGTATTATTACATAGTTTAATAAATAATTTATATCATGTAGGTCTACTTGTATGCCATAAATGGCAACTTGCATATTCAAGTAGTTCTATTTTTACATACAACAAGCAAGCAATGATACAAATTAATAAAATAATAAATATCATTTTTAGTTTGAGTAAGTAAACAATTTTCCTTTTTAAATTTTGTATGTGCACAGAAAAACCCATTTTACAGTAAATATATTTTTGATATTTAACTTAAAATAAGTTTATTGTATTTTTAATTGTGACACATTTAACCGAAATAATGGAATAATTTTTACCAAATAATAAAATTTTAATTACCCTTATGTTTTCTTCAATAAATATATTAATTTTAATCAAATCAAATTTTAAAAATTATATAAATATACAAGAAAATCCATTTTAATATAATATAGTTTTGTTAATTGCCCATTATTAGAGTATATAATATTGAAAGGTAATTTATAAAATAAATAAAAAAAATTTCTTTTTTAACAATAAAATAAAGCATTTTTTCTTATATATCAGAGTCAAAAACACATCACATATGTAAACTCAAGTAAATAGAAAAAATAAGCCTAAAGTTTAATTTTAATTTATTATACATCGAAAATCTATTAAAATACAGTATATCTATAAATCTATATTATATATTAAAAATATATTTAAAATTATATTATATTATATATTCGTTATATTCTCTGTTGTTTGTTCTTTGGGAGATCTTACATGCCTTGAAGCATTCTTAAGACATGTAAGACCACCCAAATAACAAACATTGTCTTTCATTACGTAATAAAATAAATATTGAAAACAAATATTGAAAACAAAATGAATTTCAATACATTATTGTATAATTTCTAAAATTTTATTTAATTACAACTGAATGAAATTTATTGAAAAAATATAATTAAAATTTTGTTATTATTTTATATTATTTTATGCACAGATCTTAAGATTCACACTGAAAACTTGCAATATAACTTACAAAATTCTTGATTTTCTTATAAAGTTTCTTCTTTTCTTGTTTTTTCGTATTTTATATATTGCTTATAATTCTATTGTTAAAGTAAGTTACGAATTTATTTATTTTTTAAAATAAAATAATATTAACAACTGTAAATTTTACACTCATTTTTATAGACTTGAACATAAGAACTCCTATTATAGGACTATCCATTATGGATTCTTAAATTCTGGAATTAGAAGGCCATGGGCCTTTCTGACATTAAAAGTTTCCAATACGTTCCTTCCCACCCTCTTGTAGACGATCATGAAGTTCTGTATAAATTGCTATACAAATGAAATTTAGTTCAACTTATAATAAAAACGTTATTGTTTTAAGTATAGTTTACATGAAATGAGTAAAATCCCTACAAACTCATTTCATCACCTTTCAATATTTGTAAACGGATAATAAATAACTATCTGTTTAAGTATTTATAAAATACTGTATAAGTAAATTAAAAATCCAGAAACGAGTTGCTTAACTTTGCCGGAAAAATTTGGTGGCGCCATCTGTTATAATATTTTATTTTAAAAACTTTTTATATTTTTAACTATTATAAAATGACAAAAAGCTTAATTTTTAGGTTAGGAATGTGCTTTATAAAGTCATTAAGTCTGATCCTACTAAAGATACACACGACCCTCTTTATCTCCCACCCCCTCGACCTTTACTGACCAAAATTTAATAGCATCAATATCTCTAATAACTAAACCTCCCTGCAAAATTTCTGAAATTTTTATAAAACACACAGGAATTATTAAGCTTCGAAGAGGGTAAACAAAATCCTGTCCCCCACATACACTCACAAACATCCATACATACAGGGAAAAAAAACTGATTTTTTTTCTTTATTTCTCGACTTTTTAATTAACGTTCTTCCTTAGTTTATTTGTTGTGATTTAAGTTTAATGGCACAAAAATATCATGTGTTACACTGAGCCAAACGCCAAGTGTCCTTCACAATATTTCCGTTATCAACTGCTTTATGAATTTACATTGTTTTCTACCAAGAAGAAAGAATACTCTGCATTCTATCTCTTAATAGAAAATAGCATATGTTTATGCAGATCTGAAGTTCCTAAAACGAGGCCCTAAGCTAAGCTTAGGCTATGTATGTCTAGAATAGATACTGAACCATATATTATACAGATGTGAAAAACTAATTTAAATTCATTGCTTGAAAATGATAATAAGTTATAAAAAAGATTAAAAAATCTACTGAAATTATACAATTGTTTGTGTATCCTGTATACCACACTTTCTATCACACACAATCAAACGTCGATGTAGCGTTCTCCTAAATAGTGTCACTTTCATAAAGCTCTATTTGAATAATTTTGAATGGATTTCCCCCATAAATATGAAATACAAAGACCTTCAGGATCTGTTTATCGTTATATCAAATCACTTGATTTCCATATTGCAACTTAAATTTGTATATTAAAAATCTGATTTCTATATGTAATTCTTATTGTTTGAGATGCATCAATTTATATCCAAATTTGATTTAATGAGAATTTATGAGACAAACCAATAGTAACTCTAAATCGAAATTTGATTGTATATTAGTTGAATAAATAAGAAATTCAGAATAAATATTTTATAATTATCTTTAGACTGAATACATTAATAAGAAAACTTTCTTAATTTTTCAAATTGCAGTTTGTCCAAATAAGTAAAATATACAATAAGATTATTAATGCTTTTTAGCTATTTTATTATTTTAGCACATATAAGTGAAATATATTGAATAATTTGTTTAATAATAAAAGCACATACGTGCTTTTATTATTAAACAAATTATTCAATGTGAAATTTATATAAGTTAAGAAATTTTAAAATAATATAATTTGCAATTTGAATTGGATCAATGTTGTAAGTTCAATGTTGAACATTCTAATTACGAATCGACGGAAATGATATACTGTTAAAACGTGTTTAATAACTAACTTTATTACATTTTGCTAAACAAAATATTTCGCGAATAAACATGTTTAAAACGAACTTTTAAAAAGATTATTTACAAATAATGGATGAAAGTCGTTTTTATGAGAATATTATAAATATTATATTTATTAAATATTATAGTACTACAAACTTCGTCAATGATATGTGTTCAGCATGTAATGGTATCTAATTCATTTATTGTTAATTATGCTTTAAAGTAGGATAATAAACAATTTATAAATAAATTATAAAGTCACATCATTGTCATTTATGCTGTATTTTCTAATTTGTAGCGTTATCTGATAAATAATTAAAATATTTTATTAATTTTACGACATATATTATTATCTTGATATGGTTTATATTCGTACGGTGTTTAATCATGAAATGAATTATTCATTGTACGAGTAAATCCCTATAAAATTTTGTTAATTGAATATAACTTTCTAATTATTGAAGAAAATATTGATGATCGATAAGACTTAGTTTTCAAATAATAATTATTGTAAAGATTTTAGATACAGTAAAATTCACATTTTTTTTCTAATACAATTCTAGTGGCAAGGTTCTTTTGAACAGCATACTTTGATTTGTCCATATAAAGATATAATAACGTAGTGACGTGGCCGGAGTTCCGTGGAGTCAGGTCCTCACTCTTTATTAATTTAAATAAATTTTGAATACTTATTAACATACATCTATGCATTTATTTAAATCTTTTCGTATTTCTATGTCAAAGTATTACTGTATCGGAAACTTTATTAAATAAATTTTCGGAAAGTCTAAATAATGAGATTCTAATCTTATGTAAATACTAGTTATTCTATTGATGTGTTATTAAATAAATAAGTAGTATAAGTATTTTTTTCAAAAATCCTTAATATTTTATTTTATTTTTGAGATTGGCTGATTTCAAATCTAAATGGGTAAATTTATTATAATGTCTTTTATTTAGAAAAATCAAATTATTAATGTTAAATTTTTCCAGGTTTTCTTTCAACAAGATGCTGCAAGATGTAAATTTGCTACAATTTGTTTTTCAATCTTCTATTTCATGTCATAGGATAAAACCAAATTAATTGAACTTTAAATTTCTTGGTAGTCTATGTTGTCTTAGGTTAACTTTTTATTAAGATTTAATAATAACACCAGAAAATCATTTAAACTCATAGAACACGAAATGTAAAATTAAAGAATTCATGTAATAATAAAAAGGTGTGAAAGAAATCGCAAAACGTAAAGGGTCTAATATGATTGTAAAAAGAACCCCAACTATGTATCGAATTTTAAGAAACGATAAGGAAAGATTAGAAACGAAAGAAATGGCAGGTGTGTACAGGGTACCGTATGAAAACATGCAGTTGGGGATAGACAAGGATTACATCGGTGTCACCACAAGGAACTTAAAAATTGGACTTAAAGAACATCAATATAATGTAAGAAAGGGATATGATAACACGATACTCTCCAGGATGGCACAGACTGAAGGCTCAGTGATAAAATGGGAAGAGGCAAACATCATTAAGTCTGTACACTTCCCTACATTGGCATAGAACGCTGAAAAAATTGAAATATACAAAAGCAGGTTGAAAGATAAGGTCATTAATGCAGAAATGCCGACAGCTTAGTAACGGCGTGGAAATACATTGTACAGAATAAGTTTGTTAGAAGGTTATAATTGCCTCATTTCTACTATATTTTTTGTATATTTTTGAGTTATTTATTTTACATTTTACTGTATTCATTATTTATATTATCTTTTAGGTTTTTTGTCTTTATATTCAAATGCTGTATTTAAACGTAGTTATTCTTTTTTGTGTTCTATTTTGAAACGATATTTAACGGTAAAATATGTTCCAAGAAAGATCGTTAGCCTGAATATGGCCTATTAGACTAGGTTGAAAACGTTTGCTAAATAAAAGCGAATCCCAGCAACCTAAAAGGTATTCGTTGATTTATTTTTAATTATTCTGCTGAGGTTAATGAAGATAAAATTCTTTAAACTAGTTTGGAACAGTTGCATATTATTTTCCACGGTTCAGTTATTTCATTTCCATACAAATGAATACGCTACAAGTCACAGTTGTGACGTGGTGGGAATATTAGTGTAGATAGTACAGAATTGATAGAATCGTAATAAAGACTATTAAATTAGAACTTTATAATAGTAAAACAATTGCTTGAGTTTAAATTGTCTGCTTATCAAGTAATTTACAAATTGAAAATTTGAAAAATTGACTTTTCCAGAAGGACAAGCAAAAATATAATAACTGAAACTTTTTGGCAATGTATTGGAATAATGTAAACATAATATATTGAACAAAAACGGAAAAAAAATTTGAACAGGAGGATTTTATTTGGACAGGAGGGTTTCTTGAAAAGGCTTATCCTATTTTAGAATTGAACAGGAGTCTCATTTAGATTTATTTTTAACTTAGTATAAACCACAATAAAGTACTTTTACTTTAAAACGGCTAACTGACTTTTGGAGCACCTTATATATGCTAAAATCAATGGAATTTTATCATTGAATACGTTCACTATTTAGAATAATAAAGGGTGATATACAAGGCTGTGCGTACGGAAGTTTTGAAGGTTTATTTCTCTCCCCTTAAAAAAATAAAAAATAAAATAAAATAAATAATAAAAAATCTATCCTATGCAGTAAAAATGAATAAATTGTGTTTTCCAATTTTTATGTAAAAGTTTTACGGCCATACAAATATATAATAAGAAATAATAAACATAAATTATTAAGCAAATCGGCTTTATTTTTAAAATTTGACATACAAATATTAACAAGTTATAAATAAAATAAGCGGAAAAGACATTTTCCTAATCGGTTTCACCATTTATGTCATTTATGTTGAATTTTACCAGGGAGGAAGATAAAACACGAGAATATCAACCGACTTTCTCGTGCAAGCATAGAAAATTGTAATTTCTTTTAATGGATACTGTACAATACTTCACAATCGTAAGTCATCTAGTGACAGGATAAAATCAAATCTTTCGCTTTAAATTAGCTAAAAAATGTTATATCTTTAATGTAGAATTTAACTCCAAACAACTTAAACAACATTTAAAATATATTACTCATATTTATTGTATAAATTTTTAAAAATTCTTAAATTTATAATCTGTATTGGTTAAACCAGTTACAGACAAGATACAACATACAAGGTAAGCTTTGACGTAAATAATAGCTAAAATTTTGAATCCTTGGGTCATATTAATTTGAATATATAGGTTAATACTTAGGTGAATGAAGATAATTTTGAATTGTGTATCTTTAATTCAAACCACAAAAAATTGTAAAACAATCTTGTGATAATAACTTCGACGAAGTTGATATAATAGACTTGAACCCAGATTTCTTAGAAAAAATATTGAAAATTCTAAAAATATAATTGTATGAAATAGTTGAGATTAAAAGAAATATATGTTTTATATGTAAGCTATTATTCTCATGCTTTGGAGATTTACCTTGTTTTTAATTAGACCATAATTTCAGTTTTTGATTATGAGTCATACAAAACAGCAATCTTTTTCTTATCAAAAATATCTATTTTTTCAAAAGTACAGAATAAATAAAGCTTTAAAATGTAAATGAGCTAGTAAAAGATACAGTGATGTCACAAAACCGCAAGTACTACGTATCCTCATGTATATTTTATCTACGACTACATGTGGCATCAGACCACGTGATCATTACATGAGTATATAATGTAACTTAAATTAAACATATTTACTGACATATTACACATAACAATTAGATAAATTACACAAAATAACATGATTTTTCTAACTAGTTTCTTGATAAAAAATATAATTACTTCAAAAGCTCACTACATATTCGATTTTAAACTGAAGTTATTGATTACTTAATTTTTTAACAGTAATTATCTAAAGCATATATTTTATAAAAAGGATTAAATTTTAAAATATTAAGAAAAGTTTTAAGTATTTACTTAAAAAGTTTATATTAAATTTATATAAAAACGAGATTTTATATAAAATTTACATTAAAAATAAAACAATGCTCAAAAAATAGGTTATATTGGTTGTTTTCTTTTAAAATAAGTTTCTAGAAAATATTTAATTTAAGTAATAAACCAGAGATTAATAATGTAAAAAAAAGAAAAGATTTTATTATAATACAAGAAACACAGAATTTGATTTAAATAAGCTGAATATTAATCAAATACAGTAAACCTATCTAAAACAGGCCGCAACAAAAACAAATTGTCCTAATAAAAATGAATCAAGAGTAATCCCGTTTAAAAATGTTTAAAATTATTATAGAAATTAAAAATTAAATATATAAATACAAAAATATGAAATAAGACGAAAATAATAAATAAAGAAAATTAAATTAAGTGTACTCTTTAGTGAATTTAATGAATTAATAGCAATTTGATCTTTAAAATAGTTATCGATTTTTCAGTCTTCATATATGCTTGTTGGTTGAACTTCATTTAATTCTACGAAGTTATATACATGGTGACCCAGAAGTGTTTTGTTTGTTCCTAATCTACTTGTGACTGGAAGTCTTAAATTTAGTTTAGAACAACTCACTTTTTTACACATTGAGTGATAATAACAAATAATAAATTAAATGAATTGCTCTTTTAATTAACTAATTGCAACTTAGTTATTAATTATTATTAATAATTAATATTATTATAGTATTAGTTATTATTAAGTTAATTAATTATAATTTAATCCTTATAATGGTTAAGTAATTTTTTGGCCATCCTGTATATCAAATGTTTAAAAAACAATTCAAAATATTTCACTCGAGATTCTTTCTACATAGAAATAATTAATAAAAAAATTTATAACATAACAATAAATTATAAATTATGAAATTTATAATTTAAATGAACTGATTCTTCGATTCGTCGAATACTTTCTTGGATTTTAAATTATTATTTACGTAAAATATTTACGTAAATAAAGTGAAATTCCCGTTTGGTTTAAAAAGAAATCTTCAAGAATTCTCGAGGTGAAGACATTCTACACGGATTTAAAATAAATTCATTCAGTTAACAAATACGTTACACACGTATTTCCCAATTTTTCTTATTATTAGTTAGTGACCTTGTTTCGTTGTACTAGGAAGTGAACGTATTTGATTCCGAAATCAATGATATACTTAATATATTATATTTTAAATAATTATTCAAAAAATTTAATAATTACGCTAAAATGAATAATTTTAAAAATTAAAAATATCTCAACTTTACAATAATATATTACACTAACAAGTAGTGCAGTAAAACCCCCGCTTTACGACCAAAACAGGTTTCTTTAAAACTGTCGTAAAGCAAGTCTTATAGTTCTCATAAGTTTAATATGTAAATTCTATTTTATCGCTTAAAGTGCTATCGTACATTAGGATATGCAGAATTTTATAGATTATTACAGAAGTTTATATTAGTCATGACAGATGTATCGCAGAGCGAGCAGTTGTAAAGCGAAAGATTCGTCTTATTTGATTTAGAAAATTAAACAGTGGAATTATCCTATTTATTCTAATGGTTTTAGTTTTTAAAGTTATCCCATTTTATAATACTATAAAAGTTTTTCAGTTTTATGTCGTATGATTCATTTCATTTGCAATCACTTTTATGCATTTTTACTTTTTTGTGATATTTTCCTGCCATAAATATTTTAATCAGTGAAATGTTTAAAAACTAGTCCTACAAAATAAATCTAGAACTAACAATGAGACTAGAACAGCGCATAAGCATACTTAAAATATAAATTTTTACAAATGAATACATTTCTTTGGTAAACTTTGAAAATTATGAATTAGATTTAGAGTAATTAATTAGTTGGGAGAATAAATACAGCATTAATTATACTTTTTTAAATAAAAAAATTTTCTCCAATATGCATTTTTATTAATATATATTTATTTAAGAATAATTATAATTTAAAACTTTTATTAAATTTTTGGTTCAATATGTCTCAAATTTACTTAAATGAAGAGTGAAACTACTGTTAAGAATAATCACTTTAATTATTTACTATTATTTGTTGTAAAATATATTAAAAATTTATTTTAAAATCATTATTAATTATTACTAGCTTTTTAAATTATTAAGCTTATTTATGCATCATACAATATTTATTTATTTTTGGTACAATGTTCTTGTTCCTAACCTTCCAATTCATTAATGTTGTTCAGGTCTCTTCTAACGTCTCAAGCTTTCAAGTTAATCTTTAAAACTCTTTCTAATTTTCTCGTGGCAATTTCTGTTAAAAGTAGTAGTTTGTGCTTCTTTCATAAGCCGTCCATATGTCATGAAATGTCCACTTTTAACCTCAGTCAGTAATGTTAGGGTTCTTATAAAAATGATAGATTTCAGAGTTTTTCCTTCTTATAAGAAGGAAAAACTCTGAAATCTAGAGTATCTTGGCTTGGGTCAGACAGTCCTACGATGCAACATAATGTTTTCCTTTTGGCTACTAAGATCTATATTTGAGGGTTTTTTTATTATTATTTTGGTCAGTGACAAGTATGTATCGTATGTCATCACCGGTCTGATTAATATTTATTCATATATATAAATGAAATTATTTGAATATGCTTATTTAGCAGAAGTTTCATTTAATAATTCTTAATCAGTAACGTAGCCAAGAGTTAAATTTTGTAGAAGCTAATAATATACTCTTATGCTTAATTAACTCAAATGTTAAAACAAAAAACATTGTATCATATAATATTTCCATAAAAAATTGATTAAAAAATAAATTATTATTATTATTATTATTATTATTATTATTATTAGTCTATTTCCGGGTTTCAGCTTCGTTGCTCCTCTTGGCTACGCCAGTGTTCTTAATAGTAAGAGCTTGTTAATGAAAAAATATTTGTGGCGTAACTAGAATGCATTTATAATTAATATTTTTATTTATTATTACTTTCAACAAAAAATAATAAAAATAAATTCTAGTTCAAACAAGATTAAGGACACATTATTAGTCCATTAGTTTAACAATTATGGATATAAAAATAACAATAGTAAAGATACTATAATACATGCTTAGTTTTTAACTAAAAAATAGAAAATAAAAATGATGACTATTTTATATGTTTAGACAAATATTACTCCAGTTTAAGAGTCGATCATTATGTTTTATAACTTGTTAAATGTATTTATAATTAATTAGTGAAATATTTTCATATTTTCCAATAATTTAAAATAAATTTCATCAATACAGATTATAGAAAAGGCATGAATAATATTTGAACTGTTCTGGAATACTCCAAGAACAATTCGGTCCTATTTAAAATTATTATTTTTTGAAAATAATTTTTATTTATAGACGTTTCTTTCTCGATATATTTCGACATTCATTCAGTTCTTTATTTCAAAATTATTTTAGCTTATATTATTTTCCATATGGCATTTAACTAATGTTAATAAAACTATATTTGTTGTACTTTAAAATATATAATTTTCGAAACAATAGACACGCTCTATATCACACAAAATAGCAATTCGTATTGTTTCTATACGTAGAAACGTCGGAAAAAAATACTTTCTTACATTTTTAATCTAAAGTAATGGAGAAAGCAATCAATTGTTGACTAAAAAACAATAAAATTTTAATTAATAAAAAATGAAACTAAAAAATTCTTTTATTAAATAATAAATAACATAATTCAAATATCTCTTACATATTAAAGTATAAAATTATAAATAAATGAGCAAATTTATTCAATGTAATTATGTACTAATTCTGAATAAATGCTCAAATTTTATTAATTTTTTATTGCAATGTATTAGGAATTAAAGATTTTTATCGATATTTTTATCTTTCGTTATTTACACACAAGGAAAGATTAAATATAAATACGTAGAATATAACATTATAGACTAGATTATGTTTAATGTACAGTACTTCGAGTCAGTAAGTTACAGCATTAATTAAGATTTAGAATTCATCTGTCAAGGCAAAAAATTCTTATTTACTCAGGTTATGTTGCGTAATTAGTTTCTAAAAATATTTTGTTTCTGCATTCAAAAGATTTACGACATAAAATATTATTTTTCATAGGAAATAGTTCCGTTTCTAGGTTTATTTTCCATTTTCTTTTAGGCAAGTTACCGTGTAAGAGAGATTTTACTGTAGGCCTATATAGTTCGCAAAGCTGAAAAAATAAGAACAAAAAAGATTTTTAAATCTATTAAAACTTTATTAAAGTTGTTAAAATTTAAAGAAATACCTTAATAATAAGTATAAAAGTAATTTAAAAATAGAATTTTTTAGAGGCTGATTGTAAGCGTAACTCGCAACTTTGAACAGTTAACTGAAAGCTAAGGGTAAAGTCGAAGGAGTTACTGACACTGTACTTATGACCGACTAGGTAAAGTATCAGCAATATTACTATAAAACAATATAAATATTGTATTTTAAATATATACAATATAAAATACCGTTTCAGTAGAGGATGCGGCTCTCGCATATTTCTGTTTAGATGATATCTGGCTCATATCATGATAAGGTTTGATCGCTTCTCATATATATGTTACCGGCAAAACCCGATTTTACGCCAAACTAGTTTTGCCTAGGCCAAACTAGTTTGGCGTAAGCGTTTCAGGTCAAACTAGTTTAGAATTATTATTCAAGTACATGAATGGTTAAATATATTAATGATTAATTTAAGTTCATCATAAAACACAAATAAGTTTATTTTTAATTTTAGTTTGATTTTAAAAGTTATTTTTATTATTTCGTTTGAATTTTTGAAAATATTTTCGAAAGTTAATTACCTTTAAAAGTGCATGGCTTAATAAAAAAATACAAACTGATAAGTACTGATTAGCTTATTTTTACTTTATAGCTTTGTACGAGTGTTGTGTGGCTTCTAATCAATACCGTTTTTGGTTAATGTTACCCTAGGTATCGAAGATGGCGGCTCGTCTCCGATTCCAGCAATCAGAAGACAGGGAACAGTGGGGACGCACGTTCTAACCTAACCTAACCTATTCTAATATATTACCATAACTATTAGAATAGGTTAGGTTAGGTCAGAACGTGCGTCCACACTGTTCCCTGTCTTCTGATCGCTGGAATCGGAGACGAGCCGCCACCTTCGATACCTAGGGTAACATTAACTCCGTTTTTTATAATTACGTAGACTATGTTTGAATAAATATTGTTCATCTAATTGATTGCCTTTTAATTTTATTTTAACTATTAATATACTTGAATAATAGTTCTAAACTAGTTTGGCCTGACACGCTTACGCCAAACTAGTTTGGCCTAGGCAAAACTAGTTTGGCGTAAAATCGGGTTTTGCCGGTAACATATACAAATAAAGTATCAGTTTCAACTTATAACATTATATGTAGCTCTAAATGTTTTATTTTCCGCTTATATTCAAGATTGTTTCTAATATAATGTAGGATTCTTCCTGTTATGACCATATACACTAGTATATACGTAAGATGTTACTAATAAAGTGAACTAGTCCTATAATTAATTTGGGAATGACTGAGACACTATACACAACTAAAAGATATATATATATATATATATATATACATACTACGCCTTTACTAAACTTATACATACCAAAGTTACCTTAAAGATACGTAATCTTCTATTATAACCACATACATTAGTGATTATATTAGATATTCCATACCTATATAATGTAACTGTTGATATACATATATGTGAAATAAAAATCGTAAAAGTTAAATGATTTTAAATGATTAAAAATTGTCCAATTTACTTTCAAACCGACTTATATGTCGGCAATAGAAGTAAAGGAAGTTGTCACTTTTTATTCGTTGTTTATCGAGAAAAGCAATTTCATTTCATAATGAAACACATTACATAATGAAATCCCATCATCACATCATGAATTATTAAAATATTAATATAATTTGTGCAAAATATAACATTTGTCATAACTAGGCTAAGATTCTGTTTGGGAGCAGTGGCCCGCACAACAGGGTCAAAGGCAAGATGGTCGCTCTATTTACATATACAGGAGAAGACCTACCAATATTAAAGGTAAACATAAAAATTCGTAAACTTTCAAAAATATAATTAAAGTTATTTACGTATTAAAAAAAAATCTTTTGTAAACTCTAAAAATAAAAATTATTTTCAGGTTAAAATTCAAGTAAAACTACTCTTTTATATCCGATTTCGAGTGCCTAAGCAAAACTAAGCACTCGAAAGATTTTTTCAAAAGATTTTTTAGGTACATTATCGATTCCATTGATTTTACCCCTTTGATTTACGTATGTTAAAATAAAAGCATAAATCGGAAAATTTTGAAGTTAAGTATATTTAATTTATTAGATTTCTAAATTCATAATGCTTTTAATTAATTTTATATTCGAATCAAAACTTCAAATTGCAAAAACCATAACAAGCAAATTATAAAAAGAAAAAAATAGTTTTATAATTTTAAATTGTAATTAGAATAAAGATAATTACAACTTTATAAAGTATAAATAAAATAACTTATTATTATTTTATCTGTTTTAATCTAATTACTTATAAATATTAAAAGAAAGATATACCTTTCCACTCTCCGCAACACGTGAATTCTTAAAGTGCATTCTTGCATTCCAAAGAAAAATTTACGTTTTTCCTATTTAAAATGCCAGAGTCATCCCACGTTCTCGCATAATTTCACATACAACTTAAGCGATTAAAACAGAAAATTAAACTGTATCATTCATCAACATGAAATTAAGTCTAAGTTAGGGATTTACAACTAGAAAAAATGCATAATTATATTGATACATTTAAATTTGATATTAATAAAGTTTAATTAAGATCTTACTTTGGACTGGTCTCAGTCATCATTGAAAAGATTAAAAAGTAGAAAAAACCAACAATTTAAAAAGTTCAATTAAAAAAAGAAATTCTCCTCCCAGAAAAAATTGCCTCATGCCTAGGGGTGTTAAATTAAATTAAACCCCAAGTTAATATCTACATAAAGTATAATGGTGTTAAATTTATTAAAAATTCATTTACACATTTAACATTCCACATAAAGTATTTATAAAATTTTATACTAATTATTTAAGTTTCTGACAGTTTTAAAGTTATAAATTATTTACATATAATAATTTGTTTAAATAATGCTATTTTAAACGGAAATGAATCTTTAAGTACTATATTTTCATCGTCAGAAATATTTTTATAACTTTTTTCCAAATCAAAAGGGGGTTATAAACAATTATATATTGTTAAAACGGGAAAATTTTAAAAATAGAAACATTCTAAACGAGTGATAATTTATTACAAAATATTTAATATTATGTAAGAAACGGTGTAAGGAAATAGAATAATGAAAAGTCATTATTTTTATTTTTTTATTTACTTTTATTTATTTTTATTAAAAGTATTTCCTTTTATTTTTTATGGAATATTTTAATTGTTTTATTTGAAAGTAAAATATTGAAACGTAGTTGTTAATTCTTTTATAAAACAATAATTTGTATTTAGTTGTATTATTTTCTCTTTGTCTTGTATGAAAAATTGGTGCTTTATTTTGTCTTTTGGAAAAATCAAGTTTTGTATTTTTTTAAAAATTTAATGTTTTTATTTTTGTGCTTATTTTAAAACTACAAAATTTTTCAGTTTTTACTTTTTGGAAAATGAATGTTTCATTTTTTCTTTCATTAATTTAAAAAATAAAGTTTAAAGTTGTTTAAAGAAAAATTTAACTTTAAAATTTTTGAAAAGTAAAACTCAAAAGTCTCAGTTTTTTTCTCACTGAAACAAAATTTATAAATATTGTTTATTATTGGAACTATTCGAAATTCAGGTCGAAACATTAATAAGTTATTTTTGCTTCTAAAATTATTATTTTTTCAATTTTTATTCAAATTTAGAAATGTTTCTAAAATGATATTTGTGACTTTTAGATTAATTTTCAAAGAAAAAAAAGGTAAGAAAAGAGAAGATAGGGAAATAGAGGAGTGAAAAGAGAGGAAAGAGTGAGAAGGAGAAAGATAAAGAAGAGAGATAGGAAAGATTAAGAGTTAGATAAATAAATAAATAGATAGAGAAGAAATAAATAGAAAGGGAGAGAGAGAGGCGTGTGTAAAAGATCAAAAAAGAGAAAAGAGGGGAGGGGGAAATGGCGATTTTCTTAATTCGTCGTTTTCCTTTAAAAATAATAATAATTATTATAAACAAATAAATAATTTCAATATTTTATTTATTTGTTCATAATTTTACACAATGTACAAAAATAAAATAAGATGTAAAAAAAGCGGTTGAGATGTTTCGATTGACATTATGTTAAATTTATATTTGTTTCTTAATTTATATCTGAAAGTAAGTATAACATGAATGAATATATTAAGTTTTAAAAGTTTTACATGAAATTTATTCTTTATTTTTTGTAATTATAACGCATAAAGCTTGCTATTTTATAGAATAAATTAAATAAAAATAAACACGTTCATAATAGTAGGCTTACATAAAGGACATTAAGGACAAAATAATAATTACTGGATAAGGAAATATTGTTATTTTTATTAAAATATATAAAAATGTGTAATCAGATATCTATGAATTATTAATTTTAATCAAGAAAAATTAAATATGAATGTCAATTAATTAAATTCTCTGTATAGTATACTAAATGCCTTATTGTATTGATAGAATCGCATGCTTACCTTACTTTATTTAATTATTTTGTGTTTCTATTAATAAATTGTAAAATATGAAATAAATTCCGAATGAAAATAATTTATATAAAATAAAGTTTTCATGAATATCTGTGTTTTTATTCTTTAATACATGACAAATCGAATTAAGAGATGGATACTGAATCAATAGGCTGTTTTTAGAATTTATGAATTCACTGCTATGAATTCGCTGCACTGAAAGTATTATAACGTTAGAAAATTATGTTATATTGATTTAGAAATAGTCCAAGTGATGTTGTATTTTATTAATTTTCATACAAGTATTTTTATTTTTAAAAATAATATACATGAATGATCAAGATATCATTGAGTCCCTAATCTATTTGAAATGGTATATCATTTACGCTGGAATAAAGTAATAAGACATAAACAGAATTACGATGAAACTTGAAGAATTAAAAAGATCACAGACTGTACTAGAATTTCACAGAAATATAAAGGAAACTAATAAATAATTAGGAAATACAATGATAAACATTGAAAAAATGACTGAACAACAAGAGAATCATAACGGAAACACTACAAATAATATAAGATTCAATTTGAAAAAATAATCAAAAAGCATGAATAGCATCGACTTTACTCACTACAATTACTACACAATTAATTTTCTTACCTTGTACAAAACTAGATAGAATAGCTAAGAATGGCAAGATGTAAATATTAAAGATGAAAAAATACCAGAAAAAAATTAAAGAATGAAACAGGAAGTGTAAAAACGGCAAAGAACAAACTATGAATAAAAAAAGACAGGAAAAACGGATCTAGTTCAGTATTAAAATTTTATATAAAAAACAAGAAATAACATCTAAGAGCATACTCAATAATATTTTCGTTTGAACAGGATCAGTTGTAAGTGTTATTAAAGATACAAAAAAGAAAAAGAAAAGCTGGAGAGAATTTCTCGAACGGCTATATAAAGAAAGTAGATATATTTTATTCATGGTAGAATAAAGAAAAAACAACTGACAGAAATGGAAGAATTGAGCTACATTAAAAGGGTCAAATTTAATAATGCTTTGGATACAATTCCTAATAGCAAATCTCCAGGAATAAATAAAAGTACAATAGAATTAATTAAAGAAACTGAAACTGCATTATACATATTAGTATATTAATTTAAGTAATTTTATAAATATTAATTACAGATATACAGTAAAAAATACGAATAAAAAACAATAAGTTTAACATCGCGTGTAATAAAAACTAATAGGAAAATTTAAAAATATGTGAATGAAAACCAATATAGTTTTCAAGTAATTGAAATTGTTTTTATTGCTTGAAAATAGAGATGGACGAATCTACACAGGAAACTCAAATATTACGTTGATAAAAATTACATTTGAGTACTACGAATACCTTCAATATTGCACCATACATATAGTCACAGTGGCGAATCCAAAAGTATCCGAAGGAAGTGGGTGCTAACTGAAAAATAGAAAAATATTTGAATAATTATAAGTACTGTACCTTTTATATGTGCAAGATGATTGTTTTATGGATGGTCCCATAAACCATATTTGCCATGAATAATTGTTTTGAAGTTATAATAACGAAATTTTAGTTTTTTGTGTCAATGGTAGGCCTATATCCTTGTATTCGCCATTGCATACTGACAGCGTCTTTTCAGCATCTCTAGTTTGATTTGGGACAAGAAGGAAAGTAGATTCTGAAGTTTTCGAATTCTTGTTTTTAAATAAAAATTTGCAGTAAGTGATAATGAGAACAATAATTTGTTAGTTTATTGTATTTGAGATAAAAGTAGCCTGCCTAAAGAAGCTACTTTAAAACTCAAAGTCAAAATTAAAAGATTAAAATTTCATTTCTTAAAATTTAGTAAATTGTATTTCTTGTTACTTTTTGTTTTAGTTTATTAACTTATTTTATTTATTTCAATATATTAATAAGTATTTTACCAAATAAGTTATACAAGGTAATTAAATTCACTAAGTATTCGGAGTATTTTCAATCTAGTTAATATTCGAATTCGAGAAAAGTGATATTCGCCATATCTACTTAAAAAGATGGCGATTAAGAAGATAATCATCAAATTATTATGGAATTTTATGACAATGAAAATACAATTTTTTGACAAAAGGACTAACATTATCAGTGGATAGAAAAATAGAAGTGGGACGAACTTTATGTCTACTGTTTCCCAAGCATTTTAATAACATAGTGTTAAAAATTCTGTAGTAATGTATAGAATAGTACTAAAAATTCCGTAGTAATGTATAGAATAGTACTAAAAATTCCTGTAGTAATTCCGTCGTCATCTTTGTTTCCGTTATCCTGAAGAGACTACAGGATACTTTAAAATGAGAATCTGCTTTAATGGAGAGAGAATTAATTGTATGAAGTTTGAAGATGATTAAGTCATAATTATGAAAAAAAACGCTACATATTGAAAGTACTGTATTTATCGACGGAAAACCGTAGGTCGACGGGTTTTGCTATTTAGGACAAATCATTAGAGATAAGCCTACAAGATATTAGACAAGAACTGCAATACCAAGACTTTATGAGATAATTCCAGGATAATAATTTCTAAAATATTAGTTTAGAATATAAGAAAGTGTATTAAAAACATACATATGATTAATAATATTGCATGTAGTAAAAAATCTGGACATTAGGAAAGATGAAAGAGGTGTTAAAATTACTTAACTTGGTTATAGAAAAACACAAATAAATTTATTTTTTTTAAAGTATTGAAAAAAATACATTTATAAACAACATAAAAAATGCTTAATTATGTATACAACTTTTACAAGATTTTTGTAGCTTATCATCTGTAAACATTTTAAACTGTTTTGTATATCGTAGCAGAGTCGTAGCCTACAATTAAAGGTCGTCTTTGCTAAGAAAGACTGTTAGTTCATGGTGTTGGAAAGGGAAGAAATGAAGACGTTTTTGTATCTGTATTTTATATACATATAAAAATGATCTTGGGTAGAACATATTCTACGTTATATATGAATAGTGAAATTGTGCGAAGAATATTAGAAAGTAAAATGTAAGGCAAACAATCAAGACAATAGTTCATTTCACAAATTTATAAAATACTTTAGTTAAAATATTCTGAAATCGTAAAACAGGATAAAGATTGACAGAACTAGAAAAAAATTTCAAGAACTGTAAAGGACTAATTAGAAGATTGAATAATTAAATTATTATATTATAAATATCTAGTTTAAACAGGTATATATATTTGTAAATATATATCTGTAAATATACATACAGTCGAGAAAAATTAGTCTAACATATTCCTCAATAATTTATGAGGGTACAATTTTCAATTTTATATATTACAAATATATCTGGAAAATATTCTCACAAAATAAAACACATCTATTACTACTTTCGAAACGTAATACCATATTTATCATATCTGCCAAAGTTCAAGAATAATTAGAGATGTAGAATAACACTTTTCTCGAATTCGAATATTAACCAGACACCGATACATTTGAATATTCGAATACTCAAATGTCGAATACTTTATTAATTATATTAATAAAGCAAAACAATTAGTATTCGAGGATAGTATTTACTAAAAATTACATCAGTTACTTTAATTATAAACATTCATAGTTTCAAAGTTTATTGATATTATTGTTTCTAATATAAGCAACTTAAGACTCCATGTTTATACCTTTTCGTGAATTTCAATAAAATTTTCAAATGAAAGTTTCTGATGGATTAATGCTACTATAATAATTTAAAATGCGGCATTATCTTAAAAAAAATTTAAGCCCAAAATAGTCTTTAAACTTTACATATTTCGAAATGTACATTGATTATATAATAAATACATGACTAATATCTTAAAGTCTTCTTATTACCTCAAGAAAGATGACAGTTATTTGGAATGTAAACAGTCTAAGTGTAAAAGACCAGATGTGGTTCATTACGTAATTTTTAAATAAGAAAAACTTAAATTAATTAATATAAAAATAAATTTTATGATTTTTAAATTTGATATTTAGTTTTATTAACATATTTAAATTATTTTTTTATTATTAAATTACAAATACTGTTAATTCAATGTAATATATTAAGGATAAATTCCTTTGATGTTTTCATTTAAATTTTAAAATATTTTTATATTCATACTATAACTGTAATATTCATATCCACATTGATTTCTTACTATGGTATCTTGTATGTTACTGTACTGTACTATGTGTATGTGTAGTATATGTAGACTGTGCTGTAATGATTAGATCCTATAATGTGATTAAAATATTTTTAAATTAATACTTGTAACTGCGATAATACTAAAAAAATAATAATAAAACCAATTTTACAGAGTTTTGCTATTTTTTAAATAAAAACAACTGATATACAACTTTAAAAAATATGTATATACAATTATAAATTAGACGAATTAAACTTACAGAAAAATAAACGATTGAAATTCAAGACTTTTAAAACAATTTTATTTTATTATTCAATCCTTTAAAATTATTGTTAACTAATTATTTTACATTAAAATTATTTATTATAATATTTACAACAAAAAATAAACGGAAAATTAATAGAATATAAAGTAATAACTCGTCTCATCCTATAAAAAATACATGAATCATTAAATTTAAAATATATGATATTATCTTAGAAACATAATATGATATAAGTAGCTTAATGTAGCTGTTTATGGGCTAGAAAATAATGAAAAAGTTATCATTCATTCTAGTACAATCGAAAGGGAAAGTTTCGCTTTACAATGAAAACCTATATTGGGTCAATCTACAAGAGAAGTTCTTTCACCTGCTGACTACGAGGAAAAGGTTGAGGAAAATTTTGAAGGCGAATTAGGGCATTGGAAATGTGAATATTATCATTCGTGTTTAGTATAACTTTATTATTATATTCCTTTCTATTTTTAAACGTACGAAGGAATGCCACTTTACAATCAGAAAAATAACATCTTAATGATGTATATGTAGGAATATTCGGAGTAATTTTTTTGTTTTTTTGTACATAAATTATTTCAAAAATTACTTATTAAATATATTATAAGCGTTATAAGATATCGCTTGTAGTACTTACTTGTTAAACTGTTTCTATAATGATTATACAGAGGTTAATTATAGAAATCAACATTGTATTATGATTATATATGGAAGTGAAGTTTTGTGGAATTTTTTTTTTACTGGAATTATGATAAAAAATTATTTCGGAACACGTTCCAGAACATGATAAAGAAAGAAAAGAAACGATAACGTTAGAAATACCAAGAGACTGAATTGCGATCGATCACAGAGCAGTCTGGGTTCACCACGTTTGTGTCAGTTGGAGGAAACTGAATCGACAGTGAAAGGTAAGGCCAAAAACTATTTCGATTCGTACGTTTTTGTGAAATTTCTTGTACATATAATTAACAGGAGATAAATTGAAGTGTAGTACATTAACACTGGTACGATAACTTAATGGTGAACCGTAGAATTCCGTCTCTAAAATCATATCTGTGTGGGTTGTAATGGTGTCGTTTCTAGAAGATAAATAGTATAAGCTATATAAAATGATGGCATCTATTAAGCTCGTTTGTTAATTTAGAATTAATTTTTGAATAAACCAGGTTAAAAAGGATTTAAAAAATTTTTAAATTTACAATTTTTAAAAATAAAAAAAAATCGATTTAAAACATGAATTTTAAAATACATAAAATTGAATAATATAAGGATGAGGAGTGTACATCAATCAATATTATTATATAAAAAATTTAGAAAGGATATAAAAATTTAAATCAATATTATTTAATTTTATATAATGGCTTTTTTGAAATTTTAGTATAAAATAATTACTTTAATGTTATAGTTTGCAGCTTATATGAGTTAATACCTTAGTAATAAAATTTAATTCTTAGAATGATTTAGAATAAATTTTAATGTACGCGTACGAGTTAAACTAGTACCTTTACTATATTATCGACCAATTAAGAAATCTACTTTGACCATTGAATGTAAGTTACTCATTTCTTCAAAGAGTAGTCCATATCATACTTAAGTTATACATTTCATCACAAAATTCAGTTTCTGACCTACATGAGAATAATTAAATGAATAAAAATAGTTTAATAACAAAATTTGAAACAATTATTTTTATAAATTTAGAGATTTTTTCATACAATCTATCATAGTGAATCTATTTAGCTCTTAATTCTTAAAATATGGAAAAATTACCGTCGAAGGATATAAAGAAATTGATCAGGGAGATTTAAATCAATAAAAAGTTATTATATTTTTATTCGTAAAATTATTATATACTATTGAGAAGTTAAACTCTTATAAAGCAATATTTTATATGCTATAGCAATTTTGTATCATTATATATATATACATTTGAATAATAACTGTATTTTAAAAAATTCTATTTATCGATTTTTATGTATAGAATAATTTTTCTAAGCATTATAGCAACGTAATTTTACAGTTACGTTCGCTAAAAAAATTATTGATTAATTCTAATATATTCCTTTTTCCCCATTCTTGTTGAAAATTCAACAATATTAAATCAATAATTTAAGAAATATAAACTTACTTGTAGAAGCTATCCATTATAATCAAACACTCAATTTAATTAATTCCTTTTCATTTTCCTATAGTGAAAATTATAATCCTTTATATATATATATATATATATATATATATATATGAATTTTTGTAGTAAATGTTCTTTTATTATTCATATATGCTGTATATACACAAAGCAGAATTTTTACAAAAGTTAAGCAAGTTACAGCTTAAGATTTTTATATGTATTACCATTTTACAATAGGATGAAAGCCTCTTATATGTTATAGATTAGGAACATTACAACTATATCTGGTCTTCTGGCTCTTTATGTGTATATATATATAATAGCAAAAATAGCAGGTTTTAAATATTATAAAATATTAAATACTTAAAAATTTTATTGATTCTTTCTAATTATATCATTTCGTGCTTTAAATATTTAAATTTGAAATTCAGATCATTCACCTTAACGTTGAAAAAGTCACGAAACAAACTGTAAATTTGTTGAAAATATAATTAAATTTATTATTTTACACAAAATTTCCCTTAATTTAATTTAATAAATTAGTAGTTTTTTCTATTTAATATTTATTTACCTATTAAATTCATATCCGATATTTTATACAACGTAATTAATAAACATTAAATACGTGAAATAAGTTCTAAAAATTATTTAATTTTTATTTAAAAATTTAAATAACGACTTTCGCAAGTGAGTAAATAAGTACATTTTATTTTTTTTACCAAAGTTTTAAAGTGAATTTTAACTTTAAAAATTTCCTAATGTGTTGCGAAAATTCAAGGACTCACAGAAAAAAATCAAATTAAAAATATATAATTCCTTCCTTTTTAAAAAAGTTGTAATTATTTTTATTGGTAAAAATGTGTCATCTGATTACTAACGGTTTAGATGCGTCATCATTCTTTTAACCAATAGGATAATAAACAAAGCGCCTCTAGCGGTAAAACTAAAAGTGAAAATGTTTCATAAAGAGGCAAAACGCAACAGAGGCACTCAAAGGGATAAATAAGCCTGGAAGTGTCAGAGAGCTTGTAAATATTTTTATATTTTTTACTAGGTAAATATCCTAAATTTTGCTTTCATTTTTTAAAAATATTTGCTAAAATTTATTTATATTTATTTTAAATTTTTATAAATATTTTAAATTTTTAC
Source organism: Centruroides vittatus (assembly GCF_030686945.1). Classification (NCBI taxonomy): domain Eukaryota; kingdom Metazoa; phylum Arthropoda; class Arachnida; order Scorpiones; family Buthidae; genus Centruroides; species Centruroides vittatus. The sequence continues at coordinate 576,717 of NW_027122041.1, forward strand.
TTATAAGTTTCAGCGCTTATTTTGAGGTTGGTTTTAGTTATTTTAAGGGTTTTTACCGGATAAAATCACTTTAAAATATAACTATTCACCTCATTAATAATACATATCATCTGTTCATTTAAATTTATAGATATAATTGCTACAATTAAGGGATCGTTTATTAAATTATAAACAAAAATAATTGTTTATAATTTACGCTTTGCGATACGATTGATGATTTTTTAAATTGGGATGGAATTAATCAGTTGGCATCCTATAGGAATATATAGGGTAGATTTCTATATAGTACTATGCTACGATTATATCTAAATAAATGCTGTATGATGCTTTGTGCGTGTATCATATGCATATTGTGTATATCTTATACATATCTTTCTACAAATATGCGCTTTTCGCGTGCATGAAAATAATTTTTCCTCCCTTCAAAAGATTCAGACTATACGGAACTACTTTTACCTGACTTGATGTATGTAATACGGAAGTTATCCTTAGAAAATTCATTAATTTATTTTAGTTTTTCGTGGTTTAATCTAATCGTTTAACTATTTTTTTATACATTTTTATTTTTATTTACTATTTTTTCGGTTTATACGTTAAAATATTTATCTAAAAAATAATTATTTTATATTAAATTTAAAATAATTTTATTCTTTTATTAATAGTAACATGATTTAAAATAGAAACAGTAGATTTATTTTGTAAAATTGTAAAGCTTTTTCAAGTTTTAATAATTAATGGTAATTTGTAAGTTAATTATAGTTAAACAATACCATGACTTATTAATAGCATTATGATAAATTTAAAAATAATTTAAAATTTATTTTATGTAAGCTCACAAAAATAATTGCTTTAGACACAAATGTTGTTAAGAACAAATCGTTTTTTATTAATTAATTAAAATAATAAACCAATAAAAATTATTTTTAAAAATTACTTTATTTTTTAATAATTTTAACCATTATTTTATTTATAATGGTTATTTATAATTAAAATAATGGTTAAAATTAATTTAATTTAATTTAAAAAAACAGTAAAATTCTGATTTATAGTTTTTCCACTAAAACAATTTTAACGTATTAATGGAAATGAATAGTTCTCTTCAAGTTTTCTTATATAAAAATCGTTTGATACTTATTTTGAAACAAATTAATTCTATATTTATACAGGAAAATTTTTAAAAGATATAATTAATTATATGGGAATTTTATGAATAAATAAATTTCTGGAAATTTGTTATCATACCAATTTCCGTTTGTGGTTAGAAGGAAATTAATTTAATTTTTTAATTTATAGGAAATTTTATTATATTTAAATACTTTAAAATGTAGAGGATTTTTAAAATAAATATAAACCAACAACTGTAGTGCCTTTGACCGGTGTGCTTCTCTCCTCTTTCTCTGTAAAACGCAAACGTTTTCGAACCTCGTTGGTTGGAGAAAGAGGAGAGAAGCACACCGGTCAAAGGCACTACAGTTGTTGGTTTTAATTTATTTTCACTCCGGTGTTGTTCCTTTATATATTTTTTATAAATATAAACATTAAATTAATATATAAACTTTAATTATTTTATATAAATTATAATATATATCAAATTAGTTGTTGAACATACAAAATTAATATCTTTGATCTTGCCCATACTCAATATATTGAGAAGAAAAAAATTATTTTAAAATTATTGTATATTGTAAATATTAAATTAAAAGTAATGATAATATAATTTAATAAATTGACAAAATTTTAAACTAACTTTTATCAATTTATTTTATATTTAATTATGAAGTATTAAAAGTTATAAGAAAATTGTTATAGTTAATTTTAATATTTTAATAAACGTATTTTTATAAAAATATTCTAAATATTATTTTTTAATATTTCGAATTCTTAAAATGAATTTAAGAGTAGGTCAATAGTTTCTCCAATGCTTTATACTTCCTTACAAAGTTGATTGGTGTGTTTAAGTAGGTAGAAAGCCTGTAGCTGTATTTGACCCGGAGATAGAAGAAAACACCTCCCGATTTATTTTCAGGAACACATATTTTTTTTTATGTTTTTCTTCTTACTTCTTTGTAAAAATTTATATAAAAGGAAACAGTGACATTAAAATCTGCATTTTTCCTGCTTATTAGAAAATGTCCTTATATAATTATAATTTTAGCTTTTCTTAAAATAATTTAACAATTAAAAGATAAAGTGAAATTATTTATGATTTAAATCATCAATATGTTTTATTTAAAAATATATTTAAAAGTTTTATATCCGTTTAAGTGAGCATTATTTTTTTTTTTTTTTTGACCATACTATTTTTATTACAATATATTTATAAATTTGATGTAAAAATTGATTATAAACTTCTAATTATAGGTGAAATGGCACCTAGACCAAGTACTACGTTATCTACTGTTACAGAAACAGTATCACAAGAAAAGAAAAGTATTAAATCCGAATATCCACCTTTACAAATAGTATGGAGAAATGTGGCAATCTTCGTTTTCTTACACATTGGTGCCGTATACGGGGCATATTTAAGTTTAGTTTTTGTTAAATGGCAAACATGGCTTTTCTGTAAGTTTACAATTAATTAAATTTTATATTTAATATTTGTGAGAAGTTGACCGAAAATTATTTTTTAAGTAAGACAGCCTACTGCGAATCTAACAAGTGATTGATAATGTTGATAACTTCATGAATAGTTGGTTGTCTGTAAATAGATCGTCTGACAATGTAAAGAGATTTTATCAACAATTAATATTTAAAAATTTTAAATTTTTTAAATAATATATTATATATTATTGAATGTGATATAAAAAATTCAGTCGTGATATAAAAAATTCAGTAAAGAATGTAAAGATTTAATCAATACTTTTTATAAACTAATATTAAATTTATTACAAAGAATTACAATTCTATATCTTATAATTAATTAAATGTGTATTATTTTTAGGCTGCTTTATTGGATTCCTTTCTGGTTTGGGGATAACTGCTGGTGCTCATCGTTTATGGTGCCACAGATCATATAAGGCAAAATTGCCACTTAGAATATTTCTTTGCATTTGTAACTGTATTGCTACAGAAGTAAGTAATTTAAAAAATGGCTTATATTTATTTCTTATAAAACTAATATAAAAATATAAAATTTGTTATTATTTATTTTATTCTAAGACGTTTGATGATTCATTTTCATTCCATTCTTATCTTTAAGAATCTACCTCTCATATGTCTATTCTGTTATGTGAACGACCTTAACATATATTTAATTTTACATAACTTATATTCTTGATTCAGAATCAATTTTTTTATTTTAAGTTATAAAAATTTAACAAATTTTCAGTTTGATGGCCGAGAGGGTTAAGGCTTTAGCCTTTCACACTGGGGACCCGGAATCGATCCGGGAGAGCAACAACCGCGAACAGGACTGTATATAGATATTTATCATTTGGGCATGAAAGCTTATTTTGCCTACTTATACCGATAATTCATGAAAAATGCAAGTATTAACAAAATAAAAACTTATCTAAAAAAAAAATCTTAGAACGAGACAACTTTTTATATTTCCCAAAAACCTGACTAATCGAAAACAGGAAGTGTAACACTAATTACCTATCTTGATTAAAGTAAAATTTATTGGCATTAAAAATATTAAAACAGATTCCAGGCTATGGGTTTTTAAATATATTTTTTCTCTGTGATCCACTTACATTTTCCAGGGTTTCAGCATGTCTTTGAAACATAAAACACTTATTCTGATAGCAGTTCTAAATATGAATTGTAACATATTTTTAAACTTTTCTTTTTTCTTAAATTAATAAAAACACAGACTTCTATAAAACAAAAACCTGTTAAAGCAGAAGATTCTGGCCAGTATTGTTGCATTTAGTTTTAGATAGATTTTTATTGTATTTTCTAAATTAAAATTAATTGTAAATTCTATATTTATTTTTACAATAATTAAATTTTACAAATATAATAGATAAATGACCAGTTTAAATATATTCACGAAGTTCACACGCCTCAGTCACATTAAAATGTCTTTAATAAAATCATTTAAATTCATTATAATTAAAATTTACAATTGCCTGACTTCATACGATCTAAATTCTTGTTCATCCGTTAAATAATTATAAATAACTTACGCAAGAAATAGGTTCCGTTTTCTTAAAACAACGTTACCGATCAGTCGAACAAATCTCAGCTGGAAATAATGACATCGTAGTGAATGTCATACATGATAAGGAATAAGCTCTGTTCATGATGAATTACATATTTTAAATTAATTATTCGTGACATTTAAAAAAGATTGTGAAAAATACGAATCATATTCTATAAAATGTTCATCTGAGTTTCCGTCTTGTAATATATTCAGTAATTAACTTAAACCAGCGGTTCCCAAAGTGTGCGCCGTGGCGCCCTAGGGCGCTGCGGCTTTCTTACGAAATGTTATAAAATGTTTATAATGTTCGAATTTAATGTACTTGTTGGAATTTGACATAGGGCGCCTTGGAAAATTCTGCATTTAGCAAGGGCGCTTAGAATCAAAAAAATTTGGCAACCACTGACTTAAACAAAGATGGATACACTATTTAGTAGTCAGGGAATCACTATTAGAACTCTGTTATAACATTAGAGAATTATATTATTATAATCCAAGATTAAACAAAGTATTGATATGATTAAATGATTAATATACATTATACGTTATTTCATTATAAATATATTTTTTATAGAATGACATATATGAATGGTCACGAGATCATCGAGTCCATCATAAATATTCTGAAACGACTGCAGATCCTCATAATGTAGAACGAGGTTTCTTTTTTTCTCATATCGGATGGCTTTTAGTTCGGAAACATCCAGACGTTATAGCAAAAGGAAAAACTATTGATTTAAGTGATTTAAAAGATGATCCTGTAGTTAAATTCCAAAGAAGGTTAGTATTATTAAATACGATAAATCGGCACATATTCAAATATTTATTATATTTAAAATAAATTGTTACAGGTACTATGCACAATTGGTGATACTCTTCAATTTATTAATACCAACATTTGTACCTTATTGGTTTTGGGGCGAATCAGCGTATTACTCCTTTTGGTTCACTTTTGTGACGAGATATATTGTGGCTCTTCATATGACTTGGTTAGTAAACAGTGCAGCTCACATGTGGGGAAATAAACCATACGATAAATATATATCGGCCAGAGAAAATAACTTCGTAGCCATAGGAGCGCTTGGAGAAGGATTTCACAATTATCATCACACATTTCCATGGGATTACAGCACAAGCGAATTAGGATGGAGGTTTAATATTTCTACAATGTTCATAGATACCATGGCTTGGTTAGGATTAGCTTATGACCTTAAAACAGTTCCTTCAGAAATGATTAAACAAAGAGTTGAAAGAACAGGCGAAAAATATGAATAAGCGGAAATTTACTATTAACTACGGTTGCAAGATATATTAACGGCTGTTAAACTTCCGAGAATGATTAATTGAAGTGATTTATCAATAATTCCATATGAATGAAAGTTCTAAGGATCGTATTTCGTAATAAGTGTGATATTTTGTTCACAAGGTAAATGTGCATATAAAAATTTTATCCATACCGAATTAATGATAAACACTATCGCAATTTTACCAGACGTTTATGCAATCGACCTTAAAATTTATATAGGAAAAATATATTTGACAACTGCACACTGTTTATTCAATACGTTAATGTTGTTATATTTTACAAATATAAGTAAAAAATATTTTAAAAAAATTTATTAAGTTTATAATTTTGAATATGATCAATATGAATATTAATATTCTAACATCTATTATTTTATCGTTATTATATATTTTAGTTCAATAATATATAATATTTGGTAAAGTCATAATAGTATGAAAATACTGATAACTGTTATCAAATCAATATTTAAACAAAATTTTAAATAAATAAACTAGTCCACAATGTTTTTAATATTGATTTTTATTTTCTTAATTATTGTGATTGATTGTCAATATTTAGAAAAAAATAATGATAATAATAATATTAAAGAATAATAATGTGGATATGTAAAATAATGAAATGGAGAGTGAATATTGGCTATGCCTTATAAAAGTGCCACATAAAGAAAGAGGACCAGAGCCGGATTTAAGCTGAAACATATAAGAAGTACTCACTCCTCTATTAACTAATAAATTTACAAGCTTGAGGCCCTAAAATGTACGCCATTAACTCATTCTCTAAACTGTGTAAACTCGTATTACAAGACCCCAAATTGTGTAACTTCGTATCATGAGACCTTAAGCTGTAACTTATTAATATATATGTAAAATCCGGCCTTGGAAAGGCTACGGTATGTAAAATGATATCGTATTCGAAAAGCAATAATCTATGCAACAAATAAATATAAATGTTAATAAATTTTGACCTTGATTTATGTATTTTTTATATATAAATTATCTTTTAACTGTAGATCAGTATAAATAAATTGGTGCTGGTTTTCAGATTTTTAAGATATACATATTAAATAAAGAATTTTTTAAAGTTTTTAAATCAAAAATAAATATTTTCAATTATTTTAAAATGTTTTTGGATCATAAAATATGTTAGAAATACAATAATAAAACCATTAATATTATGTAAGACTCTGTTTACAATTCAGCATTTATCATTTATCCTTTATAAAATTGTTCTTTTCTTTAAACAAAATAATTTTTAGTACAATTTTTGAACTTATTAATTAAATTTTAAATATTAATAATTAAAAATTATATATATTTAAATTCATTTTAAAATTAAATTAGACATAAAGCAAATGATAATAATGAAAATTAATTAGTTATCAATTAACTTAAAATCAGATAAAGTAATTATCTTTTAATTACAAATGTTAATATGAAAATCTTTATTGAATGTTTATTTTATTAAAATTTCTTCTTAAAACTGCTTAAGTACAAATAATATAAATTTTTATTTTAAGGAAAATATAAAAGCAATTCATTGTTTGAATGCAGTCATTAAAACTTACCACTATGTAAAAGGAAGAATAGAAAATTTCCCTAAATAATTTTTTAGTTCTTTTTAAAACAGCTAGCAACAGCCAGGAGTTGCGTAACTTTCCTGGCTGTTAAGCGAAATTATTTAAAAAGTAGCTTTTACAATATTAACTATAATTAAGGCAATCCACAATCTGCTTTATTTTAAAATATTTGCTTTTAAAAAAATAAAGATTCTGCTATATTATGCTTATAACAGAAATTTTCTGTTTTATTCTGCCGAATTTATTTATTTATTTTTAATTACACTTGCTTTCATCGCAAAAAATTTTCTTTACAATTTTTATTGGTTTACAGAATTCTCAATGCTACTTTTACTGCATATCTTCGTCTGGATCAGTCAAGTTGAACGTGATTCAAATATGAATGTCCAAATTTTCCTTGGTAAATGATAATTTATTCGGCGTAAGGTTTGTGGCAGAAAAACTTCTCTCCATATCTTTACTGCCAGCAGGAACTGACAGAGCTTTTAATGCCAGCTGACTCAAAATCGGCATTCTCCTGATAGAGTGCTTCCAGAAATTTATTATGATTGCACACTGCTCTGTTTTCATTATTGACCAAAGCTTTGTAGTGTGCTATCTCTTCCTTCGGTACCTCTTTCTTAGAGAATCTGCATAAATGAGAAGTTATACTGTTCATTGCTTGATTATGATTTGGATCTAGGACTTCAAGCTTTTTTTATAACTGCCATGCTGGATGTTTGCCATCTAGATAAAGTTGGAGCTTCGAATCTATACCGAGTGATACCAACAGTTTTCGAATGCCTCCAAGAATTCGCCAAATATCACTTCCTACAACACTGGATGTAGGAACTGATATGACTGTGACTCTAGTTTCTTGATCAAGTTGCATAAGGCTTCAGCTTGGCTTGCAACTGCGTATAACTGTTCTTCAAGTTCAGAATGATCAAGTAACTTTCAGAGTTTTTGCAATGCAGCTTCTTCTATATTCCAATTTTCTCTAATTTATGTCACTAAAGCATCCCACCTCATATGATAGTACGAAACTACTTCTAGTCACGTTTCCCATCGAGTAATAACTGATACAGGTGGCACTGCCGATAAGTGGTTCTTGGCAGATAGAGCTATCTGCAACGAATGCCTTCTATTTTCCGTCTTTATTAGAACTGCCTTCATCCCTGAGATGAAACATTCATGATGCTGTTCTTAATTAATGTGTACTCCTTCAGCGACTAAATGTGTAACACGTGCCCAGCATGTCGTGTGGAATAAGTTGCACTGGCATGAGTTTCAAAGCAGTAACATTTGTATACGGAGTGTTGACTGTCAAACTAAATTGTCTAACTCAACATTTAAATTAAAAGTTTAAGATATGCAAACACTTCTTTGACAATAATATTACTGTTACATTTCTCTACATTCTGTGATTGCGCTAGACAGAGTAGTTTGTAGGTTCCAAGCTACACAACCGATATATTTACAACTTTCTTGTTTTTCACATCAACCGAGTTATCTAGTTTCAGCAGAATGTCAGCACCTGGAAATATTTATGCAGTAGAGTCTAAATCTTTACATTGGGGAGAATTATACGCAAGGTACTTTCATTAGGCAAGTTTTCACTCGGAGATAATTTTAAATTAAACTTTATTCACTTTTGGAACCCTTTGTGACAGAAAATGTGCAAGGATATTTATTCCCACAGAACAGAATACAGAAACCATGTCTTGCCATCTTAAAGGTTTATCACTTCCGGAAGCAGTAAACGACAAGGTTTTTTTGCTTGCTGCTACTACTATTGCTAAGGGTAGCAATAAGGTACGGAGAGACAAGGTGTAGCAGTTGGATGGAGCTGCTGGGAAAATACATGGCGACCTTGACAAAGTTCCTTAATTTTGCTCTATCCTGCTTTATTGCTTGATAGTTTCCGCATACTAACTGGAAATAGTATGGTATGCACTCATTTCATGGATTCAGTAAGCAACCCACGATTGGATTCGGATATTGCTCTATCTGCTTTATCTACTTTTGAGTTTCTTTGATCATATTAAATAAAATTGTGTGTGGCGCCATCTGTTATTATATTTCATTATAAAAAACTTTTTATATTATTAATTATTATCAGAGTGCAAAAAGCTTTAATTTTGAGAATAGAGGTGAGTTTCATTTTTAAAAAATTGTAAATGCTAATTACGAGTAAAATCTTCTTAAGTACGACCCCTTCGAGATATGACTCGTGAACCCGATCTCCTTACCTCCTTGACTTTAACTACCAAAATTTAATAGTATCAATGCCCCTTATACACAAGCTACCATACCAAATTTCGCTTCTTAATCATAACCCCATCCTGGTATATTAAACAAAATAAATACAAAGACACTCACGCACACATATGTACATATTTACGGAACTTTTTGCGTTTCTTTTTACTTTTTGGGTTCAGGAGGTTTCAAAACGTAAAGATTTGTCTAATTTTACCCTCCTAGTGTTAATTCAGAGGGCAAAATTTGGCACGATTCCAATACTTTCCATTGTTATGTATAATAGTCATGTTATGCATCCATTGACATTTGTTTTATAATATACAGTGAAAACTGCTTAGGCGACTACCTGTATTCGACGGGCACCTGTCAAAACAAGCAAAAATTTCTGGCACGGAATAGTTTATACATAGAGTCTTTGTATAAGTTACCTGTATTAAACGACCACCTGTGTAACGCGAATCGATTTTTGGTCCGAAACAACATACAACAACTGTAATAAGCGATCACTTCCGCGAATATATCTGGTCAAAACTCTTGTTCGAACCCACTTCGGGCACTTCTCCCACCCTTGAAATTAGGTGCAGGTGTTAATGAATTAGTCTAGCAACAAAGGAAATTCATTTCAGATTTGTTTTTCGGACAATTTCGAACAAAGTGCTCTCGTTAAGGAGGATGCACACATGCGGCGTGGCAAGGAAAAGCGGTGTCGCAAACGCGTCTTCGCCGCGCGGCAGCACAACCACACAAGCGGATATCCGTTTACATTTCGGCGCATGCGTTCAGTATTCAAGATGGCGAACGATAGCGACACTGTTGCTATCCACATATTTACGAAGTTTGTTTTGTACGGCTCGTTTCATTTAACTAGATTTCGTCGAAGATTCTAATGAAGATTTTGGATTAGAGATATCATATTGGCAAGAACCTTGCCGAGATATTTTGTTGGATCGATAAAGAACTGATGTACAAAATAGGCTTATTCTTCGATTAATATCTCTCGATAAAGAATACTATTTTGAGTAAGATTTGGTTGTTTTGTTCTTTGAATTAAATAATATATAATTACTGTATTTGTGTAGAATTTGTGTTAAATTTATTATTCTTTCCTCTTTATTCTGATGTTAGTTATCTCGGTTAACCACGTCAAACTTTCCGCCATTAAAACACTACGTGATTGTATTTTCTCACGTGACTGCCAGACGAATTATTATTGGCTGATAGAAATGCGTCTTGGCGGCGACCGCCGCGAAAGATAGAATTCGACCAACTTTCGCGGCACGAAATAGACCTCTGCGGCAAAATAAGTGACGTCATTCTGCCGCTTTTCCTTGCCGCGCCGCATGTGTGTATCCTCCTTTAGAAGATCGCGTTAAAGTTATCAGAGAAAGTGAAAATGGTTTACCACAAAGGCAATTAGCGGCGAAGTTTAACTGTGGAAAAACGAAATTTATTTTACTGTAGATCTACAGTAGACCACACCCTTTTCCTTAGGGGTATAAAATATTGTACACGATACAATTAATCGGCTGATCTCATCATTTGATAAAATTTAAATAATTTACTTTTTTTAACGCTCATATACAGTACCTGTGCGATAAATAGTTTCTGTATCAACCTACCTTATTTCCGCGATATTTTTAGAAAAACAATAGCCAAGTAATTTTCGCACGCAAAATATTCAAAAAACAATAAACGCATTAATGCAAATATCAGTTTTACAGGCAACCTTCCTTTTTCGATTCTCGCGGAATGTAATGAAATCGTATTATGAGAAAAAATAATAAAATTGTTTTATTATTAATTAATAATTTTTCTTATTGTACTTAAGAAAATATTAAATATTAAAATACAGTATTTTTAAAGTTAAAATAAGATTAAACTAATGAAAACCGAAACCAAAGTGATGGAGAGATAGGTAATACACGTAACTGAGGAGCGAACGAAAAGAACCGAGTTGAATCAATTAAGTCGGAAAAAAGAAAGTGTGCATTATAATCGAGAAAATGCGAGTATTGTATTATTAATCTTTAAAATATTTGTATTAGATCTGTCTAACAAAATCACGACGACGACGACTCCTGTAAATCGAGTTATCCGACAAGAATAAAATACAGTACCAATATAGCTCTATCGTTGAAAAAATTCGCTTATTTTTGCTCACCTCGAATTTTGCTTAGTAGAAATGGCTAAAATGTGCGCAAAATACGTACGGAAATACCGTATTACAGCATCACCAGTATTGGACGACCACCTGTCTAAAAGACCACTTTTTGAAGGAACCATGGGTGGTCTCCATAGACAGGTTTTACTGTATATATTTGAATTACATAATTAACTATAAAATATATAACTTTATTTTAAAAAATATAAATAATTTTTTAAATAAAATTAAGTAATATAGGTAATTAATTTTAAATTGAAACTCGATCATCTGATAAGAAGTACGATAATTATTTTATGAATTTAAAGCCGAATAAAAACCTTTATGGATAATACATGCCTACATTTTCTTAACAAATTTAAATATTTATTACAGTTATGCAATATATAAATTCTATAGAAAAGTTTATAAGTAATTTAATAGAAATAAAAGAAAATGAAATAATTACAACAAGGAAAAATGAAACAATTGTTTTGAATGTTATATGAATGTCAGGAAAAGTTTTATTCAATTTCAGTGAAATTTTTTAGTAAAAATAAAATGCTTAAATAATAATAAACATGGCATTAGTTTTTTTACTTTTAACATTTTAATTATAATGCAAGAATTATTTATAATTAAAGCTTTAATTATAGGAAATTTTATATGAAAATAAAATCAGGAATACATTTTGAAAGCTCTAATATTATAATTAATATATAATTAATAATTAATATAGAAAAAAATTCAATATAGATTCATCTCCTAATTCCATAAGATCACTTTATTTTTTAAAATTTATTAAATGTTACAACCTGAAAGCATTTAGGTTAAATTATACGAACTACGAACAAAACTTTTGTAAAAAATCTGACAGTAAACCTCTTGTGATAAAAAGCAACTTTCTAACTTGAACAATTTATGATTTATAGTTCAATTAGAATTGTATAAACTTAAATATTGTCTACGACAATGTTTCTCAACTGTTTCTTTAATTTATGACCCTTTAATTCATACAAAAGCTTGTCATTGTTCAAGAAACAATTTGTGCATATTCAGTAGGTCGTAATCGACAGGTTGGATAATTATTATAATCATTTACAAAAATATAGCTTATAATTTTAAATTTCAATTACAATTTTCAATAATGATTAATAACAATTTATAATTGAAACAAGCATTATATTTTATTTGGAAGTTATTTATTTATAAACAATTAATAAAAGTTAAATGAAAGGTTGTTGAGATGCCAAATTATCTTGAAATTGTTAATTCAAATGTACGTATCTGCATTGGATTGAGGACAATATTAAATGCTTTACAATTATTTTTCCACTTATAACCTAAAAAATAATATAAAAATAATTTTATTATAATTTAAATTATTATTCAAATTAAATAAAATTAAATAATAATTTACCTTCTTTCTCAGGATGCTTTTTAAATGAATCTAGTATATTCCAATGCATTGAACTTGAATTATTTTTATAATTATTAGCACCAAGTGTCATTTCTTGCATAGAAATCAAATTAAAATTCTTGAACAGATTCTGAAATACAATTAATAGGCTTATAAATATAAATATCTTTAATATTTACTAGAAAATAATATATACAGAATAGAACGTCGATATTTGCAGGTCAGTCCACTGGGGTGTTGCTCGATGGCCTTTCCTTATTTTAATGTAAGTTATATTTCAGAGAAAAGTAAATTAATGAACAAAATACAAGCTCTGTCTGTTGTATTAAGTTTTGAAAAACTAATCATACTTTAATTCAGCCCAAGTCGTCATGATACACCTCAAGCAAACAGACGTCCGATTTACGGTAAATGCGGCCTATTACGTAAAATTTTAAGCTTATAAGTCTTGATTCAGACGTCAACTGCCGTGGAACGGCCCGTGTGAACTGATATTCGGCACATCACTATGTGCATTTAGTAATTTTTAATTTCAAAATTAACTGACCATAACTCGGGTTGGGGGGCATTTTTTTTTTGTTTTTTTGTTTGGACTTTTTTTGCTAAGAAATCTGTTTTCCCCTTCCAGGACAATCATATCCAGTCGCCCTCATTGTCGGCCAAGCCGACAATGAGGGCGACCGGATAATGGGAGACGGAATTCGATATATTCGGGACAATTCGATTTTAGGCCTCCCAGAGCAAACAGACTGAGGCTTTAACTGCAACGGCCATTTGGCCGACGATATGCTTATACAATAGATCGTCGATTAACCGAAACAATTGAAGTGGAAATTTTTACTTAACTATGCACAAGAATCCTTATGCACAGCTAAGTAAAAATAACTCAAGAATAAAAAAAAATTCATTAAACTTTTTATTCAGCTGCCTTTTAATTACTATTGTATACCATTAATTTTGTGTTATATTTTTATGTTTTATTGATGATATAAATAGAGTTATATGGTCTTTGTTTAACGAGTCTGTTGAGAGCAAGTTTATCAAGTAATGTGTTGATGACGGAAAATCCATTTATAGTAATCTACGCTTGCTGTTTAGACTGACGAGAAACTATGAGTCCGAAACTGGGTATAAATTTTATTTTATTTTTAGAATGACTTAAACAGCTGCAGGAGTGTTATCAATATAAGAACACGGAAGAAACATTGCTATTGCTAATTTTTTCATAGCTAAACCTTTGATCGATTGGGGATTTTGACATTCGAATGAGCCAATATCATCTGTATTTGGATTTAGTGAAGACAAGGTGACTATTTGATTCTCCTTCCCCAAAAAATGAAAACTGTTATCGTGTTGTCACTAATACATTTTATCAATGTTGTAAATCAGCGTTTTTTAACCTTCTTCTCATTTCGGATCGGTAAAATTATGGATAATTTTATGTGGACCAAGTAGTTATATATGACTATGAATTATGCTTACTTATTAAGCTTGTATATGCTTATCTAGAGTTACTGTATGTAACAGAGTACGTGTAGTAACTCAAGATTACTAGTTAAATATCACCCGTAATCAACTGCACCGGCTTCAGTACGGTCAAATATTTTTCTGTAGACCGTCACTGGTCGTGGACTGATGCAAATGGTTCAAAACAAACTGAAAATAGTAGTTATTATATTAAAGTAAAAGGCGGAGTCGACAACATGTTTCAAGTGACAAAAACAAGTTATAAATTATTATTTCTCAAAATACTTAGTAACAGAACTTTAATTATAAACCAGCTACACCCGAAGCCGGCGCTAACGCATGGGCAAACCGGGCATTTTTCTGGTAATCGCGAAAAATTTTCATAAATTTTCGCGAACAGTAAAACTATCGTCGTAGTGTGACATAAAAATATTTTAAATAAAATTAAAATTTAAAAAGATTTAACATTTTTCCTCATTTCTAATTGGTATGGCATTTCAAAACAAATTTTTTGTTTTTCATTTTATGTAGAGGATAAGGTACGTCAAATGCGTGTTTTTCCTCGGGCGTCATAAACTCCTGGCTATTTTTAAAACTCTAAGTACAAATATACTACGTCGCTAAAACCTAAATTATATTGTTCATTTTATTATATAAATTAAAAATCGTTTCCCCCTGAAATTTACTCTTGGGTACTTCCTTGATTCGAAATCGAAGGTGGAGAACCTTTTTTGATCGGAAAGCCACAACCCATTTTAGAAGGATCTCTCATTGTTTTAATATTAAAAAAAAAACTTATATCACTATTTTCAATAATATTTTGTATTTTTTCTAAGTAAGCTAAGGAGTCCATAAGCTATATATTTTATCTTATAGGTAAAGTGGAAACTATACACGAAAAGATAGATATAAATAAAATAACTTGAAAGCTAAAAATATCTCTGTATCACAAATCTAGCAAAAAAAATAGATAAAAGTTATCAGTTCTTACTTATTTAATAAAAAAATAAGGAAACAATCTTATGGTTAAAGATTTGTGCACGCAACACAATATAATTAATGAAACAATATCAGATTAAAAATCTCTTCCGTAAATTAAGCTGTAAAAACGAGCAATTATCAAAAACTGTTCATAAAAAACTGGTTCAAGTGTGTGATTTAATTCCAAGAGTAATAAGTGAAATGTGATATTACATTACCGATATCAGGATTGTACTAATAAAAAAGATGTTTTAGATTGTTTGTAATTTATATACGGAGGGTTCAGTTCTAAAGCGAACCGAGTGAAAAGATGCTGTATTACGCTTTGTTCACATTAAGCATACGTTTTACTCATTAATGTATTTTGATTATTATTATTATTATTTTTATTAATCTTAAAAAATTTCCTAAATAGTTCATTATCTCTAAAATAGTTTATACATCGCAATAAATACATCGCAATATATTTTTATATAGGCCTACATATTATTTAAGTATAAATATAATAATTTATATAATTATTTAATAATATAAACTTGATCAATAATTTATCAAATTACAGTGCTAAACATTACTATAAATTTAAATAAAATTATTAATTAATATACAGGTGTATCAAAACTCATGGTACAAACGTTATGGGGTGATAGAACACAACTAGACAAGCACAAATCACCCTACAGTGCATGCTCAGAACTCAAATAGTGAAGCGCTAGAGGGCCAACCTACGGCGGTCACTATATCGATGGTGTCACTGTTGGCGGCCGCACTTTTGAGCAAATAAAATGTTGAATAAAATAATTTCCTTAAATTTATTGATTTTCTTTCATTTTTTCTCTGCCTCTTTTGTTTATCATCATTTTATGACACAGTGAGTACCGTTATCTGTGAAGTGCAAAAATCTGAGAAGGTTCTTTTTTATATGCATAGTGGGTTCGGACGGGCCCACAATGGGGATTACTGGGTGATGAAGGAAGGGGTTTCACATATTTAAAATAAACTGCCCCTAAAATAATTCCTGGGAAAATTGTTCTATCGGATTCGATTCCGGGTCTCCCAGAGCGTAGACTGACACCTTAACTCGGGGACTACCAGTATATAAAATTCTGAATAATCAAGGAAAACTGTTTGAAATAAACAACCTATCAACATTTAATTTATTCAATACTATTTTCTGTTTAATATTGTGTAATATTAAGGAAAATTAATTTCGTACATAATATACGCAATATAAATTATTTATTACTTTTTCTGCTTTAGCAAGCCTATCTTCTGCATGAAAAATATTATATTCTTGTTTAAAATACAATAAATATCATTCATTTTAAGCCCCTTTCACACAGTTTAGTTTGAAATCATAACAGTGGCTAGCCACAGAAAAGTATCTAAGTACAATACTCAATCGCGTCTATTCAAGGCAACCGTGCTTGCTATATTTCTTATATTTCATATTTGCAATATTCTAATGAGTTTTCGACTGTGTATGTTCTCGGGATGTAGGCTAGGACTTTTATACATCTACTTTCGAATGATTTTTATTTATAAAACGTAATATAATCAGTATTGCCAGATTTGTAGAGAGGAAAATATTTCAAGCTTTTTGTCAGAGAGCTTGTTACAGTATTACAGAAAGAACATACAGTTTCCATACTGTATGTGTGTATGTGTGTCTGTAGTAAAATACAGGATGGGAAAGTAAGTCGCTTAACACTCCTGCTACAGAATATAGAATGTACAGTACATTGAGCACATCATGTAAAGTATATAACTCTGTAACCGTTCGAGGTAGGTCAATAAAATCTCTCGGAAATCAATTCCTTGTGAAACTCTGACCCTAAATTATGTGTCACATGACCTTCTTCCGATTTACAGTTTCGGAATTAATTTAATATAGCAGCCGTGCATGTAACACACATCGATCAGTTTTTCCTTCGGTTTAATGTGTTCCTGATATGAGTGAATTAACTTTGTGTACATTCTACATTCTGTAGCAGTGGGGTTAAGTGAATTTCTTTCTTCCCTGTATATTTTAAATAAAAGGTAGCGATCAACCTATATTTTGCAAAAATTGACTTAAAATACCTTCCTTATTACTTTAAATGTGTGTAGTTTTGTTTATTTACATTTACGAAAATATATAATTATATAATCATAAATATATATATATATATATTTATTTATACACAGTTGTGTATAAATATAGTAAGAAAGTCTTGTAAATATTTGTCTTGTCTACTCTTTTTATGTCATTATCAAGCTGCCATTTTTTCGACATGTAACCGACCACAAAACAATGGTTCGTGGTCGGTTGCTTTGTGGTAGAGACTTATTTCAAAAATAACAGTTCTCTAGTTCCTATACAGCATATATTCAAGCAACACTTCAACTTGAATTGTCACAGAAATGCGCCAGATGCTCACATCAATACAAGCTTGATCCGTTCCTTTATATTCTCTGCCTCTGCTTGTAATCATAAATCAGGATGGAGTGAGAGGATATTGGCAATGATCGAAAATGTCTGTACTGTAATCACACTAATCCCAAATGGCATCAGTGTGATTAAAGATCCTCTTGGGATAATTCCAAGAATTATATATAGTAAGTAAGAGATACGAAGTTTGATTGCTAGTTTAAATCTCACGATTTGGAGATAATATCATTTACAATGCTGTTTATGGAGAAACTGAAGATTAATTTACAAACATTGAAGGAGACCATATACGGTATTTGAATTGCTAAATTTATGAAAATTGAAAAAATGTGTATGTATAGGGCGGATCAAAATCAGTTAACCAGTTTTATGTTATTACTCATGACTCCGTTTCTTCAAGTGAAGAAATTGTATCAATAACTTAGCCGTTTCAATTCAGTTTTGGGTCACTATATGTATTGAAGATGTAATTATAAATTCAGAGGCATTTAAAATTCAGATAATAAATAAAATAACGAAAAATACTTACAGTCAATGAAACATTTACAGATTTTGACATATTTTTAGGGTCTTCAAAGCTTTCAAACATGTGTTCTAATCTGAGTAAAATTTTACCATTCCACGGCTCTAAAGTTAATAAATGTACATTCGGAGGGAGCGGTTTGGATAGAAAAGAAGCCTATAAAACATAAATTATTTCAAATTAAAATTTAAAAATAATGTATGGCTATAATATAAAAGACGATAATAACTATGTAAATAGGATGACAAAGGCATTAATTAAGTGGAAAAGAAATAGAGGTAAGCCAAGGAGAAGATAGATGAACCGTACAGAAGTTGATCTGAAGGAAAAGAAGTGACCAAAATAAAAAAAAAAGGAATAAACACGATTAATATATAATAGCAACTCCATATAAGACATGAGAAAAACTAAAGAAGTAGTTAATATACCTGTGAATGGAAATTAGACATGTATTTTGCAACTGACTGAGATTTAATTGTTGCAAATGATAGCAAAGGAGCCATAAACAATTTTTCTGCTAATGCCCTATGTTTAGAAGCAGCAGAATTGATATCGGAAAGAATTAAATAGTGTTTTCCTTTTACAACTAAACCACGTCCATCAACACCTAATTCGTTCAATGCCTCTCCGACTCCAAACGCATCGTCGTGTAACAAACGTCGATGAATCTACATAAAAAAATATAATATTTACAAATAAAAAAAGAGTTTAAGTGTGTAAACACACATCTTTAATTTAATTTTCTTACCATTAATTCAACGGAACCACTCTTTAAACTACTTCCTCCTTGAGAACGATCGTTCAAAATTGTCAGCTGGATATTTTTACTTTTGTCCTTAAAATATATTTTAAAAAATGCGATTTATGTATAAACAAAATTATAAATTTATTAGTATTAAATATTACATAAAAATTATATGAATACTTGTATGTATATTCTACTATTTATAGGATAATAGTTTCCAGAAACTGGTTCAGATAGATTTAAGTTCCATGTAGGTCTATAATTCAAGCTGTTAAAAATACAATTTTAGTTTTTATATTTTATAAATTCCGTAAAAAATAAATATATAAGATAAAGCATAATTTTCTCACATTCTTTCTTTAATTTCTCTTCCATTTGCATCTGTATAAAATGCGGTTGAGTTCAGATCAGAGTGAAATCTTGTTATTACTTCTTTTCCAATACTATCACTGTAGGAAATTAAATTAAATTTATAAATTAATAAAGATAAACACATTAATTATAAAATTAAGATGCATTAATATAGAAACATACTTTTTGTTGAGAAAAATAAGAGATAATACCAAGAAAAAAATTTAAATAAAGTAAGTAAGACTTTATTAAATAATGACAATTAAAAGCTACTTGCTTAACAGGAATTGGGCCAATAACCCAATCAAATTCAACATATTCTTCATCTTTGTAGATTCGAATTACTTGAGTTATCCACGAACTAAACGTCTGATGAATTTCTTTAACTATAGGACCCTATGAAAATCCAAATACATTAAATTTCTTTGTGTTTAAAGCTATTCCATACTTTACCAGAACTTAAATACTATAAAAACTTTATTTATATCATAAATTAAATAAATACCAAATATGCATGAGCAGATGAAGTTTCATTAAAAATATATGGTTCAGTTCCATTGGGTCTAAAAATATAAGCTCCTGAAGCACGGAAATTAATTTTAGAATTATTTCCATTCATGGCACGATACCAATAATATGACTGATTTATAGGTAAATGAATGCCTTCTTTAGTAATTGCATATTTTAAACCACCTTGCTTAGAAAAATATAATGCGAAATGCTTAAAAAAATAAAAAATTAAATAAATTTATTGCATTTTTATAAAAAATACACATATATTTTTTAAAAATTATAATAATTTACATTATTCTTCAGTACAATCTGACCTCCATTCGAGTAATACTTTTTAGAAAGTTGTCTTCTTAATAATGTAGCATCTGAATAAAATTAATTGTATGTTCATGAAGAATATAAATATAACATTTAAAAAAAAATAATTTATTAAATTTAAGTATCGTACTGTTTGTTTTATTAACAAAATATGTCGAATAGCCAAGAGGAGGTAGATTTACTTTAAACACCAACTCGTGAGTAGCATTACTTTTCCTTCCTGGAATATTGATGACATTTTTTGATATGGGAATCAGCTATAAAAATATGAAAATATGTGATTTTATTCATGAAAAATAAATAAATAATTAAATAAAAATATATTTTAATACCTGCGAATCAACAGAGTGATCTTGAAAGTCCGTTACTTGATAACCGCTTAATTTCACAGGAAGACGTACATAATTACTTATATTCTTAGCAATTGGGTTATATATAGTCACAGCAATCTTAAAAATGAAAACGAATAAATTTAAATATAAAAGTAAAATACTAACTCTAATATATTTTTAAAATATATTACCAAATTGCTGTTTTCAGTTACAGCACATTCACTTATATTCAGATAATTACAGAAAATTTGATCAGGTGCAGGTGCACTACTAATAGGCATTATTTTCTTGTAGGCTTTATTGATAACGCTCTAAAAAATTATATATATTATAAACGCACCATTATACCAAATATTTACTAGTCAAGATCAATAGAGTGAAGCAATATAATGTTTTTTCACCTGACAACTGTCTATCCCCTGTGCAACTTGCTTCACATAATCGTCAGTAACAGCTTGTTTAGCAGTCCCACTATTTTATAAAATTCCAGAAAATTGTGATAATATTGTTCAATTCTACTTATTAAATTAAATTTTAAATTTAATTTATCAACGTTCTTTTACCTGATAGCATCATGATGCTGTGCAACACCCAAAGCCTCACCTGGAAATTTAAAATTGTTATTTATTTTATTACTTATATTTATTATATTATATATTATATTCATCAAAAATTAAAATGAAATATATCTTACTTAATTTAGTTAATTCCAAATGTTCTTCCTGAGTTAATCCAGCATTTGCAAACAATTGTTTTCCAACCTAATTAAAATATATTTATATTTTATACTAATCAAAAGTACTTAGCATGCAATATTATTAATAAATATTATATATTAAATATATTTTTTAAGTTTTAAAATATAAAATTTAGATTATAATATAATAAATTAACAGTAATATTTTTGAAAACATTAAATATGCAAGATGAGAGTAAAAATATTTTATAGTTTAAACTAAGTTTATACATTTTTAAACTCAATTTTTATTTACTCTTTTCGCCTTCTGGGTACTAATAGGGTCTTTTGCATAAGCATAGTGGGTTGGGTCAGGCCTACAAGCTTAAAAATTCATATCTTAGTAAATTTTGATCCTACACGTGTAGTTTTCACAAAAGTACTCAGAATAACATGTGATTTTTTCAAGTAGAAATATTCTATGCAAATTTAGACAGAAATAATTAGTTATTTAAAAAAATTATTAAATATTTACTTGAAGAATATTATTAGCTAATCGAAAGTATCCTTTAACTGAAGGTCTACTAGTAAAATATCCAGTCCAGAATGCGTGAGGATCACTTGCATAAGGAAAAAAGTCATCAGTTTTGATTTTCCATGTTTCATTTTTCTTCTGTACAGCTTTTAAATAACAAGATGGAGTCGAATAGAAAACATTTATTTTTCTTCCATGTTTTTGCTGAAAATATCAAACATTTATTTTAAAAACTAATTTATAAAAAAATAGTTATTAAAATAATCTTCTTACTTGCTGATTAACATAATACATAAGTTTATCCAAATTCTTAAACCAAGATTCTGCATATTGATAATTAAAATCATTGCCCATAGTCATGATAATATGATTTGTTCGATAATTTTTAGCCTGAATTAATGTAAAAAGTATATATTATTTTAGAAACTTAATTATATTATTAAATAATGTATAGTATTTTATATAATCTCTACTTCATTCATTATAATTTTGATAAATTCTTCCACTCTTTCATTAACATTGTAGTCTTCCATTCTAGGATCGTCCTGGAAAATATTTTATAAAAATGAATATTTTCACATACTAAATTAAATTTTATTTTATAAATTTATGAAATTAATGATAATATTATTACCATAATGGGTTGATCATTACATAATATATCGAAACAGAAACCTGCCGGTGGGCTGTAAGTATTTGGGAGGATACTTGTGAAAATTGTACCTTCTTTACCTAAATTTTATTAAAATTTAAATTAAAACGATTTATTAAATTTATGTAAGAAATTAAAAATATTTTACCTATATTTTGACTAGCTTTCCATATAAATTCCATTTGTTTCATGCTCTCTCTCCTCATTTTATCTTGAAAATCAATTCGTCCTAGAAAATATCCATCAAAACCCATCTACAAAATTGAATTTATTAGACATTTTATATTGATTTTAAAAGATTTCAACAATCTATTTATGAAAATCTCACTTGAGCAAATAACGATGCTTGTTCAGCTGAGTGGCCAAATGGATCAATTTGCCATCCAATATGTGGTATTCCACAATTTCCAAATGCTCCTTTAAGTCTTTTGAAACCCAATGTCATCTGATCAATGATGGCATTATAGTGTGCTGCTCCTTCATCATTCATGCACCATCCACCACTAATAAATTCTAGTTGACCTGAAGAGACGTATTAACTATATTAAACGTGATATCATTCATAATGTATGGAAAAATAGAACTCAGATATTAAGGAAGTGCTTGGCTTATAAGAGTAAAATAAAGTTACAGATGTTTGTAGATCTTACAAGGGAATTAAAATTATAAATTATTACATTTCGAGCTTACGAACTCATTGAATAACTGAAAAAATTAATACTTTACCACTCATAATCAATTTTCGCATTGAATTACGAACATGGTCGTCTTGTTCTTTCCACCAACGCCAAAAAAATGCAGTTTCTACATAAATGAACTTTCTCTCAGGTTTCTTCAGCAAAGAATCTACTACTGAGTCCAATATATACTGCACACCTGCTCTCTGTATATCCGTCTTAGCTACAATTGTAAATAATTCTTAAATGCTTA